>NW_026695925.1:3000000-3593116 GCF_030347475.1 Cadophora gregata
AAAAGACCGTCAAACACAAACGCTGTCGTTATACTGGTAAAAAGGGTATACAAAGCAGAAAACCAAAGATACAATGAAATGCTCCCAGGGTCGATCCAAGACCCCTCAAACTCCAGGACTCCTTGATCTTCCACATGCCTGAACCTCGTTTCCTACCCCTTATCTCCTTCCAGAAAGAGAGTTTGGTAATTGTCCCGATGTTACCATATAACCGCCCATCCTCGATAGTCATCCAAACTTACTCGGCTGCATCCGCCCAACCCCACTCAAATGCATCTCTGCGTGCATGCATGTCCATTTACCCCTCATGCCGGCACTCTGTGCACAACCAAATCGGGCAACGCCAGTCACGCGGCCTCCAAAACCAGTTCACCCCTGGGCTCATACATCGAACGAGATCAATTGCGGATTGCCAAAACCCTGATTTCGCCTCGACCTGCATGTGAAGATCGGGGCTAAGTTGCTTCAACGGCTGGCTTGCAGTATTGGATGCAAGGGGTTGCAAGAAAGTCTCCGGGTTCGGCAATGTGCTTGAATGCCGTGGATGTGGTATTGTGGCTTGAGGATAGGGATCATGAATAATGGATGTTGGCTTTTGGCAGCCATCTCGGATGGTCGGCTGGAGATCATGAGATGGCCTCGCAAGAGGAGACGGGATCTGTTCCTGGGGGGCTTGTCCTTTCTTCGCTGTGACAATACGACTCTGTCGGTCCAGGGTACATAGTGTTTGTTCTGACGATCGAAGCCATGAGATGCGACTTCACCCATACCGCATCCAGGACTCCGCAGGAGCTCCAACCTGGCTATGTCTCTCCAGAACTCTCACTTCCGCAGCGGCGTCTCTTCCCTTTCTCACACGAGCTTGAGATTCTTGCATTCTCTCCCTATAATGCTGCTCTAGAATGCTGCTCTAGTCTGCTGCAGCATCACTTCAACTGGAGATCCCGCGACTTCGCGTTCAACCGGTTCGCTGACTGGTAGCTCGTGGACCACTTCTGGCTCGTGAAATGTCTGCACTCTTATCAATGTGCCTCTGAATGGCACAGCAGTAAGTTCAGGACTGACTTGCTGTGTATCGCGCGCGTCTAGCTCGCTTTTGAACATGAATACCGAGTATGGTGACATTGATTCTTGGAATGATTGACTCGAGGCTTTCGAATTGGGAGCAGGCGAGCTCAAACTTTTGATCTTCTGGTACCTTTGGCGAATAATTATTACGCAACTGACAAATACCTTGATAAAATTAGTATCTTGGCGTGTTGAAAAGTAGCACAAGATAGAGGATACACACTGTAAAGAAGAGCGCCCCTCCCACGGCTATAGCCACGACGATGACAGTAGGAAGCTTTCGTGGGCTGCTTCCTGGTGCTGCGGTTGCAGATATCGGAAGTATCGCTTGGATGTCGCCCTTTGCATTCGGATCCCATTTCATTTGATGTATAGAGAAGTTTGAGCGCTCAAAATCGGCGATAAGATACCTGAGAACTGTTAGCTGGTTGTTGAAGGCACCTTGAAAAGAACACTCACGCTTCTTGGAGGAACGCTCTACCAAGTATGGTTTGACTGTTGTTGACTGCTCTTTTCAAAGGAAAATATCTGGTGGTATTCTGAACCAACGGCCACTTCGCGACTAGGTCGAAAGCTGCGTATGGAAGAACAATGTCAACATCGACCGCCAAAGTCGAGTTCGTAAGAGTAAACGTGACATTGGCAGCTTGCTGCACGAGCTTGTTGTGTAATGAATCATCAACGAAATAGAGTCCCGAGTCGTAGTCGTAAGTCAAGCCAAATGCGTCTTCGAATTGTCGGCAAACCTCGCTTGGGAGGTACAGGTACGGTACCGTTGAGTCGATCATTGCTGGAAATACGGATGATTTAAGACCTCTTATTCCGCCATTTTGTGATGAAATAGTGATAGCGTTGACATTCACCCCCAATTCTGAGCTGTTTTCATCATTGATACGAAATGTTAGATCGTTAGCAAGGAACAGCGAAGCATCGTATCCTCCAAGCGTTAGGCTTGCGAGAACTGTGTTGAACCGATATTTGTTGCCGGCGGTATATCCATAAGACAGAGAAGGGATTTGCTTTTGGGCTTTCAGATTTGCCATGTAGCTTTGCACGGGAGTGCTGGAAGCAGAGAAATTTGTTGCGGCGGGGTTGACTCCAAAGAGCCCCATGAAGATGTCCTTGGACGTAACTCCTCCCACAGTTTGATTGTCCAAGGCGGGTACACCACTTCCAACGTAACCTAGGGCAACAGTATCGCTTCCATAGGCGACGTCGACGGAAAGCCCAATGCTGTTTTCAACGGCGAGATGAAAAACTCCGCCTGCCGTGAAATTGTTCGGGGTCCTTATTTTGTGAGCCACGTTGACAGCGTTCTATTTGAGAATCACTTACCATGTAGAAGAGAAGTTAGTCTGGTAAATCCCACCTCTGCTATTTGCACAGTCTGATGGATCGCCCAAAGAGCATCCATCAGGAAGTACAACCAAAGGCTGGTTGCTGGCTGTTGATAACAGAACCCTGACCGTTTGTGGAGGTGAACCAACACGGAGGAAGAAAGAAGACCACTTGGTAAAAGTTAGTTCACAGAATTAAGGTTGATCTAAACAGTAGCAAATGAATGCACAGCTCAATAGGCTGTAGAAGTGGTTGAAGTTGAAGGCCACCTTGCATTCTGCCATATTGCCAGTTGATGGTACATATGTTTTGAGGACAACTCACTGGACCATCACTGCCGTCCCCTGGAAAATCATATGTCAGCATGCTCTGCAGAAAATAGGATCGAAAAAACGTACAAACTTGACTTGGAGGAACAACAAGAGGTGCCGGGGTGGCTTGCGACACTTTCGAAGAGGTCGATGTGGCAGCTTCACATGGTGGGAGTCGAAACAGCACATGGCCTATAGCAACGACTTGCCACGCTCTCCATGGAGTCATCGCAAAGAGTTGCGAAACATTTGAAGGAATAGACTCAAAGAAAGTTCATACTTAAGAAAATAACCTGGCCAGGGATCAAGCTCTGGATAAATTGAGTCTTGATAAGTTTGTGAGCAACAGAGTTTGGAAATACCTGAAACGTCTGGAACATATGTACTCTCAACCGGAAGAGTTTGTTGCAGAAGGTTGGAGCTACTCAGCTGAATGATTTGATCCTATTGGTCTGTTTGGCTTAGTAGAGTCAATGGGGACGGCTTGCATTGTTTGGCGAGTCCCAGAATATACCACACCAAGTAGTGAGCATGTAAATTTGGTATGGTGGTCAGCAACACTTTGTCGGAGCCACGGATGACCACGCCGCGAAGCGACTCCAATCAATCGATGTCTTAGGCGCGAGATGGGCGACCGGCTTCATGATTGAGTCGAGAGACGCGGTGAAGATTACATCCCATGCGGAGAATATCTCATGGATACAAGCCCATAAGATTGAGGCTCAATCTTAATTCCATCGCGGCAGGCGCAGCTCGTCAGCTCGGGATCGAATGACTTGAGAGACGTAGAGAATCATAAATGGCAACGTAACCTATTGTTGATGAGCCCTCGGGACTGGAGATGTCGATAGATTGACCTCAGACCCGCTCTCTGATTGGAGGTGAACCCGATTTGGGTGAGGCAATATTCGCGTTGGCGAGCAGTTGGAGACTTCTATGTGCCACACAAAAGAACGAACTTGAAACTCCAACGTTGTACCATGAGTTTCGAAAAACTTTTCATCACAATATCACCCTCCCACTTGAGGAATTCGAGACGGGAATTCTTAGCTGCCAATGTCCGAAGGTCGAAAGGGACGGGAGGAGCTGGGAGTAGGCGTTGGCAGATTGACAAGTGATTATACCAACGAGTAGCAGCTTGTTGGAGAGGGAAGTAGATAGACCTGCCCTGAGGAACTTTTGTATCAAAGACTTCTTTGAACCACCACGAGTATCGAAAGTGGTTGAACCATTTGTTGACAAGCGAGCGACAGTTGAGCGAAACTTGAGCGAGCCTTTCAGTCGAACCGCTTCGACTGAGGCTGCATCTGCAGAGATATGAGAGCATGATCTACAGACAAGAGAATGAGGCGATTCCGTGGAGGCGGAGAAGTCTTATGATGGTTGGCGATGTCGTGTGTTGGTTGTGATGGAAATGAAAGGCAGTCGCGAGGTTGATTTCGGTTGGTGCTGCGAAGGCTCGCGCCGCGATTGCCCCACCCGCTTGTCCATATCGGGTCACGTAAGCGAAAAGTTTGTCCTAAAAATAACCGCTGAGCTTACTCGACTAACAGTCTGCGCCTCCAAGACTCCAATACCCCAGCCCATCCTTCCCATTCCCCTCTTCGTTCCTGATAGTAGTTGACTGACGGCTGTGCATCATGCATATCCGTCCTGCAGTTATGGGGGCACCAAATCGGCCAAGTTCACATGCACCTAAATCCTTCACTTGCAGTCGCGTTATTTTTGTCCCCATTTTCTCATTTTGGCTTCGTATGACCTCGACGTTCTATCTGTTCTGCAGGTACCGTCAGGTCCGCAAACTGTGGCCAAGTAGAGATCCCTCATTTGTTCTTTGCCCAGAGTGGATGTAAAATTTGCCGGGTCTCTGATCTGATAGCAGTCTGATCGGCCCCCCCACGTACAACTCGAGGCACACTTGACCCCTGTGAGAATTTGGTCAAGATGCAAGATGCCGCTCAGCCTCTGTCGTACCAATAGTACCAACAAGACCCCAAAGCGCCGCAATGATATGTCATCTGAAGCTTTCCCAATTTATGTTTTGTTGTTTCATTTCTTCATTCAATAAGGTATCGCTATTCGCCATTCGTTTATTGGGTTGGAAGCCCTTTGTCTCAATGCGCATTCATAATGTATGTCTCGATAGTGTTCACTATCGGATCGTTGGCTCTCCTTCAAGTAGTCACATCGCACAGTCTTTCCAGTAATAGAGGTTAAAAGTCTCCATGTTCTCTTGTTTTCATTATACTGATAGATGGACAGCAGTACTAGTTGCGCAGAGGGAGCTCAACTCTACTATAACAGTATCGGAATCTGAAAGCCGGACGGCGAATCTGCCGCCATGTACAACAACCGTCACTTCAATTTTGGGCGAAAAATTTACAGCCCAGGCGGGGTCGTGTAGTCATACATTTACTGTCACGTCAACAATTCAACCAATCGAATCGAAAACGCATACGACAGCATCAGAAACGACATCTTCGATAGAATCGACGAGGAAGTCAAGTCTGACTCAATCAGCTGGCGCGACGCCGCCAACCAGTTTAGAATCTATCAGCCTCACCTCGTCCAGTACCAAAGTCGAGGAGACTCCAGCACAAAGCCCTACACCATCCTCGCCCACTAGTTCAACTAAAGTTGATTGTGTTGCGACAGTGACTTCGATTCTAGGGGAGTTTTTGGTTCTGGGAACGGGTTCCTGTAGTCAAACAGTTACAATCGTCAGCACAGTGAAGGGAACTTCCATCCTGGTGTCAACAAGTAGCACAAGCCGGACAACAGTTTCAACTTCTAGTGCTAGGGAAACACAGCTCTCCATTTCTATTTCCCCAACAAGTTCAAGTCCTTTCACTCCAACGGTTGTGAGCACTTCTTCGATATCCAATCCATCACCTGAGCCCTGTACAGCAACCATAACTTCAACTCTGGGCACGCCGTTTTTGCCGTTCCAAGGACTGTGTTCTCATACTGTTACTGTTGTAACATCTCCAGTTCAAGTGTCTCCGCCGCAAGCACCTTCAACATCAGAAGAGCAACCGCCTGTTCCCATCAACACAAGTGTTGATCTTGGTACGTCAACTTCAGCAACAATCTCGACCAGCACGACACTTGCTCCAGTCCCTCCACAACAACAAACCGAGTCCAGTGGTCCAAATGTTGGCCCCGTGAACACATCTTCAAGCACAACGCTCATCATAACGACCACTACAGAACAATATCCCCCACCGGCACCTGAAACATCCACGTCTCTCGCTCCCACTGCTGCAATATCAGCTCCTACAAGTCAGATTCCCCAGTTGCCGAACTCGCCCTCCACAAGTCTTCTAGAAGGGCCAGTTGGGACAACCTCCTCGCCGCTTGTTTCTGCAACGACGATCCACGATACACAAGTACCTCTACCTTCGTCTTCCATAGAGCCCGCCCCTCCTGGCTGTCCTACGGAATGCGCTGAGCCACAACCGACAAATCAGCCTATATCAGTTTCAAGTGTCTCGTCAGTTGTACCGATCCAAACCTCAATTGCAACAGAAAGCCAGGTTGTATCCCCGACTTCCGAGCAAGGACCTACCACGACGCAATTAAATGGCATTACAAGCTCAGAAGAAGTTTCGACACACCTTACGACACCTTCTCCTTCCATTCCTACCATCACCAACACTCCAACTCCAGGACCCATTATCATTGGATCTCAGACTATAAGCCAAGATACAGCATCGAACTTCATCTTCGACTCACAAACCTTAGTTCCTGGCTCCGCAATAACAGTGAACGGACAGCAAGTCTCGGCTGCCTCAGGAGGAGCAATAATTCTTAATCCAGCACCCCCAAAAGCTACACCCTCCTCTTCAGGCGAAAGTAGCACCGGTCCCGCACCAGCAATAGTCGTAGTTGACGGGACAAGCATCACCGGAAATACAGCTTCTGGATTCGTTATCGGCACGCAGACTTTGTTCCCCGGAAGTGCCATCACAGCTAGCGGTCAAGTCATAACATTGCCTTTACCAAATCCAACTCCTGCCCCCGTGCCAACACAAACTCAAGGTCCGGACACCATTCCTGTAATTCTTATTGGGTCCTCGACTTTCACACAAAACTCAGCGTCTGCTTTCATAATCGGAAGTCAAACGCTTTCGCCTGGCTCGGCTGTGACTATCTCTGGGCAGGTGATCTCGCTTTCACCTACGGGAAATGCAGTCATTGTCAATGGTGCCACGGCAACGCCAAGTCGAACAACTTTCTCAACCGAGATCCAAGCGCCTATTACTAGCTTGGTGGTTGCCGGACAGACTTTGACGGCTGGCGGGCGGGTCACTGTGGGCGGCGACGTCTTGAGTCTTTCGGGTGGAACTATCAAAATTATCGGAACAGTCACTGTCGGTGGTGGAGATGCGACTTTCACCGCAACGCCAACGGGAAAGAAGAAGAGCGCGGGTGTGAGAGTAGAGAGCAGCTCCTTGGTGTACATGACAGTACAGATATCTGTTATGCTCGGTTTGGGAGCGCTGGGGCTTTTCTAATAAGTAGGCGTGTACAGACGCTTCATTGTGCATTGCATGGGGAACGAGGAACGGAGTCATGGCATACATTTGGGGTTTGCACGTATAGACGACGATGTACTATTACTCAACCTAATATTCTGTATATACTTTTACAATCCAGTACAATAATTCAAGGTCCAATCATAAGTTCTCCCTTACCTCAGCATCTTCTTTGTTATCCAGCGCCGTAATTTCAGCTCAGATCTCTGGATCCTTCGTGTCTTATCGAGGAGCGACCACAATGACGAACCGCATTGATCGCGGAACGTTTCTGCAAATAAATATCCACTCTGCGAGAAATGAGCGTCAGCATGACATCGTATCTGACAAACTAGCAGAAATTACTCGAGTTTAACTCTGAGGAAAGCTGGCCGTGCAGAGTGCATTCCTAGATCCGGATTTATCCGATTCAATGGTGGCATAATCGACAGCTCGAAGCATCAAACGCAGCATGCTGGACACAATGTCTGCTCTGGCTCAGATTAGTGGAGTTGTAGTCCCTTGAGGCTCTTCGCTTGCTTCCAGCGTACTGGCTGCTCTGTTTGAAGCAATAGTTTCCATCAACTCATCATACTGCTGCAAACACCCCATTGTTCGATGGTGCCCTGGTCCAAGAGATCTCTGGAACCCCTCACAAGCTTCTATCCAGAGAACACGCGACTCTTCAAACTTCTTCTGATCTCTAAGGATCTTCGCCAGATTCCAGAGACTCAAAAGTGTCTCATAGTGCTCCCGTCCTCGCGCCTTCGTCCCTCCCTCCACAGCACGCCGCATCATTTCCTCTGCCTCGTCCAGCCGATCCAAATAGTGAAGCACCAACCCAAGGTTATTGACGCTCAACAGCGTCATCGGATGGTACTTTCCGAGAATTTCCTCCGTCCCCACAAACGAGCGACGCATCATCTTCTCCGCCGCCTCCAAGTCTCCCAGGTCTTTGAACAGCAGCCCGAGAAGATCTACTGTATCGAGCGTCTCTAAGTCATTCGGTCCTAGCAACTCTTCTCGCCCTTTGAGTGTTCTTTCGAGGACTTCCCTACACTTTTCATACTTATTGAGCTTCCTGTATATCATGCCAAGCAGATTCAGACTCCACAAAGTATCCTGGCTCTCGAAACCCAGTATCCGTTCTTGAGCTTCGGACGCTGCAATCGCAAACTTTTCCGCTTCTTCGAACTCTCCCCGATCGAATAAGCTGATTGCCAATTCGCTGGTACTTCGAAGCGTATCGACGTGATCCGAACCCAGTAAAGTTTGTCTTTGGTCGAGAATCTGGCGCCATGTTTCCTCGGCTAGCTGGAACTTTCCTTGAGCAGCGTACGCGACACCTAGGTTGCCCAACCATCTTAGGTTCTCCGATATGTCTAGCTCAGATCCCAGATCTGTAGTGGAGAAGTCAACTAATCGCTTTGCAGTTTTCTCGTAGTCAGAATAGCGACCGCATTGGAGCAGAAACTTTCCAATGATCTCATCGCAGGAATCAAGGTCATGTTTGTGCCATGAATTAAACCTCAATAAACCTCTTTCTTGAAGTACAGTGAGATTTTCATTATATGCGTCGATGTGTGAGAGCAGGACTTGCTGGGTAGGCAAAGGAATGCTAAAAGGCCCTTGCTTTTGGCTAGCTTCGAGAACGGCTCGGAGAACCGAGCTTGATCTGGGGAGAATATGTTGTCAGCATTTTGGAGTAAAATAAACGTATGCGAGATTTTCATACACTAGTGCATAACGAAGAGTCTCTTCGTCGGTACTCCGAAGGCGAATCCAGTCTTTGATCAAGGGATGAAGAGAAAGGTGGCAGTATTCGTCTTCGGCTCGTGACCAAGACTGAACGAGCGACATTTCGAGAAGGTCGTTCAAGATATCCACAAAATTATCAGCGTCCCACTGCATTTCACCATCTAAAACCACGTTGTCCGGGTTGAATCCCGACATTATTTGACCGTCCGGAAATGTGTCTCCAAGACAAGGTTTGAGACATTCAACCGGCCAGTGGTAACTTGCAGGCCAAGCTTGTGCTCTTTCGCTGTAGGCGCTAAACAGTTGCTCTGAGATGTCTTTACAATCGAAGAAAGCTAACAAAGTCAGTAAGTCCTTTTTCTCCTTTCCAGATTCTGAGGTTTCGAGAAGCTGCTGTAAGGAAAGCTCCCAAGTCGTAAAGACATTGAGTGAAGTCTCCTTCTCGTCCTGGGTAAGATGGCGCCGATATTGGGACAGCTGTGGTGTGTGCTTCATAATTTTGTCCCTTCTTTTGTTGTAGTGATCCATAAACTGGTTGAGACGAATCTTTTGCTTTCCGATATATGATCCGGCTTGGGTGATTGCAAGTGGGTGAAAGGCAAGCCGGCGGACAATGTCTTTGGAAGGAATCAGATCTGCGGCCGTTTGCTTCAGACGGCACTGCTTCCATAAGAGGTCCAGAGACTCAGCTTCGGACAATCCATCCAGTTCAACCAAATAGTCTAGGTCGCTAGCAAGGTAACTCGCGGCCGTGCTTCGTGTGGTAACGATAATTGAACCCTTATCAGAATCTGGGAAGAAGTCTTGAAGGTTATCAAAGCTCTTGACGTCGTCGTGATTATCAAAAACCATCAGCCAAGACTCTGGCCAATCTCGAAGTGTGTCTAGTATGAATGATACGAGTTCTGCTGTTGCGGGCTGGTCAGATCCTTTGAGTTTTGCAGCTATCGTTAGAAAGCTCTTCTTGACGGACTCCTGGGAACTGGCATCGGCCCAGAAGATAGCGCGGACTCCCTTTTTCTGCTCTCGACGGCAGTGTTCGAGCGCGATCTGAGTTTTGCCTTGACCTCCAAGACCACGAAGAACGAATACCTGCGGTCCAGCTCCAACTGAAATTCCCTTTTCGATTTTTTGGAGAATATCCTCACGTCCTACGAAGTAGCTGACTCGCCTGTTTGGAACCTCAAAGTAATCCCTGTCAGTCATTTTTACCACTGTCGGAAGGGGGGACATCATTCTTTCTTCCAACAATTCCGTCTAGGAGGTACGAATCAGCATGTTTTAATGTATTGCAGGGATCCTTACCGTGAGGCGTATTGCCTGAACTCCCTCAGCAATTTCTTCGACAGTAATTGCCACCCCTTCGACACTTCGTGTCAACTCATCGATGTCGTAACCGATTGAACTCAGAAGTGAGCTAAGGAATAGTTCAGTGACTTGCAAGTCATAAATCCAACTGGTTGCTATGATCCGGATGGTAGAATTCTCCATGCCAGTCTCATGGATGGATCAACCAGCAATTCCAGATTTTGCACTTACGTGTCTATTTCACCAACACAGAGCAAGAGGTTCATCTTCTCTCTTTCAAGATTGGCAAAGAGATCCTTCACTTCTTTCTCCTTCATAACCGAAGTAAAAGCCTTCCTCAACTTTACCCATTTGCTATCCGCAGCACCAATCTTGACCTTGGTCAGGACCGCCTGAAATTCGCTAACAAAAACTCCACAAGCAAGCAGATTTGACTCCATGGCAACGGTTTGGAGTGCTCGATTCTTGCTGATAAGATCGCACACATCGGCTAGCTAAATGTTATCAGTTTCTATTATGATTCCGGAAATGACATAGTCGACAAAAATAGTGATCAGGGGACGACCCACTCGTTGAATCTGTACCAGCTGCCTTCTGACTTCATCTGGGTTCTGGTACTTCGCATAGACATCACATGCACATCTGATGACTTCCCCACACTGCTCAGCTAGAGCTGTAGCCGCAGATACAGCGCCTAAGACCTCTGCCATCTTGATCGAGTTCTCGGGTAGGGGCCAGGGGAAGAAACCGTTCGTGTACGCTGATAGGTACTTGGACTGGTGAAATACAGTTTGCCGTTGGCGAGCCGGAATTATACCTAGTTTGCTGAGATAGAACGCATAAATTAAACTTAGAAATGGATGTCGTTCATGGTAACGTGTGGTACAAGATGCTGTGCGTTGTCACGATGCGGAAACTGGGGTGAGGCTGCAGAAGCGCCATGCATCATGCATGGCGTATCACAGGCGGGTTCGATCCTTCATCTTATTGGACAATCGGACCCAGTCTGGCCGTACTGTTTCTTCTGGCTTGTAATTCAATTCAATTTTTTTATCACTAACCGAGCTCGTCAGCCATGTTTGGAAGAATATAGGGGAGATTCAGAAAGTAAACAATCTTGTAGCCTCTAGCGAGTGGGAGTCGCGAGGAAGCGGCTTTAGCGAAAAACTTTCGGCTCTTCAGACAAGAACTTGTCGGCTGCAATCCTGATCACAGAGGAAGCAAACAGTAATGTCAAATCAAAGGCAAAAGACAATAAGTATGAGCTTTGTTCTCATAACAAATCACAGCCCAACTAATCCAGCCGCTCTCCTCCCTTCCTCTCCACTCAAAATCGCATCCTCACCACCCCATCCAACAAAATTACACTCATATCTCTGCGGCCCAGCATCCTTCTCAAAATCTTTCGGCACCTTCCCTCCATCCAAGAATGCTTTAACCTGCTCTCTCATATAGCTCTTGTTAAGCTCCGTCGTTGGTGTTGCAGCAATATATGCCACACTTGCGTCAAATTCGCCAAAATGCTCAACTTCAACAGCATGGAGCATGTCGCAATGCCACCAGACTGTATCTCCAGGAATCATTCTTGGGATGTTGAACATACATTCTGTCATGCGAAGATGTGGATGTGAAGATGGAGAAGCATATTGTGAATCGTTCCTGAATGTTCCCGGAAACCAGGGGTCGGAGATTTCGAATATCCATTTCGAGGCATCCATGATATCCTCTTCTTTGGTAGAGATTGGAGGCTTGAAGAAAGGCCGGAGAAGAATATAGGCGATTGAAGTTTTGACATCAGAATATAATACTAGACTTCCCTCCGACTTCCCAGCGCCTGTCAAGGTAGTCCAGCCTTGAAACGCGCGCAGAACACTAGAGTTATAACTCTGTCCAAAGATAGATTGCTTTGCATCTTTCCGCTTCTCAATATCGTAGCAGTCATGCTTCTCTGGACTTCCCGCGAAGATCTCCGAATACACTCCTTGATAGGCGGGATCAACCCATCTGCATAGGGAACCAGCATCGATATGTGGTCCTAGACCCGGGAAAGGAATCTTCGGAGGTCTAATCCGGACGGCATCTGCGTATGATAGGGGATCTGTGGATGTGGTAGGTGAAGTTGGTGAGTCATGCCACCAAGAATTCAGTTCGCGCTGAAGGCGTAATTGGCGAGGATGAGAGCGAGCAGAAAGTTGTGTCGGGGACCAGTACAGACTCAGTACGAAAAGAGTTGCCACCGGCCAGCCTAAACTAATCAGATTTGACCCACCACGCCATGTCATTAACGACCTACCAGTAACTTTCGACTTATTATCCTCATAATACTTCTTCACATCCTTGTACCACTTTGTTGCCAAGTCTTCACTCACGACACCCCTAACAACAAAACATCCCCTCTTCTGTAGCTCAGCCTTCTTGTCACCGCTCAACTCTAGTATCTCATCATACGACACTTCCGGAATGATGTTGGTGCCCTTCTCGCTGATCTCATCAGTAAGGATCTCAAGTTCTTTGCATACATTCAGCCAGCTGGTTCTGATAGCTGCTTCACCATAACTTTCCACGATGTCCTTTTTGTATTGGATCAGCTCTTCTGGAGGAGCACCAGGAGCACCTTCGCCATTGCAGGATGTGAAGACTGGCCATGAGGTGAATGCCTCCGAAGGGAAACCTGGCATTGCGGCAGTTGAAAAATGCGAGGGCAATACTTCTTCGCACAACAAGCGTTTGTGGCTCTCCTCATATGGTGAAGATGTACAAAAAGACTTCCGATATGTATAGAAATTGCACTCAAAGTCAGGGCTGTGCTTTGGATGGCAACTACTTAGGTGCGGGGAACGGGTTGATTGCCCCACTCTTACGAGCATTTCTAGTCATGTAACTTGAGTTGATCGACCGCTTGCTACAAGTGGCAAATGTACCCATAGCTGGTACATGAACCAAGTTTCATGAGCGGAAGCGAGGTTTGGACCAATAGAAATCGCATGTCTTAAAGTTCAGCATCACCAGCAAACTTTCTCTGTTTACCCCCAACAAATTAGCGAGCTGACCAAACTACCAGGAGCCTATTAAGGCAGTAAGAACGCCTGTATGCTGCACTCGTATATTCTGCAATGGATAAGTTCCTCCTAAGCCAGGAAGCATCCTCAACGTTAACACTTGTGATTGGCCGTTGTCTCTAGCCCGCCTGCTTCGAAACCTTGACAGGGACTTTCGTGACCGGCTCAACACCATCAACAACCAAATCCTCATGTCTCGGCTCCCCCTTCATGATCGATTCCAGATCCGGGACATCACTATGCTTCTCCCCATCAAAGAACTACACCCTTTCGTTAGCACACACTGTTGTCTGTTCCCTCACAGCGCATGAGACCTCAACATACCTCATCGATCTCTTCCAAAGTCTTCCCTTTCGTCTCAACCCAAAATAACAATACAAAAACAAGTTCAAGCACATCCCAAGCCCCATTGATCATATATGTCTTCCATCCAATAGCATTTAGCGCATGCGGGAACGCGAACGTCACCAGCAAGCCTGCGCCATTGACGATGAATGCGTAAATTGCCATGCCGTTCGAGCGGATGCTGAAGTTCAGTACTTCGGGAGGATATACCATCGTAAGTGGTGTCCATCCAAAAGAGTATGAGCCTTGGAATAGGAAGATTGATGCTACGGTACCGTAGACTCCGGCAGTATTGGTTGAAGTGCCGTAGGCTGTATGGAGACGTTAGTTCCTGTGTCAGAAGGTGGGTAAGAAAGAACATACCAGCTGTGAGACCACCGATCATAAAGATGAACATTGTCAGAAGACCAGTCGACCAGACAGCCAGGGACCTGCGACCCAGGATATCCAGGAGTGATGTCCCAAAGAGGCATATAACCAGACACCAAGCATTGAGAATGATGTTCTACTCAAAAGTCAGCACGCATCGCACCAGAACCAAGGACTTGAGACTCACAATCTCAAGTTGAGTCGTACTATCCGTGATGCCCGCATTCGTTAACATCGTCCCCAAATAATAACTAACAATATTATTCCCACTCAACATCGTAAACACCGCAACACTCAAGCTAAGCATCATCCTCTTCCTAGCACCAGGTGTCTTAACAGTCTGCAGCAGACTCAACGTCTCACCCTGCTCCTTCTCCCAAGCAAGCGTATTAACAATCTCCTGATACTGCACTTTCACAACCGGATCGTCTTTATTGCCGTCTGCGCAAGTAAGAGCAATAGCTTCGATAGCTTCTTCTTTCCGTCCCTTATGGATGAGCCATCTCGGAGACTCTGGGATGAACAGTAGAATGACGATACAGAGGATACTGAACAGACCTTGCAAAGCAGAAGGAAGTCTCCAAGCCCACGTACTCTGCATCCTCGCCGTTCCATACGTAATACCAGCCGAGATCAGGCCCCCGACGTAATAAAAGTCAAAGAACAAACCCAAACCCCATCCTCGCCACTGGGGCTTCAGCGTCTCGGCAATGTAGACTGGGCCAGCTGTCGCACTACCATTCATGCCCAGTCCAATCAAAATGCGGGAGATGACGAACATGGCTATGTTCTGACTGGCTGCTTGGAGGATTGCGGCGAAGATTGTGATGAGTGCTGCGATGAGCATGGCGTTTTTCCGGCCGACACAGTCAGTTACGAGACCGAAGAACATTCCTGCTAAGCAGCCACCGAGCCAGACTGCGGAGGTATTGAGAGCGAGTGTCGTGGTCGTGAGAGAGAAGTAGTCTGTATATGACGGAAGGATGTTGAGTGCGTTCCTGGAAACTATTAGTTGGGCTTTAGAGTGTTTGGGATGTGCATCTAATATTCCATCTGAAAGAGTTCAGACACAGAAGGGTGACATACATCATCGAGCTATCAAACCCTAGAGTCTCGAATAGTGTCAGCATATATTTCCTCTGTGCCTGAGAAGCAACTTGCTGTAGCCATAAATGTCGACGAAACTACAATCAAGACCGACACAGCCTTGCTTGACCTTGGAACCCATTTCGTGCTGGAAGAGAACGACATCCCTTCGCCAGGTACTGTCTCCTCCAAAGTCTCCAAAGTACAACAAAGTCAGGTCAAGCAACTACAACGAAAGTCAACAACCTCAAGCGAGGTGTTTCAAATTGAGAAAACAAAAAGCTACACGACAAAGCAGGACAGACCTGGGACATATACACATATCTAACAATCCACTCCAATACAAATCAATCCCGTCCCAACCTCCAGATAAGAAGCCTGATTTGAACCCACCCGGCCCGCCCAATCCACATTACTCGCAGGCCTCAAATTGAGTTCACAATACTGCACTAAACCCTAAACATGGGGGAAGCTAGGTTGCCTCCGGGCAAGAGTGGATCCAGAAACTGAAGCGAGAAACTCAAAAGTGCCCCTAGGGCCGTCCTTGCACTCATCAAAGACCCTGAAAATATGAGCTTGGCTTCTTTAACTTCATAAAATTTGCGCTAATGCTGACAACTGGTATTCTTTGAGTTGGTCAGCTCCTGTCCTCTGACTCGAGATGGGACGGGATGTACCTAACGGTGCATTTTGAGTTTCGGGTGAGATAGCGGACGAGCCAATTCGCCGGATTCTCGAAAGTCATGGCTGCTAGTAGATAGAGTAAGTTGTATCCGCATGCTGTCGGAATGGTGTCTAAACACCGGAATTTAAGAGTAACAAGGAAGCCTCACGGACGTCTAGCTAGCTAGAACCCTACAGGCATCTCGGGGAGTTTTCTATGCCATACCTTACGACATTATAGTATATTGTACCATTGTTGTCACTGGACAACAAAGCTTTCAATCATTTCTCTATTCATTTATATTTATGGTAGCCTAAAGACATGTTTGTCTCTATTCCCCCACCCCGCTCTCTCCTCCCTCCATCTGGGACTATTTCCAAGATTTATATCTTCTAGATGACCGGCTTTGCATAAAATCAGCGCTTTTGACGACCACCGCAGAGTGGAACATGCAAATCATCGTCACCCAATCGCTCACAAACTCCCACCTCAATTTCTGAATGCAAATCTCATATTTTCTCATCCCCAATTCATCAACACCTGTTTCTTCCCCTTATTCCCCTTCTTCTTTCCCTTCCCCGCTCCCTCACCATCCTCACCCTCCTCTCCATTAAGCCCACCACTTCCACTTCCACCAGCAGCGCCTGAACTCGATCCTGAGCCCACAGCCCAAGGATTCGCCGTCGTGGCAACCGCATTACCTCCTCTTTTTACCATCCCATTCCCATAACCAAAAATCGTACTTTGGGGTTTAGCAGCGGGTGGTAGAGCAGGGAATGCACTACTATCCTTGCCTACATTCCTGCTTGCAGGTCTTGATGACGGTGGTGTAGGACGCGCAGAGGTAGAAGCTGAGTTCGATGCTGAAGCAGAAGATGAAGCTGCCCAGGAAACTGTTGAGATCTTGCCTGTTGGCACGCTGGGTCTGCTTGATGATGATGCTGTTGGAAGACCAGGGAAGGGATTGATGCTCGTGGAGGAAGCAGGTGAGACTGAAGGTGATGCTGTACCCCATGATCGGGTCTGTGAGACTGAGGAGCGAGATGATTGAGCGGTTGATGACTTCAGTTTCAGTACACGGCTGGTCTTGGGTTTTGGTGCGGAGGATGATGAGGAGCTTGATGTGACGGCCCAGTTGAGCGGGATGGAACTGCTGCTACTGCTACTTGCGGCAGGGAGTGACGGGTAATCTTCATTAATGGCACGCCAGCTGTTCCATGCTGTACGAATCGAGTCTGCTTGCTTGGGATCCTCGTAGAGATCCGCCACCTCTCGAACGAGAGTGCCAAGAGCAGAAGACGACGTGTCTGAGAACAAGGCAAAGAAGGAATCGATCAGAGCAGGCGCGGTGATGGCGTTCTTCTTGAAAGAAGAAATGGCACTGCGAAATTGAGAGAGCTTTGTTGCATCATTTTGCAACATGCTACTCGCTCGTTCGACGACAGCTGTATGTCTAACTGCACGTGCATGATCTTGAGGTGACATGTTGGATTGTGATACTTCCGTCGTGCTGACTGGTCGAGGAGCCGTGACGACACTTGACGAAGGTTGTGATATCGTCATTGGTACAGGAGTTCTAGTTGGAGTAGGAGCCGAAGCAGCTGTTAACTGACCTCCGAAAGTACGACCAGTAACAGATTGAGCACTGTGAATAGCCATCTGTCGCTGGAAAGCCTGCTCGTCTCTTCGTAAAGGCTGAGCAGTTGAGGCTGGTATTGCTTCTGCATTCGGATCTCTACCTCTGCCCCGACCACGGCCTTCTCGCTGTTCTCTCTGACTACCACCACCACGTCTCTCCTGTATATATGGAGCTCTGTAATCGAAGGACGAGATATCCACCACTCTCGTATCTCTCCGTACATCCTTTGACAAGGTATTGCCATGCTCTGTCAACTGATGCGCCTTCAAATCCATCTCAGTGGCAAACACAATAAGTTTCTTCTCCAAGCAAGTCGGCTCCCTACAAATCCAATGATCCTTCGTGAAATGCGCAAACAACGCATCGTAGTTGAGAAAGTACTGCGGAGCGCCTCCATTGGTCTCACTACAGATATGACACTTCTCGTGACTATCCCTGCAATGGACATACAGCTCATCATCGCCATAAAATCTTGTCCCACAGAATGAACATAAAGGATGGCCTTTGAATCCACTCTGATCCACCGCACCAGGATTGTCGTCTCCTTTCTTCATATGCTTCGAGAGCTCGGCATCAGTGTACAAATCATGCTCGTGCGTGAAAGTCTTCTTATGCCTGGAACACAGATCACAGATCTTCTTCTTGTGTATCACCCTCACATGTCGATGCAGATCCGGCCAACTGATACAAGACACATCGCAAGTACGTTCCGGACAATTATACTGCAGCAGGAATATTGTGTCCTGTCGAATATCTAAACTCTCGTACTGAATCCCGATATTAGGATCTGTATCAAAGACATCCTCTTTCGTAAAGTCCTCGTACTTCTTTGTCTTGTCGTCCGTAAAAATCACAAGTGGCGCTGGTGTCTTTACCATAATATTAGCTCAAGACATCTCGGAATAATTGGCTGGGGACTACTCACCCGACAATGAGCACAATTCTTGTCCTTATACAGTGCCCGCATTCGTAGGGAACAGACATGACACGTCCGGTGATTACAAGGTGCTATACTCTCATGCTCGATATCCGACGCGCAAATGAAGCACACCTCCGCCTCGCCCTCATCCCCAGCTTTCTCATCCGCACCCTCTGGCCGTTTGTATCTTGCCGCCAGCTCCTGTGCATTCATAGGACTCGGTCTAGGATTTGCTTCTGCTGCTGAAACCGCAGGTCCCATTCTCTGGCCTTGGGTCAGATTCTGGCCTCCTCGTCCACCTCTCCTTGCACTTCCTGCGTTGGCATTGTGGTTCTGGTGTTGAGTCTGCTGGCCGATTTCTCCTCCATTGCCGTTTGCATTTCCTCCTCGCCCTCTCCCCCTTCCTCTACCTTGGCCCCTGCCTCTCCCACCTCTCGAGCCATCGCCCCTCGGTCTCGAAGGCAATTCAGATGTACCAGGGCCAGAAGCAGTAGCTCCCCGTGCACCCGTCGATCCCGCAGCAGCGTCCATTGTGTCAATTGTCTTTTGTACGCCCCTTTCTGTGAGGTCTTTGTTCGTTGGAGCTTTTATTAAGACTACGTTGCTTGGAGTCCTGGCACGTAGACAGTGTCGTTCAGAGGCGTGGGGTACTCTAGAGCAGTTGTTTGCTTGCTGAATGATTTCCTTAGGGGCACCACTAATTTTACAAAGGCCGACGTCCGCACTCAAGCGACCCCGCAGTGACTCCTGTCCGAATTTGTCAGCCTTGTGAACGAGGCTGAGTTGCCTCCTGGAAGATGATAGTCATAAAGAGTCATTTTGAGCTGTCGATATTGCAGGCTGAATCTATTTATGAAAGAAGGTGGCGCACAAGTCCGGGTTCATTTGGTTGGAAATGTGAGTAAGAAGGCGCTCTAATCCGCAAGGAGCCATACCAAAACTCCAAGCGGACGAGAAAGTATATGCAAATATGCTTTGTTCAAATGCATCTTTCAGGTATCGTGCTATGTAAGGTTACAGTCCCGAATATGCATTCGTAGAGTTCATTACCTCCTTTCATTGAATACCGCTACCCATGAGGCACTCCACCCACCCAGGTCCATGTCGGAATCAAAGCCCATTCGTTCATTGCATGCAACGCCGAAGCAGAACCTGCCATACAAGCCGCACCATATCCTATCATTTCGCATTGTAACGCCCTTCCTTCCATGTCCCCTCATTTACGATTTCGTCGCCCTTATTTCGCCTCTCCAAATACTCCAAGCCCCGATCATTCATTGACTATTCCTCCACATCATAGAGTTGCTTGCTGAGGATTTTATTCATGGTAAACATATGTACCTTATCGACCTTGAAAACCGACTGTAGCTTTTCGTCGCAGCGGATCTGTCGCTTGTCGGCTGGATCTTGGAGGTCCCTCGCCTTGATATACTCCCAAATCTTCTTAACGACCTGAGGACGGGACAGCTAGAAATGAACCTCGTTAGTAGAAATCCCTAGGAGACAAGAGTCGACATTGAGGGTAGAAAGAGGCCAAAACATACCGTAGGCTCACCAACCAACTCCGCCAAAGGTGCACTCAAATGGTACTGCTTATGAAAACCTCCCTTCTTTGGCTTCTCCTTGACCTCTCCATCACTGCCCAGCTCTACATCACTATCATCATCCGCCCTGACCTTACTCGCGCTCTTCCTTGGCTTCTTGGGCGTACGCTTCGTCTTGACCACCTTCTTATTGCCAGCACCTCTTGTAGCTCTAGCAGAACGATTTTCAGCCGCCTGCAGCATAGCCGCTAGCTTGGCATCATCCACCGCTGTCTTCTCCTTCTTGACCTTCTTCTTAGGCGGCGCCGCATCTTCTTCAGAGTCGGAGGGAGAGGATTTTATGTCTGCGGAGGCAGAGTCGCGCGAACTGCTGGGTGGTGTTGATTCTTGCTTGACGTCTTTGGTTCCGTGGCCGTTTGTAGATGCCTCTTCGGCGGCGCGAGTAATAGCATCGAAGTGGTTGAACCGGACGTGAATGAGGTCGGAGATTGGGCCCTACATTGACATAGATATCAGCTGTGTTCGTTTTTTCTGCGAAAAGAAATGCAGAACTCTGCATAAGCTTAAGCGTACCTTTTTGTCTGATATGTCCTGATTTAAAGCAGCCTGCAATTGCTTGCGAATCTGCTTGGCCGAGATGGTCTGGAGGTCGCTCTTTTTGAGAATGCCATCGATGATAGCAGTGTACTGCGCCGTTTCAGCGGGGAGTACTGTATTATGTTAGCTAAGGCATTGCATGGTAGGAATGCGCCCAAGCTGGAGTTGTGGTTCTTACAAGACATCTTCCCTGTTCTGAGGTATGCAGTCTTGTCTCCGCAATGCCACCAAGGTAATGAACCAGTTGAATACAAAGTAGGAAGGGAGTCAGGTTCGTTCCTTCTAAAGGCGGCCGTGAAACTGAGGTGCAGAGGCCTGACTCTTGGTGTTGCGACAGCAAGCTGGCGGTCCAGCAGTGTCTCAAGCCACGGATTAGGAGAGAACAAAAGACAGTTTCAGGAGTTGGATTCGCAGAGAAGACTTCCAGAAGAAATACTGCTAGCCAGTAAGTGTCCTGGTAAGTAAAGTGAAGTGTGCAAGTAAGGTGACTGCTCTCAAGGTGGTTCCCGCCAACAAGCTATCCCTTCAAAGGCTGGGAAGAGGGAGGGGTCAACCGCCAGTTTCGTAAATGAGTCCAGTTTTCTCTCTCCAAAAGATGGAAGAACAAAAGATCGAATGACAAGTCGCAGGTTCTTTTTGTTGCGAGAGGTTGCAATGTGGTTTTGGTGGCTCAATGGGTGGTGTGCGTTGCCGTGGTCTTCTTGCAGGTGAAGTGAAGGTGAAATAGCTACGGGATGCGCCACGACTAACCGTGCCGACCTGGGGCTGCGGTCCTGGGAGACGAAGCTTGGCAACAACAAAGTCAATATGTTTTGAGAACACAGCGCGCATAACAGGAAGATGAGAATGATGATCGGAAGAAATATGTCCTGTTTTTACGCCAAAGTTGGACGGAGTAAGCTCTTTGCCCTCATCTCACCTAATGATGTGTCTAGAACCAATTTAGCCACTTTGCCAAAATTCTAGACCTGGCCAGGAATCGACGAATGTAGCCTGCACCACAGGGTTTTCAGCCTCACTTCTCCTCTTGTGATCACAGTTGAAATTTAGATCATGAAAGCGCTGTATTCGCTGTAGCAGAAAGCTGCCAGGTATCGTCCAAAAACAAACAGTCAATCATTAGGGTCAATCATAAACCAACTACTTATACAAGGTCGTCCTATCTTCCAACTATTTTTGAAATCCGCAATAAAACCCCAAAAGCTCAAAGACCAGCAGGCAAATAGTACTCCCTAAAACGATCCGTTTCATCCCATTCCACTTGATAAACCAATTCCCAGCAGACGATCAATAAATTTGGGAAACGTCTTGTCCAAAAACTCAGATATCCATCCGGCAATGGGCCAACATCTTTCTTCAACTTCTCACTCATATCTTCGTAGTGATTTTTCTTATTTCTCAGAGCACGCAACAGATCCAGAAGTCTGGTTCCTGTATATTTTCTCTGCTTGCCCATTGACTCAACAAAGTCCTTGCCCAAGTGCTTGAGAAAGTCTTGACGACAGACGTAAGGGGCCTGCTTCTCTAATTCTGCCAGAGTGAAGGATGGAGGATCACGCGGCTCTTTCTCAAAGTGGTCGGAGACGTCGCAGAGGAAGTTGAGACGCTTCTTTGGCGACCAAAAGAATGGATGTGCCATAACTTGACGCGCTTGCGGTCGTTGTTTTGGATCCGCTTGGAGCATAGAGCCAATGAGATCTTTCGCCTCAAATGCATAATCCCCGAGAACTTCAAGAGGAGCGAGGTTGTACTGTCCCTTTCGAATGTTGACTTCGCGCATAAACTTGTCGCCGCAATCGAAAGGATGAGAGCCTTTGGTCAGGACGTAGAAGAAGACCAGGCCAAGCGAGAAGATGTCGATGGCACGTGTAGCTCTGCGGTTTGGAAGCAGATCTGGATTGAGCAGGAGGGATCCAGAGTTACCATCAGTGCTAGCATCAACCATTGCTTGATGAGCCCGACCATCCTTGGCATCGTCGTCGAGGAGAAGTTCTGGAGCGCGCCAGCCCGAAGTACCTGCAGCGTGCGCTGTTGTCGCACGGAACGATGATTGTTCGCCCTCTAACTTTTTACAAAGGCCGAAATCAGAAACAAGAAGCCTGGGTTTGCCATCCTTGCCCATCGCGACAAGGATATTTTGAGGTTTCAAGTCTCGATGGACGATTCGGAGCTTGTGCAAATGCTGAAGACCGTTGGTGATCTGATAGAGAACGTTAGGTAAGTCTCTTTCACCAGCCTGTGCCAGATCACGGTTGTTTTGAGGCTTGTCGATGACATCGGCAAGAGATGCTGGGCACAACTCCAATGCAATGTAGAGGAACTCTCCCGCGCTTTGTTGGGCATAGTAACGAATGACTGTGACGATGTTAGCATTGAGCCAAAAGAGCATGGACGGTGGGGAGTTACCATTTGGATGGTCATCACTTTCTCTTAGAAGCTTGGTTTCTTGTGATGCAATATCGAAAAACTGGATGAGCATCCGCTTAACGGCAACATCACGTCCATCGAAATTACCCTGAAAGACTAATGTGCCATTACTACCAGTCCCGATGAGTCTGTCAGTGTTGACTTCAAGAGCTCCAATTCGTATGATTGGTCCAGAAACTTCTTGAGGGTCGCTTGGTATTGTACGGATATCAGGCTCAAGTTGAGGTTGCTGACCGAGCTTCTGAGCATTTCGAACAGCATCTTCAACAGTTGGCGGAGGTTTTGGTGTTACAATTCCATCATCCGATGCACCTTGAGAACTAGCTCGGCCTTTCTTGTGCTTGACACCCCCACGGCGACCTCGATGTGCCTTTTTGGTTTTCTCTTTCTCCGGACTTCCAGGTGGCTTTTGATCTGCTGGAGTCTCAAGATTTGTGATTGGTGGCAACTTGTCTGCCGCCCCATTCGGAGCGACTGTTTCTTTAATTTCGACCAATGGCACGTCGGATGGTCCGCCCAGAGAAGGTACGTCCAGAACCTCTCCCTCGGGAACGGCTGGGAGACGGTCACCGAGATCAGATGTCTTAAGAACGACACTTTGCGATTTCCGATCGACTTTCTGGTCCCATATATCTGACATGCGACCGATTTGTGTGCGAACCTCTCTTTGTTTACTGATAACAAAGACCGCTATCAGACAATAGAGGAGTGGATTGTGGAAGAAGTCCCGCAGATAATTGAATGCTTGGCGAGGGAGTTGACGTAGAAGTTGCGGGAAGGTCAGATCCCCAAGTATGTCGACAGCATTTTCAACTGGCGCCGATATATCGCTGTTGTTCTCCTCCGTATACCCAGATATGGTCAAGGGGTTGACAATCTGGGCAACTTCAATAGAGTGTAGCCCAACCAGCGCCTCTGAAAGTCGATCATGATCCATGACATCCCATTGAGGATGGTGATCCAACCAGCTTTGTTGATTGCATTGCGCTGGCCTAATACCTCGAACAGCCAAAGGATAGGCCTTTCCCGACATAGCAAACCAGCTTCCATCCTCGGTATGATTGAGGAAGATGCTGCTGGCTCTCTCGTTGAGCGAAGTCACGTCCTCATTGCTTGGTGGTAGCGGTTGTGGCAGCAGAATCAGATTAGGATCGCCTTTGTCAACACTCCACGGTCTAGCCACGTCAAACACACGTACCACTGGAGTGGAGAATTTGTGATTGAACATTCGTCTAGGTTCGTTAAGATCTCTTCTGTCATAGTCGAACCCGAGTATCCCTCCGTCGTGCCCAGTGTAAATATACTTGTTGTCGAGGGATTTGTGGTGCTGTCGTTGCAGATCTTGATCAAAGTTGTTCGGACCCCATTCCGAGAATGTGAGGGTGGTGATATGTCGTCCATCTTCATACCCATGAATTGTGACTTCATACTCTGTTCTACCCAGGGTCAATGTAGCCACTTTAGGACACTCTTCTTCCGAATCCATTCGGCCATCTGAAGCCTTGCAATTCTGGTTTCCCATGGCACCTTGTGAGCCAAAATAGCTTATCACATTCCCAGTGTTTGCATCAACGGTGACCATGCTCGTCTTCTTCCCACCATTGTATACGACTTCCATGGTTTCGTCATAGTATGGCGTCTCTTCAACCAACCCTTTGATTGTAAGACCAGTGTTTATCAACCCGCGGCCGGGTCCACTGGGAATGTACAGGAACAAATTACCATCTCGACTCGGCTCGACAATCCACAAGTACTCGTCAATCGATTTTGGGTCGTAGTTCGGGTCGGCCGTTGATCGGTTTCTTCGGTGGTACTCGGTTTTCACCATGGGCATCTCCACGGACAGATGCCACTTCTCCCTGCCAGTCTTCCTCTCCCTGGCATGTAACTTCCCATCGACGGTCGCCAGAAGCACAAAGTCTTCTACTTCCCAATCCTCAAGACTCCGCGCAATGTGCGGCGAGCCAAGCCCAACCGTAGTATGGAGGGGCCGTCTTGTAGGAGGTGCTGCAACGGCAGATTTTGCCGGAGCCAAAGTTGCGATGGCGCTCGCATCGTTAATATTGTTGTTGTTGATCTGCACACCCTTATTGGGGGCTATGGTGTTCTTGCGTTTCCCATAACTGGCAGGTGTCTCCACGGAATGAGGTATCTTAGTCACCTCGATCCTATTGTTGCCTTCATGAGGTGACTCGTTCCGCCGGACCGCGGGTCGCTGCTGCTGCTGAGCGTCGACAAGCCATGGTAGGAAGAGGATGGCCGCGGCTAGTAGTATGAAGTTATTGACGTGACCATCTCGAGGAGGCCGCCGTCGCGGCATTGTGGACCTTCAACGTTGCTGCTGGGGTGGAAGACAGAACAAAGTCTGTCTGGAAGCGATTGGAATTTGATTGAAAACGTCGTGAGATGGAGTGAAAGACGGGCTGCTCGTCGTCGTCGTCTCTATCGATGATGAAAACGTAGGATCAGAACCCCTCGGGGGGTGAAGGGAAGGACGTTGGATCGATATTAATAACCGTTGGATGTACTGCGAAGTCGTCACGGTTGTTGTGTTTCAGGAGAATCGATGGAGGTTCGGCAGGCTTCGACGCACGTAACTTTAGCTCCGGGAAGCAAGGAGCAAGGAGGTGCGGGGCTGGTGGCAGGACTCTCGTTTCGGGCTCAAAGGCAAAAATAAAAAAAGGCTGAGCAAGACGACGACGACGGGAGGTTACTTTCAACGGAAGATGGCGCGCCTGGGAAGGCCGGAAAGGAAGGCCACACAACGAAAGTATCCAACAGGTTAATTGCAACAATTGTCAAGTGGCGATCGATCAGCCGGCGCATGGGCATTGGTGCTATTTGAACATTTGACACAGGGCGAGAGCGAGAAGGGTCAACTCTGGTCCGTCAGCTTATTGCATCTGGTCTGTGGGATGTGATTCTGTTATCACGCTACATTTGTGCCACCACACTTCCTGATTCGTCTTGTATTACGCTTTCCTCGGCTGGACCTGCGAGTCGTCGGTTTCGCTCCCACTGGTCTTGTTCTTGCGCTGCAAGGGGGCTATGCTTTGCGCGGAAACGTCTAATTCACTCATGCCAGGAATCAGGGTAGGAATGTAAAAAATCTTATAAGGTGGTGTGGAAAGAACGTCTCAAGGTCAAGGTTGAGTACAGTAATCGATGCTGCTTCTCGGCAATTCACCTGTGTTCAGATGGCACAGGTCGTGTGAGCACCGGGTGAACGAAACTTGGTCCCTGAGCTCCTCGTACCACAAAAACGAATATGGGGCAAGTGTGTGATTGGATCGATGGAACATTCAAAGGGATCTTCAAGGGAAATGCGTTTGTGCCGAGTTCCTGGTGCTGATCCAGCCCTGTTATGCCGCAGTGAAACAGTGTTGCAAATCTTTGTCCGCTAGAGAATGCCCTTGCTGGAAGATTTCGAAGTCATTCCATTCATTATTGAGGCTGCAATATGATCTATGGTATGGTACAACGCTCGTAACTTTTCCCCATTTCATAATACAGAGAACTCCGGCGCTATTCGTTCATCAAATCACCTTTCGCGTCTCCGTGGTGCACTACGGATGATATTGTCCACTCTCAATAGAAGCTATCAAAGTGTTAGCACTGTCTTTGATACAGTCAGAGGCGAAACTTACTTCAGCAGCTTCGGATGCAGATGAAACAACAGCCTTCTTGAGCTTGTAACTCTCAATCACTCCAAGCTCACGCATGTCTGTGATACCACCCCCTGGAGTAAGCAAATCCAAACCGTACGTAGTCATGCCATCGTAAATGGCAGTTCTGAGCTTCGCAACAAGATCACTAGAGTCATAACCTGCATTGTCGGCGAGAATGGTAGGTAATTGACGGAGAGCAATAGCAAATGCTCCAACAGCAATTTGCTTCTTTCCGTCAACCTTCAGAGCGGCTCCCTCGACAGCCTTGGCCATCAACATCTCAGCGCAACCACCTCCCAAAGTAGTTCTTGGCTCCTTGACAGTTTGTGACAGAACTGCTAGGGCATCATGAAGAGATCGCTCAGCCTCATCTAGAAGCTGCTCAGTTGCTCCACGGAGAACAATAGTGCAAGCCTGACCAGCTGCAACGCCAGAAAACTTGATCAAGGTATCCTCACCAATGATCACTTCCTCGATGAGGTCACAGTGACCGAGCTTTACTTGCTCTGGGTGGTCAAATGTTGATGTAATGTCTCCACCTGTAACCAGAGCCAGTCTCTCTATCCCATCGAAGTCTGCATGCTCAATAGACATAATTCCAGCATCCGAGAAAAGCTGCTCGGGCCAGTTGTAAATAAGTTGACGATTGATGAAGCAGTTGATGCCATGTGCTTTGATCTTCTCGACCTTCGCCTTCATCTTGTCCTTCTCCGCCTTCTCTAGCTCAGCAAGCTTTCCTGTCGAGGTAACCTTGACCCGAGCGCCAAAGATCTTAATTTTGTCCGTATCCATAGCAGTATTTGCGATCAAGATCTTGGCTTTCTCTAACCGCTTCGGTTGGTTCACACCGATTTTCTTGTCCAGAATGAAGCCTTCGTCAAGGTATGAATCCATAAGCTTTCCGCCGGCCTTCTTGATGATCTGGATGTGGCTGAGATCGGAAGAGCCCTTCAAACGCAGGACAGCATCGCAAGCCAGCTCTGCAAAATGGTTTCGGTCTTGCGACAAGACTTTCGAACTCAGAGTCGTCCTTGCAATAGCTAATAAATCTTTCTTGAAAGCCTCGGGGTTCTTGCTGTGGTCCACCGCAGATTTCTCCAAAGCTGCCAGCGCCGCATGGCTTGCTATTCTGTATCCTTCGATAATGGTCTGTGGATGGATCTTCTTGTCCACCAACTTCTCTGCCTCTCGTAACAGCTCTGCAGCTAGAACTGTGACTGATGTGGTTCCGTCTCCAACTTCATCATCCTGGACTTTTGAGATATTGACGAGAACTTTGGCAGCAGCATTATCGAGTGCTATCGATTTGAGGATTGTTGCGCCGTCATTAGTTACCAATATCTCCCCTGTCGAAGCACTTTGGAGGATCTTATCCATTCCCTGAACAGCCAGTTAGCAGGCGTGCAGGTTTATCTGGGCGAGTCGGCAGCTATGGGGAAAATACCTTTGGACCCAATGTTGACTTCACTAAATCTCCAACAGCGATAGCACCCACTACAAGCAAAGTATCAGCACATATCTCTTACACGTAGCTCGCAACAAATATATAAGCCTTAAATCTGCATCATATTGGCATCTGCCAGCTTTAAGAGAGCTTCTAGAAAGCGGCGTCAGGAGAGCTTGCGGAAGCTCTCTACCCTGGAGGATTGGGCTTACCAAAAGCCGAAAGACGAGCATTCTCTCCCTTCTCCTCAGTAGTTCCATCGTCGAAGATCTGGGTAGGATTGAAGGACGCCATGATTATGGATGTGTTGTGTTGATATTGTGAGGTTGGCTCGGTATCGAGGCAGCTTCAGGCGCGTCCTCAGAGTCCCTAAATTTTCGCGCGACAGAGTCTCGCCTAAATTCCTAGCCCACCACACCACCGCAGGGCTACGGACAAATGATACCTGGATGTCGATTTTTCTTGAATACTGGCGCATTTGACTCCACGACTGACTCACTGTCTCACTCACAATAACTCTGCTGCCTGCTGAAGGGACTTAAAAGCGATATTCCCGCCGAGAAGTCTGCGAAAACGCTAGCCTGACCCGACTTCGCGATCCCACACAAAAAAAGCCCGCCGACGAGGGGTAAAAATCTACAATCCACGAAGACAAGTCACAAAATAGATACAGACAACGAGAGAGGAGGCCACCTAAATCGCAATCATGGCGCCGAGCTTTGATCACCTACCAGATCCAGAGGAGGAGGATTACGATGAGGATGAGGAACTTGACTTTTCAGATTTGCGAGAGAGATTTGAGGTTCAGCTTGAGCAAGGATTGGACGCATTTGTGGTCATCGATGGACTGCCAGAGGTTACGGAAGAGACAAAGCCAAAATTGATCAAGTTCTTGAGGAGGAAACTGGAGCCAGTCGGAAAGATAAAGGAGGAGTCGATTCACATGCCACTGGATTCCTTCGGAAAGTCAGAGAAGTAGGTCTTGACCTGTGCTGTGCCTTGACCTATAAATACTGACAATCCCCAGGTTTGCGTTTGTTGAGTACTCTTCCCCAGCTGAAGCCGTCGCTGCATGCAAGCAACTCGATGGTGTCCCTCTCGATAAGAAGCACATCCTTAGAGTAAACAAGTTGACGGATATTGAGCGATTTGGCCGAGAAGGACGAATTGATGAGAACTATACAGCTCCGAAGATCGAAGATTTCCAGGAGAAGGAGCATTTGCGATCATGGCTGGCAGACCCAAGTGGCCGTGGACGGGATCAATTCGTTATGTACAAGGATGATAGAGTTCAGGTCTTCTGGAACAACGAGAAGGATGCGCCAGAGAGCATTGTAGACCGACAGCACTGGACCGAATCCTTCGTACAATGGTCTCCTCTAGGCACATACCTTACTTCTATGCATCAGCAGGGTGTTCAGCTCTGGGGTGGCCCATCTTGGATCCGACAAAAGCGATTCCCTCATCCATTTGTCAACTTGGTAGATTTTTCGCCCAACGAAAAGTACATCACAACCTGGTCAAATCGCCCAATCGTTATTGGAGAAGAAGGTCATCCAGCGCTGTCTGTTGATGATGATGGAAAGAACTATGTTATTTGGGATATCGAAACCGGCAAACCACTCCGATCATTCGCAAACCTTGACCTTCCAAGCAACTCAGTTGATGAAGCTGGTCAGCCAGTAAAGCGGAAGGTTGTCTGGCCAGCATTCAAATGGTCGGCTGATGACAAGTATGTTGCGCGATTGACACAAGGTTCGTCGATCTCAGTCTACGAACTGCCCCGTATGGGTCTTCTCGACAAGACATCAATCAAGATTGATGGTGTCATGGAATTTGACTGGGCACCTGCCACGCCAAGAAGAGAAGGTGTCAAGACCTACGAGCAACTTTTCTGCTTCTGGACTCCTGAAATCGGCAGCAACCCAGCCAAGGTTGGATTGATGAGCATCCCCTCCAAGGAAATTGTTAGAACTCTCAATCTCTTCAGCGTCACTGATGCAAAGCTTCACTGGCAGTCAAATGCCGACTACCTTTGTGTCAAGGTCGACAGACACTCGAAGTCAAAGAAGTCCCTAGCAACCAGTCTTGAAATCTTCCGTGTCCGTGAGAAGGGAGTACCTGTTGAAGTTGTTGATGGTATCAAGGACACCGTCATCAATTTTGCTTGGGAGCCCAAGGGAGACCGATTCGTCATCATCACCACAGCCGAAGTTGTCGCACCTTCAGCTGTTCCACCTAAGACATCAGTTGCATTTTACTGCCCAGAAAAGGTCAAGGGTGCAGGTGTTGGTAACTTCAAGCATATTCGAACCTACGACAAGAAGAACAGCAACGCCATCTACTGGTCGCCCAAGGGTCGCTTCGTCATCGTCGCAACTGTTCACTCGCAACAAAGTTTCGACATGGAGTTCTTCGATATGGACTTTGAGGGCGAGAAGCCAGAAAGTGACAAGGAATTGACTGCCAACTTACAACTCATGAACACTGCTGATCACTACGGTGTTACCGATATTGATTGGGATCCAACTGGCCGATTCGTCGCTACCAGTGCATCGATTTGGAAGCACGCGGTATGTTTCTCTTTACATGATTTGACATTCATATAGCTAACGCATAAACAGATGGAGAACGGTTACCACCTGTACGACTTCAAGGGCGAGCAACTCCGCGAAGAGCCAGTCGAGAAATTCAAGCAATGGCTCTGGCGCCCACGCCCAGCAAGCCTCTTGTCCAAGGAAGAGCAAAAGCAGATCCGCAAGAACCTCCGCGAGTACAGCAAAGTCTTCGACGAGGAGGACAAGGACCGCTTCGCATCGGCCGATCTCGCAGTCGTCGAGCACAGACGCAGACTACTCAACGAATGGCTTGCATGGAGAGAACAGATCACCCAGGAAGTCGCCGAGGAGAGAGAAGCTCGTGGCCTTCCACTCGATCCCATCGAAGGTCTTATTCAGAAGACCGACGAGAGCGAGGACCAGGTTATCGAGGAGATTGTCGAAGAGATCGTGGAGGAGACCGAGGAGATCATGCCATGAGAATTTTCTGGGCTGTTGTTACTGTAGTTTTTCCATTTCATTGCCAACCTTCTCAGGAGTTTATTTACTTTCTTGCATTTCTGCACGCCTACTTGCCTGGGGTCTTCATGCTTTGGGCTACGCTATGCAATGCCGAAGGTGGGATGCATACTTGTCCATGAAATAGAGATGCCAGCTATGAACTGAGGGGATGACATGAGTGCGTAGATCATTCTAAAAGCATAGCAATGCAGAATCAAAGAAAGTATGAACCATGACTTTGTCTCGTTTTCTTCGTTATGTCCTGTGCAACCTATCTAGATATCCTTACATGGACTTCCTTCACTGATGACCATCCATAATAAGTCCTCCAATCGCAGATATCAATTCAACAACACCACGATGTGCTTCAAGCACGTAATACTAACCATCACGGATCTCTCCTTCCCACTCACGTGTTGCTACAGCTCCATTTAAACCCGATCTCACATCTCAAAGTTCAAGCTTCTCTCATCCTATCCTTCCTCATCTACAACAAATTCTCACAGCTCATCATTCCACACTTCTTTTCAATTTCCTCAAACTGTAGTAATTAGAAAGTGAAGATGCCGCCCCTGGCTACAATCGGTATTCTTTCTATTGGAGAAATGGGCATGAGCTTTGCGAAATTGCTCGTTGCGCATAATTACCGTGTAGTTACGAACTTGGAGGGTCGAAGGTGGGGTTGCATATTTGATTTATTTTGATGCTATTCAGGTGCTTTGCTCTGCCAACTTTATTCTCGAAAAATTCTCTTCTAGGGCCGCCATCTTTTTGTGGAGTTCCGCTCTTGCTTTTGTGACAATTTCTTGAGTGTCGAAATCTGCATGCTACGGAAGGACACAAGGGGCTAGATTAAAGGTTTTCCCGACTATAGCAGGTCTCAAGAGATGAAAGGCCATGATGCTGTCTGCTGTACTTTTTTCCTGCTTCTACTGGACTTCATCCCAATACCTGTCAAGATCATTCGCTACAGGCTTGAGCAGGAGCAGTGATCCGAGCTGACGTCTTCTAGTGCAGAAACACAAACACGCGTCAAAGCAGCTTCAATTGAAAGCCTCCCCAGCGACACATCTCTAGTCACGGAATCAGACTACATCTTCTCAATAGTCCCACCTCGAGACGCAGTCGCCACCGCAAAACGCATCACAAGCGCCTTCGCTGCAATATCTACTCCTAGATCAGCGCCACTCTACTACCTAGACCTCAATGCCATATCACCAAACAGCGCCCGCTCAATAGCGACACTTATCTCAACCGAGGCACCCGAAATCAAGTTTTTAGACGGTGGCATTATCGGCGATCCTCCATCCAGGAAAGACGCCTCAGCTCAGCCTACTACGACATCCTCTAATCCACCCACATCTCACACATGGAACAGACCTTCCGTCCCAGTCTCAGGACCTGATCCTCTCTCTGAAGCTCCAATATCGGGCCCAACTCTCGAAGCTTTGTTAAACGTCAAACATATTTCTTCCGAGATTGGCCCCGCTTCTGGTCTGAAAATGTGCTTCGCAACAACAACGAAAGGATTTACAGCTCTCTGTATCCAAGCCTTCACTACTGCCTCACGCCTCGGCGTCCTCAATGAACTCAAAAGCGAGATGTCAGAGCGTATTCCTGGACTATACAAAGCCAGTGGCGGGGTGGTCAACATGGCGCCAAAGGCTTACCGATGGGTGGAAGAGATGAAGGAAATTGGACGGACGCATGGAATGGATGGTGGGTTTGATTTTGAGGGGAGGGATGGTGATAGAGGGATTTTCGACGCTGTGGGAGAGGTTTATCGGGTCGTTGCTGATGAGACTGTGTTGGGTGAGGAAAAGACGGAGAGGCGGAAGAGGGGTCGGACGGTGGATGATGTTGCTCTTGCTGTAGGTGATGGATTGGCTGCTAAGAGAAAGAAGGATGAGTGAGGTTTGACGAATTTATAGAAGTAGATTTAAGCTGATTCTGTCTGTTGAGTAGGCATTCTCTTCCAAATTCCTCCTGCTCTTGAACACTGCTCCCGAACACCAACGCAGTGAAGCCTAAGCATTATCCGTAGGTTGGTATGATCTTGGATTTCCAGCTTTCTCGTACCCTCTTTAGTCTAGGCCGCCGACTTTCCCACTGCCAAAACTAGTCTCTGAGCCACACCATAACAGCCCTCTTCAAAAGACCGACAAAGCTGCAAGGCTGAGAAAGGCGGTCCTGCGTGCTTACCACCTCTTCTTTAGGACTAGCGTTTTGCAGACCACCTTCGCTTAGGTACAGCTCTTCTTCACCTTACCACTTGCCAACGACTCTCCCCAGCGCGGTGACCAGCTCTTACCTACTCACCTTCTTACTTCATCAACTTAAGCCCACGTCAATTTTACAAACCGTATTTTCCTCCGCGGCAGTCCCATTCGACAAAGCATTTCGGATCCAGTTGAAGTTGTCATTACTTCTTCCAATTCACAACTTGAATCATCACAATGCCGCAAGCCTCATTTAGCGAAATAGGTAGCGATTATACCTTTCTTCCTGGTAGTTTTGTACTTGCTAATGCATTGATTCAGACATGAATGATCCCACGACTTTGGCATTCTACCGACAGTTGATTATTTTTGAACATGACCATTCGAGGCCGGAAGTGCTCTTTCCCAATCCCTCAAAGGCAGAACAACGAGCCATCCAAGCTCTCTCACACAGCTTGGATCTGGTGTATGAATATACGCTGCAGTCTAAAAGCGCAAGGGTCGTGAGACAGCTTTCTGATGACGCGCAACCACCATCCCCGAACCAGGAAGCTGAGCCTCGGGCCGCGGAGGAGTTCCAAGACCAGGACTTTGATCTATCTGGATTCGACTTTTCTACAAGCCTGGATGAAATGCTCGCGGGTATATCAGATGCTCCGCATGGCATTTGCGCCGATGAGTCAACGGAGCTACCTTCATTGAGACAGGAACCGTCTTATTCACAGCCAACATCCACTTGCGCGACCTTCCCATCACATTCGTCTCTATCTGAGGCGTGCTATTCCTCGTCTCCCTTCTGGGACCCCATGCTGTGGGCCAGTCAATCATCTCCTGGGGATTCTGGTATCTCACCAGGTCTGGAACTTCCTTCGCTGAATCCAGACATCGCATGTGCGGCATCACAATCAGTCTCACACGACCCCATGCTAGCCGTCACAGTAAGTCCATCAAACCTTGTTAAACAAAAGATTGACCAGGCCCATACACCCTCTCAGCGTGAACGCCAGCGTGCATACCGGATTGCAAAACTTGCTGGTCTAGAGCGTGTGTCGAGCACCAAAAGCGAAGCTGAAGGATCCATGGTTTTCAATAACTCGGCTGAGGATTTTATTGATGAACCAAGTTACAGTCTGCACCCAGGCGGGAGTAGGTCCGGTTCAGTCAGTAGCGTTCAAAGTCATCGCAGTTGCCGCCCTCAAAGCCGAGTTCAGAAGATTTTTCGACGACAGAGCAGTGTAAACAGCACTGCAAGCTCAGGTTATCGGGAGATCATTTTCGATTCCAGTTCTACGCATTCAGCTGGTAGTGGAAGCTCATTTGGATCTGCGGCTTCTGGCCGGCGTACACCACTCTCAGAAATTGCACGTGCTGGCTATAACATCATGAGAAAAGTTGGTGCATGCTGGAGATGCAAGTTCCTCAGAAAAACAGTCAGTTGCACCCTGCGATTAGAATTTCTCTAATGCTATTCAGTGTGATCCACGATCACCGTGTGCCATGTGCCCCAAAAAGAGCAGTCAACATGGGTGGATGGCAGTGGGTTGCCAACGCGGCTCCTTCGAAGCCAGAGAATACCTCTGCCTGGCACGGACAGCAGAATCTGAATATGAGGACCTATCAGGGTATGACCTGAGCGAAGCCGATGTGGATTTGCTGAACAGATTTCATTCGTCAGGAAACGAACAGCGAACCAAAGACCTAGCTGAGATCAAGAAGGCGGGGCCTAGACTCGCGAAATACGACTGCTTCCAGGACACTCCTTTGTGTGAATTGGTTAATGAAGTTATTGGACAGTTATGCAACTCGGAGGGAGACCTCGCCAACTTTACGCCCATTGATTAAATGCTTGTTGGATATCATCTGGGAATGGTTGGATCATCCACCTTCTTCAGCATCTGCGACTGATCTGCGAATGATGGTTACGGTTCTGTTCGAGGCTATAAAATATCAAGATAAGTACTGGGGCCAAAATCAGAGTGTGAGTTCTTCCTACCCAATTGTATCTGCCGAATGCTCAGGCTCACGTTCAGGATCAACTGATCGCACTATCTCTCATCTGCTGGCGCAGTTGTCTCGAAGCTCTAAGGGTCAGATATCGCATAAACCTCGATGAGCAACCAAAACACTCTCGATGCACATCGCGAAATTGTGAGATTGTATGTATTGAACAAGTCAACTCAAGCATATCACTCTACTCAAAGGAACTTTCACGTGTGTTTTTCAGCAAAGAGAGTATGCGTAATCGGAAACCTTGGTGGCTGTCGGCTTTTTATAGTTTCTACATTCAGAGCTTCGTACGTAAAGCTTTGATCGTTCTTGGGGAAGACTTCTGCCCGGCAAGGCATTCTGTAAAACAATACCAGCAACTTCAAGTCAGGCTGTTCATTGCCAGTATGGGCACTTACGATCCAATCTCGGAACCCGACCCAGATCTCAGTGGTGCTATCGCCAGAGAATTTGAGAGTGCACGACTAGCCGTTCGAAAGGCGACTTGGGCTGACTCTGGGATACGGTCGTCGGCCGACTATTTGAAGATGCTCTATGAGGACGATGGAGAGCCGATGGACCCGCAAGGGAACCCTCTGTTAATCACGAGGACTTCGGCTTTGGAGAATATGTCTACATGTGAAGATTGATATATGAAGGACAACTCTGTCTCGAGTACTCTATCTCAACACCGTATCTATCAAGGAATGTGCGCCAACCATGCTATGTAACCCACCATTTAATGCAACAATCTATACCAAACCACCGAGCCGGAAATCAAACATGCATCCCGCCACACAAAAAAGTCAAACCTTCTTGGCCCTTCAGTCACCAAATGACAATACTACAGCTCCAACTAAACAACCGTATCGACAGTGCACACCTGCCAAGCCTTATCTTGGATCAAGCCTTCGGCATGTGTTCTGATAGTTTTGCAGCAAGCAGGAGTTCCAGCGTTGCGCTCGGTATCACCACAGGTGAATTGGGTGAGGCCACTTGGCTCTGCGAAGCTCTTGAGTTGCGTTGTCACCTGCGAGTCTTCTTAGAGAGGTTTGAATTTGGGAACAGAAAGGAAATGTACCATCTTTGCAGTCGCCATTCTCGCGGAACTCGTGGCAGCACGTGCCGAATAGGGGCAGGCCGTCGTTGTTAGGAGCGCACTTGTAATATGTTAGCTTGAGATCTTTGATGGGGAGACTTCTGTTCTCAACTACCCGGAAGACTTGGACGTCTGGCACAGCGCGAGTCTCAGTCCGGCTCAGGGTGGGGAGAGCCAAAGCACAGGCTGCGAAAGCAAGGACGTGGAAGACGAGAGTAGATGCGAACTGCATTTTAACGGTTGTGTGTTGATCTGAAGAAACACTTGGAAAAGAAAAGCTGTTTGAAGATATTGGAATGCGAGGATGTGAAGTGTTGAGTCGATTCTTGTTGTTGCGTAAGGAAGATGATGACGCTGATGAATGAGATGGACTGGAATATGAGACGAAAACTCCAACATTTATGAACACCACTGAAGCTCTATTTCGAGCTCGAAATGTGCCTTGCAGCAACTTTAATTCTATATTTACATTTAGGGTAAGCGACGAGGGTAAGCGAAGCTCGAGGAGGCTGAGGGAGCTCGCTTTCGCTCTCCGCACTCCAGCCTCATCTCACTTCCAAGCGTAAGTGACCACTCAGAAGAGGATGTTCTATTAGGTGGATCTTGAGGTGTAGAGCTGTGGCCGGAAAATTCGAGTGATCAATGAATCCTTGGCTACACAAACAGAACGATATTGAGGCTGGTGATGCCAACGCGCAGCAAGTCGGCGGGCACCAGACGCAAAGTTGAGCTTTCATAATGGACCAATACTCTCCAGCTTCGAGTACCTAGGAAATGTAGATATTCTTCCATAGACTTCCATGTCGTCTGCGACCCCAGAACTACGCGCACTTGACACAGCAGTCTAGGCACAGCGAGGTGTACCTGAATAATTAAGAATCAGACAAATACCAGGATGGATCCTTCTAGAGGTGGAGTATTATTGCTGATGTACCGATTTCTTCTAATCTCTTGCAGCCATTGGTAATGTTTGTGCGAATACGATGAGAGCTCGCGATACGCTCCGGAACCTTCGCGCATCTGACTGGCACAGAATCTTGCTGGACAGTGAGGCTTACCATAAAATTCGTCGTCCTTAAACTCTACTGGGTCGGAATCCTTTGATATCTTGAGCCTAGTCGATGAAAGAATGTTCAATTGGGCCTACTTATGTGGCTTGTACGTGGAAATGGTTCGCCTCCTCCCTTCAACGCCTTTCCACCGTGAGTAGATTGGCGACTGCATGCTCAACCAAATGCTAACAAGCAAACATGAAAACGAGATTCTGGTTCGTGACAGTTAGACATACCTTGAACTGGATCATTTGTAGTAACTCATCCTCAATAATTGCAGAAGAAGGTGCAGCGGAGTGAGCATAGCCAATCACTTTTCTTTGCTCGGTCAAGGATTGATTTGTTCAGTGGTTCCGGATGGAAGCAGCAGGTCAACATGGAAGGAGGAAGACTGAAATCGATGTATGGAGTTCTCTATATCTCTTTGAGGTCTAGGTGTTCAAGCCCGGCCTATTCAATAGGTTTCCAAAATAATGTGGCATCCTGATCCCTATGTGCTATTCTCAAAAGTCCGAGTCTGTTTTGTGTGCAATGCGTTTGAATACGCCTGAGACTAACCCTTTACTAGCCGGGCACTAATCGTCGCTCGGCGCTCACCTAGTATCTGCGGATTCTGATCAATCTACATAGACCTGATAGACGTCACACTGTTCGCATTTTAGCATCGCCACATCACTTCTTGGGTTGCTCTGTGCAGTTGAATAACCCGCTCGTAGAAACACTCGTTCATTGTCCAAAGGTCTCAACTTCCTAAATGTTCCTATGAGTGATTCACTTTGCTCCATTTCATTGCTCCTGTGAAATGGCATGTAGGGTTGATCTCTATGGAATCAATCTCTGTACGACTACGAAGTAGTACAAAACGAGCATAATATTGTAGTCCCCTGGCTACCAAGGGAGAAGTTGCCGAGGAGTGCCGGCTCCAAGCGAGATCCCAGCAATGCCCCGTCTGCTCACTGGTGGATTTAACTGAACCTTGAAAACTCTGCGCACCCTATTTTTTGACTTTTACTTGTAATGAAATAAGAGCCAAAATCACAAATCAGCATTAGATAGGCCTGCTGGCCCAATGGCAAGGCGCTTGACTACGAATCAAGAGATTGCAGGTTCGATCCCTGCGTAGGTCACTCGATGATGTCTGATGGACACATTTTTTGTGATTTGTTTTTTGGGGCTAAGATATTTCGCAGCTCAGCTTAGAACGCATGTTCGGCTGGGCCTATTCTTTTGGATCTCTTTTCCTACCTAGCTGTTATCTATAGTATTACAGTACTTTGTGCTCCGTAAGGTCCTACGCTATGGTGCCCGAGGACAGGCCCGGCAATGCGTTTGCTAGGTAGGCTTCACTGTTTGCGCACCCAAACAATTAGAGCCTTTACGCCGCTCATAAAATATGATGTTCCTTTCTTGTGAAGACTGGAATAATTAACACTGTCCTAATGCCGTGCGACTTATCGATACAGCCCGTCTACTTCCCTGTTTGATGTTGTGGCGTGGATGCGGAGTGTTCGGCTTCTCGCTAAATCAGAATTCATGAGATGGAGTCTCGTTGATGCGCTGCTGAAGATACGAGAGATAAAATGTTACGAGATCATTTGGTTACAGTGATCCAATCTCTGTATTGGAAGTTCCTCTGTATTTACGGGGCTGAAGGTTCAGCCCATCGGCTGCTGATCCAGGATTGCCAAAGTTGATGTCAAGGGAAGCGTCACTGTAGGACAGCGATCCTGCATTTTACGCCTTTTGATGCTAGTCGTGATTGTTCCTGAATACCAATAACATACCCTCGGTACAGGCATACGTTAGATCTGACCATTTTCGGTCTTCTTGTCACTAGCATCTGCCTTCTTAAGCAATTTCCAGCGTACAAGGTTCCCGGCACTTCGTATTAAGGCCGGCTACCCCACGGCCAAGAATAAACATCTGCAGATCTCTACATCATCCCGAATGCACTTCTTGCTTTTTATTGATCAGCCTCGTATTTGACTTTGGCAGAGAAGTAACGGCAGTAAGATCAGAAATAAATAACAATGCGTCACTTGCTCCTTCCTCCAATTCATGTAAACTTGTTAACATCCGTAAAGCCTTCTCCACAGCCACCAATACAATCCATCAACGTCAACATCAACATTAATTATATATTTCAACCCTCGAATCGGACATACGAGAGAGCTCGCGACAGAATTCTACGCTTCAATTTCTTCCATCAACATGCGCTTCTCAACCACCACAGGCCTTATCTCTTTCCTTACTCTCCTGTCAACAGCCACCGCCCGAATAATCGGACTGGAAACACCTCGCACTATCGCCGCCGGGGAGCCTTTCACAGTCTCTCTTCTCACAGAAAACTATATCGTAAGTGTTTCCACTTCTACTTAGAAACGCAAACTGATTCCCAGCTCCTTCACAGCAATCTGTATACGATGTAGCCGCTGCGTTTGGCATATCTCCTGGTGCTGGTTACCCCGACACTCTTGGAACTGTTATCGGGTCGAATTACATTGGTCCAGATGGGTCCAACAGCCGGCAAAAGCTCAACTTCACGGTCTCGACAAACAAGGATCACAGCGCTGGCCGTTCAACTCTTTCAGCAAGTGTTTTAAGTCTGTACGGTGTATCGTCTGGTCCTATTCTGTACCCTTTCAATGTTTCGGTGACTGTTGGGGATACGACTAGCACCGAGAAAGTCAACACTACCCTCTACACTCAGTGAGCAGACATTGGAAATGATATGGAATGCAGGAGAGGGATGCTGCGACAGCATGGGGATTCAGAGATTGCATCAGTGACACAGCCAGATTCATGGACAGGTTGAGGGGCAACACCGGGAAACATTTGCACGGTATTGGAGTTTTTGATTTTCTACAAATGCAGAGATCTCATTATTGAGAACACAAGACCTTTGTACTATCATTACTCATGCGTCTCTTGTAATGTCAGGTCATGGCAATGATTCCTGGGTTCACATGATATCACGTGAACGCAAGACTTCAAACATTGAACCATGTGCACTGTGAGAAAAGATAGAAATAAAAATCTCGTGAAAGGAGTACATCCTCATAACTCTGTGTAACATTCTCCTCATTTGGTCTTCCCGTAATCTGCGACCTCACAGAAATCTTCTTCCCGCTCCTTCCCCTTCTGTTTACAAGGACTCGCTTACACATTCACGGCTCTTCATCCCGCCATGACCAATCACAATTGGAGAGATCCAAGGCATCGAAGTGAGCCTATACATCCTCAGTCTCGACTACGATCTCCGACTTTCTCAACACCACACTGCGCTTCAGACCGCAAACGCTTCCACGATGTCACTGGCCGCTAATGTATCAAGAGCCAGTGGATGGCGTGCCCAAGGCAATTACACCACGGTAGCCGACGCGTTTCCCCAGTGAGTATCCCAGTAGCATAGCTCACACTCTGATATTGACATTGACGTTGTTATTCAGACTCACCAACCTGACTCTCGATCCAGGTACAGGATTCAGCCCTCGAATGGGCGGCCAGAACTTCACTCACTGCTGCCTGCTTGCCGTCAACGAATCTCTTGATATCAAAGACGGCTCTATTGTCGAGAGACCATCGTCCTTCATCAAATCTACAGTGCAAGATCTGCTTGCTGCAACGGAGGCAAATCAGTTCCCGTGCACCGCCAAATGGGATGGCAACACTGCCGGCGCTCCTCTTGTGGAAGTTCCATACTCGTGGTTAGAGGAAACTTGCCCTGGCTGGCAATTGTCAAGATCGAAACCGGAGTCACAGTGGATTTCACCCTTCGTTGGATTCCTCCTGCCCGCAGTCGTGTTCTGTACGTCATCTACTTCAAGTCAAATCCCTTACAATGGACCAAAGACATCTCTGGAAGAACGCTAATTGGCTTGGTAGGTCTCATGATTCCACGTCGAAGAAAGCTCGCTGTTTGGAGTAAGCTGTTCATCCCAGACTTGTCCCAGGTCATGTCATGGGTCATAGCGCCGTTTGCCATGCTGGTAGCTGGCATAATCGTCGCGAGTGATACCATTGCATGGTTGTCGGTATGTTTCGCCTTTGGCAGCCCAAGTAAGTAAGCCCGAGTTCACGAAGCAGGTTAATGCGGTGGTTAGAGGATCAAAATTGTTCTCTCGCATTCCTATGGTTATCTAAGTAACTGGACATTCAGTGCTTCTGAGCGGATTTTACGAAGCCTATCTCGATTATATGATCATCAGCTTTCTTCAGGATAAATTGCAGAATTGTCGTTTAACAATCGATATGAAAGCTCGACTTCTTTTTGTTATTCTTTGCGGCAATCTGGATCTAGATCCTGAGGCGATGACATTGGATGAGGAGATGTTGGATTTGCCACCACGAGAGGTTGCGAACGAAAAATGGCCAGATATTACCCAGAATCCGAATCGTGACGCCCTAAATCTTAGCTCACCGTGGACCCACGTCGAAAATTTGGTTCATGAGCTTAGAACATATAATGACGGTAGGTTAAGCATTATAGGTTTGATTTGTTACAATCGGCCACTGATACTACCTTTCTTTGACTCGTAGCCACACTTCAGACTCCAAGGCAATGGCCGATGCACGATACCACATGCACAGTTCCGATGTGTACTGAGTTCAAATGCATCGAAAGGCCAATTTCCAGAACTCAGAAAATCCAGAAAGAAATTGGCAGAGCGAAAACTAGGGTAGCCGTACTCCATCTTGCTCAAAAGACGACAAAGGCTAATGTTGACAGTTACGAACAATGCTAGCATGCCAGGTAAGAAAATGAATACCGAGTCCGATGAAGGCAACCAAAATCGACATGAAGCAAATACTTTTTTGGACCCGAACAGAGTATTCACACTGACTGCTTGAGATAGTATTCATTCGGTGCTACTGTTGGTGCCCCAGTTGTGTTCTTCCTCGGGACATTTGTGTTCACCATTGTGACAACCCTCTCAAATGTAAGTATCTCAGCCCGATGATACCTGGATTTCTACTTCAACCAAAGCATATACCTGACTCCTCGCCAGCTCGGTGACAACGACACGAGCTTGGCATTAGCGTTTGGAATGTGGTACATGATCATCCCCCATATATCCATTGTATCCGGTCTCCTTCTAGCTGGTAATAACCCGAGCACCCTCGAAGGAGTGGTTGCTCACGAATTTGGGGACACCGACCGTCGTCTCCCAGCCCAAAAACACTTGGGTACTCGGATCTTTGAGCTTGCCTACGACAGTCGATATAGGCCCCAATGGCTGTGGTTTCGTGGACGAAGCAAAAGACATTGGATCGAAAGGGTTTGGAAAACATACGAGTTTCGACATCCAGCCGGAGAAAGGGGACCAATGGTTCCCGACGAGGACATGGTAGCACTGAGGCGAGCAGCTGCATTAAGCACAAAGAGCTGGGGCGTCATTATTGGAATGACATTGTTACTTATGGGTAGATTATCTAGAAGTACTCGCCTTACAAGATTCAACTTTATTGATGAAATGCAGGGGTGCCCTTCATACTCGCCTTTCTTACAGCTTTCTACACCCCGCAGGTCGGAATCAGCTGTCGGACATTAACATTCACAGTCTATACCATCACCCAGTTATGCCAAATAACTCTTTGGCTTTGGGCCTATGCTGGTGCACCAGAGGAAGGAGCGTGCCCTCAGTTCTTGCGCAAAGGAGGATTTCTGCACCAGACTGGGTTCTACACACCAACAGACGTTTCTTCTCTGCGTTCACGCCATACTTTCTTCACCCTTAGATCCCTATGGTCAATTGTTTGGTATGTAGTCAGCTATCTGAGCTTTAGTTGACTTGCTGACTCCACCGCAGGTTTAGCTTGGCAATCATATTTGGTCTTGGCGGTGTCTTTACAGCAATCGGAGGCACCGTTATGCAGCTTATGGGCGTCTATCGAAGCGGATTCTGCGACTTGAATGCCGAATGGTGGATTCGACCTCATGATAATACCCCAGTTGTGATTAGTACGAATTACGCACTTGCGATTGAAGACGCCAACAGGTACTGGCTGGCCTGTGGCATTACCGCAACGCTGTTCCTGGCTGTGGTTTGTTTTTGCGGATGGTGGTATCAACGTCGGTTGAGGGGACTTTTCAGGGATCTAGTGAGCAGTCTTGGGGATGTCAGCAAAGAACGGGAGGAGATAAGAGCTGCTCTGGCGAGAGACTGATGTCAAGTATTTCAAGTGTGGTGGAGACAAGGAGAGTTGCCAAGACCGACAAATGAACAGTTTTGGAGCTTTTGACGCGCCATATGATCAAGGCAATTCCAATCTCTGCTCGAAGACATTGCATGAAATTAACATGCCATTTCTATGTCATACAAGGACTATATGTGCTGAGAAGATCGGAGCAGATTATCCTGCTACGTTTTCTGCACCCAACTCGCTTAATTTTTTATTCCAAAAAACCAACTTGCATCGTCTATCAATTTTCTTTCCCTTGGAGAATATAAAACTGTATATCTACAGGTCTTAGTTGAGTCGTAGACATTCTTCCCCTCACCTTCTTGTCTTGTCTTGTTCGGTCATCAATTCACTCCTTCCGCTTTGAACTGGTCGCACTTGCCTGAAGTTTTCACAGCGCGCTAGCTCAGTTGCACGGCCCACCAGCTTTACCTTCCATTTCTACCAAATCTTGGAACCTTTCCCGCACATTCCAATCCTTCAAAAAGCACACAACACCAACGAACTGGAGGCAATTCAAAGCCTCACATCAAACATCTCACATCCAACTTCTCACATCCAACTCCTCGCAAGAAACATCCTAGATGACGTACAAATCAGTCCTCCCGCAGCTTTTTGAAAGAATCGCTGTGGATGGGGCGATAACGCCAACCGCCCTTCGCCTGAGGGTGGAGGAAGAGCATGACCGCGTCCAGCAAGGCGAGCCAAGTCTCGATGATGATATGCATCAGTATGTGGTAGAGAGGAATGTCTGGAGAGCACTGTGTAAGTTCTTTGCCACGCCCAAGATTTGATCGTGAACTTTGACTGATATCTACAGACTCTGACGAGTATGGCAACACAATTCCTAGGTTCACTGGCATCAAGCCAGCTCCAGCATCGCAACTATCCACGATTGAGGCTGAACTTGCTGAGCCACAATTTCCAAAGCCTGCTGAGTTTATTCAATTGGAGACCAACAAGACGTCACCTCAGAATCCTCCTAGCCACGTGCCACAATTTCTTGCCCGACAATCACCTTCAAGCTCAGCCTTGTCGAAGACAGAGCGATCTTCTCGAACAGAGTCTGTGACAAGTATGCCGTCTAGGTCCCCGCAACCTGGTCTCAAAAGCCATCTCCGCCGTACCGGATACGAACAGAAACGACAAGACCAAATTAAAAATGCCCCTAAAAGTCCTCAAAAAGACTCGAAACGTCGACCACAAACTGACAATACCTTCGGTTCTCATTACCCGGAATCCTTTGAACGTCGGCTGAGAAACCAACCCAATTCGAATGCCGTGGCATTCAAGCAAAATTTGAAACAACAATTCGACAACTCAAGACATCCACTATCTGTCCCTGTTGGATATCGACCGTCATACTGGGATGATGAGCGAGGCTGTCCCTTTGGTGCCGTCTTCCCCGTCGGTAGCAATACATACACTGCTATTCTCGGACCCCAAGCGGAATATCTCATAGAAATAAACCATCGACTGGGGTACGATTTGCGAAACAATATTGGGCCAGTCCGACTCTTCTTCCTACGTTCTTCATTGGGGAGGGACAACACAACTCCCATGGTGTGGCTGGATGTCGCGAAAGGCATGGACCCAAATACTCCAACCAATATAGAGCTGCTGCACAAATTCCAAAGCTTCTTGTATGAATATGATGCTAAGAGTGGAGAGCTCAGGCCGATTCATCTTGCTTTCGACGTTTGGGTAGAACGAGCTCCAGGAATTTCCCGGCAATGCATCGAAAATAGGCGTCAACTACAATACCCAATCTCCGGAAAGGATAATACCAACAGAAACTATTCAGAGCATGTGGATGCCAATAGGAGAAAGGAGAGAGATTTCCAAGCTCTTGACCAATTTCCTGAAAATTCTTATCCCTCCTCTGAGGCAGACAATAACCGTCGTCGTGAGCCCCATTTCTACCAGGAGCGCTCACACGAGGTACGAACTCGGGAGCCACGAAACTCAAATAGGGTACAATCGGTACGTTGAGATTCACCCGTGACTATTAGTGAAGTCTGAAGACTAATCTTTGCAGAGCGTATCTCAGTCTCGATCTTCAAGTAGACAGTCCGCCACGTCAGAGAGCACCTACAGAGTAGTGAAGCGTGAGAGATCAGTGAGTATCCACATGCCCACAGTTATAACAAGTTCTAATCTTTTCCAGCGATCTCCAGAGATTCGCCTAGCAACCAGACGACGTCATTGAAGCCCGCATAAATGAACGAGAACCCCATGTGAGAGAAATGTTGTTATATGCCAAGTGTTGGGAGATGGGAGCGGGGGATATCATACAATTTCTCAACTTTTGGTTGAGATTACTACAATTTGGATGGACGGAGAACAATTGCGATACAAAGATAATGGTTTGTACGTCGCATGGGGTATATCATACAATTTCTCGACATTTCCTTGGGACTACTACAATTTATGAATGGAGGAGGACAATTAAGGCATAGACATGAAGGTTTAAATGTCACATCACAATTAGGAGCTGCAAGTTAAGTCACTTGGACAATTGAACGCTGTATTGCTAGCATGGTAGTTTTCAACGCTACAATGTACTCAACAGAACACAAAACTGCCAATAACCACGCTGTTTTCTGAAAGTGAACCATACCGTCTGCAGGCACCAGAAAATTCCCCCACCTCAAGAACACCAGCATACCTCCAACTCAGCCCTCCAAAACCCTGAACTCTACACTACCCGCAGTACCCTTCACCTGAACACATCTCCTTCCCTCCCTTCTACAAACCACACACTTTCCCCTCCCATCAGAATGCTCAATAGTCTCCGCATACGCAGCCTCAACATTCCGTCTATTGATTCTGCGAAGACATGTATACTCTGGGTACAACCCCCACCTGTGAGCACCAATAAGGTCTTTATCTCTCCAGAAGAACGTCGAGATTACGCTATATAGCGTCTTGTTGTGGTTGTGTATCGTATTGACAGGTTCCATGCTCTTGAGGATATCGTGGAGTTTGTCGACGCGGGTGTGCCATGTGCTGGAATTGGCGTTAGGGGATGGATTTGGCATTCTTCCGATCTGCTGCGTATGCGTGACAGTATTGACTTGATTGGCTGCAAGTTCTGGGACATGATTCGATGTCTGTTGTGAAGCCTCTCGACTGATTGTTCTGCCCGCTGCTTGAGAAAAGCTGGCTTCTCTTCTGATCCTTGGGACTTTTGCTGGTCGTTTGTCTCTAGCATCTGGGCGAACACGGGTGGAATGCTCGTTCAGATGGGAAGTGTGGAGCCTCTATCGGATCTGGAATTTCTGCGGCCTTGAGACTTCTTCCTATCTAGAAGAGTTCTAATACTCGGTAGTGGCGTAGCACCATTCGCCTCTTGAAGTTGTTTCGTGGTTGGGAATCCGAGGGTTTTGAGACCTGGAAGCTGCTCTTGTCCATGATGCAACTGTTGAAGCTTCTTCGTGCTTGGGAATCCAAGAGTTTTGATGCTTGGTAATGGACTTGTGTCATTTGATTCTTGGAGCTGGGTGGTGCTTTGAAAGCCGAGATTCTCCATATTTGGTATTTGAGCACCGTTCAAGGTGATTGAGGGTACTGCAGGGACTAAGAGAGAACCATTTTGCGTGACATTGACAGCGCCATCTGTATTCATAGACGCCTCATTTTCAACATTTTCAACAACAGCCCCTCGAACGTGATTGACGACACCACTGTGCCTGTCCCCGCTTGGTGCATCATCTTGCTGCCTCACCGATGAAGCCAGAGCGCTATCCGTTTGGCTCGAGTTGTCTTCTTCGCTTTGGGCTTGTACATTCTCCTTCTCACTTGTTGCCACGACATCGCTATTCTCCTGAACCTGTAAAGACTTCAATCAGCAAATTCCCACAAAGCTCCACACCATTCCCCGTCCATCAACACCATTCCCCTTCCTCTCACCCCTCCCTCTAAACCTCCCCTAAACCCACCCCCTCCCTCCAAACCTCCTCCTAGGTACAAAATCTCAACTCCCCACTCACCTCCTTCCCCTTCCCCTTCCCCTTCTCCTCATTCCATCCCCCCATCTCCATCCTCAACTCTTCATCCCCCCCCTCTCTCACAACCCCATCCCTCACACCCCTCAACTCCCCCAGAATCCCCACAAACTCCTCATAAACCCCAACCATCTCCCCAAACAGCCTCCTATACTCCCTCAACACATCCCGTACGCAATGATGCGCTTCCGTTGCGCCTTGCCATTTCTGCTGCGCCGAGTGGCAGAAGGCTTGGATTTGGGTGGGGTGGGGTTGGAATTTCGTGAGGGAGAGGTTAAAGGGGAGGGGGTTGGAGGAGGGGGAGGGGGAAGGGGAGGATGACATTTGGGGGGTGGTGACCGAGTGTGTAGGTGTAGGTTGTGGTTGGGGTTGGAGGGGGGTCTGGAGGGAGGATGGTGAGTGGTGAGTGGTGACTGGTAGGCAGGTAGGCAGTGTCTTAAAGAGTTATTGATGATAGCTGGAGTTGTGTGGTGTTTTGTGGCTTGGTCGAGCGGAGCGGTCAATGATATCGATAACGATAATGGCGATGGTGATGCTGGTGTTGTGATACTGATATATCTTGATGACAAGAAAAAATAAAGAAAGTCCAAGATTGAGAAAGCTCTTCATACCTTCCTTGCCTTGCGCTCACGGACTTGGCAATGGAAGTCAACAAAGGCAAGCGCGAACCTCGCTTAGCATCATGCGGGTTGCTTTGTTTCTGGATTCTGGATTCTGGATTCTGGATTCTGGATTCTGGATTCTGGGATCTGGATTCTGGTTATTGGTCGCTTGGTAGGTTGCTCGACAGGTCACTTCAATTCGCTTTCAGGGTCGGGTAGGGTATGATGATATATATGATATGGTATGTGCACCTCGGTATCGATTAAGTATCTGTATCTGTATCTGTATCTGTACGTCCATCTATATATCCATCCCATCCCATGCCCCCATCCCCCCATCCGCCCCTGTCTCTCAAACCACTCATTCCCAGCTATTATCACCCACTACATACATACATACATACATACATACATAAATCCATACACACATACATACAATCTCACTCTCCCTCGCCTCACTCGTCCTCACCTTACTCCTCCTCATCTCACTCCTCCTCATCTCACTCCTCCTCATCTCACTCCTCCTCACCTCACTCCTCCTCGTCCATCCTCTCCTGCTTCCTCCTATCCTCCCCCTCTCCTCCACGGTATCGCGCTCAACTCCATCAATACAAGACATGGTCGCAGTTTCCAATCAGAATTGCCGTTCTCTCTCCTCAATGCCTGCTCCGCCATCCTACAAACTGAACGAACCAGAAGGTTCTTTGTTGCGAACTGTTGACCGACCCGATCCGGAACGAGATCTATCAACACTTTCTCACGTCTCCGTGGCAGGCTTGCAGAACCCGAGAGCTGCTCGTAGGATAGAATTTGCTTCCCCCTGCACGTCTCCTAGCGGAACAATATGGCGAAGCCATGGGACCTAGCAGTTACCAGCATTAAGACGGCAGTAAAAATGCACATCTGTCGCTCGCTATCTCCCTAGTACTCAACAGTAACGCCTCACTAAGACGAGATCACTGCATCCCCGGCCCCTTAGGCATCTGCCCACCCCCCATCCCGGTACTCCTCGCAAACGGCGTATCGATAGTCCCCCAATGCGTATACGCCGTATGCGGCGGCACACTAGTCATCAAATCCTCCTCCTCACCCAACATCCCCATCCCCGCATACGCACCTCCCAAATTCGGCATATTCCCATACTCCTCACTCACCACCGGCCCCGTAGCAACATATCCTTCCGTACCAAACAAGTCTCTCAGATCCCATGGTAGCTCAACGGGATCTTTTTGGAACCATGTATGTACTACGTTGCCATTTTGTGCGCCGTTGATATTGCCAGGACCGGTATGTGTAGGCTGGGGCCCGTAGTCGAAGCCAAAGGAGGCTTGTTGTTGGTCCATGTACTTTCTATATTCCTCGCTCTTCTCATGTGAGTCTGAGCGGGCGTCAAAGATGCCGACGATTTTGGCGAGTTGAAGAGCTACTTGGGTGAGAACTGTGAAGGTTCGGCAGAGCTTGATGGGTTGTAGGGAAGCCATGACGTCGCGGACGGCCTTTTTGCGGGAGTTGTCTTCGGCGGTGTCACGTTCGTCCCAGGGTCGAGCTAGGAAGTCGAGAGCCAGGATGAAGACGGAGTGGTAGATGTAGTAGGCATCTATCCAGGCTACACCATCAAACATACCTGTCACTAGGAGTTGGTGGAGTAGTGATGTAGCTTTCCGGGAGTAAGTTCCACAGGCATGACTGAGATTCAATTCTTCCGTATCCAGATCATGAGAGCGAACATGTCGACCTAGCTTCCTAGCCAATTGAACTCCAACTTTCCTCAGAATGAAAGGCCTGGTGACGAGAGACTGTATCTGGTGGAACTGAATATGCATGAGGATGACAGCTCGTCGATGTTTCGGGATCGAAGAGAGGTTCTCAAGTCTCAAAGACGGAGGCAGACTATGATTCCAGGAGTCCAGGTCTAGTAAAAATTGTACCGCAACGCTCATCTTCGGAGATTCGCCTTGCTGTGTAGCACTTGATGGTGAAGAGTAAATCTTTCTCCTCACATCAGAGAGCAACTTCATCAGTCGGACGGAGTAATCGATGAATCCTGGAGGTACTGAAGATCCACCATCAAGCATCATCTCATCTGGAAACGTGACATTGACTTCTGAATCATCAATAGCACAGGGCCTGCCCAGAATAGCGCACTGATTCTGCTCGAACATATAAGCTGTCCACCAAACACGTTTCCGAACTTCTCTTTCCATATCATCGAAGCCTCCAGAAGTACCTTCTCTATGCATACCAAGAGCCATAGCCATCCTGGACGCACAGCCCAGTAACATGAACGCACTGTTCCTTTCAGTGCAGTTGTGCTGGTAAAGTTGAAGAAGCAGAATAGCCTGAACATTGACCAGAGTAGAAGCACTGATCAACTGGTGCATCCTCGACTGGACCAGATTAAGGTAATGCCGCTGTATCTGCATAGATTGTCTGGCATCGCGATCTTCCAAATTCTGAGCCCCAAATACAATCATCATAAAGATGCAGCAAATCCAACCGGGTTCGATGTCACGTAGGAGCACCTGCGGTTGAGTCCACATGGTTTCGTACCGAAGCTGAAAGGTAGGGTGGTGGAAGAGGAGATAGTTCGGATGAACATGCTCGAAATAAGCATCGACGAAAGTATCAGTGACCTCTTTACCTGGCAACAAAGACAGAACCGTAATCCTCTTCAGCCGCGCTGTCAAGGCATTGCTGTCTATGGAATTCGGGAAGAGTGAAGGTGCTCGCTGTCTGGGTATTCTTGATGAAGGCTCCCCGAATTGTCTGTCGATATTGTCCTCTGAAGACTCATCGCTCTCATCCTTGACAATTGGTTCCAAAGCCTTACTCCAATTCGACCCCGCAAAGTCCGCAGATAGTTTCGTCCTCTCGTCATCTGGTTGTATCGTCCTCAGAGCCGCATTGAATTCTGCAACCATATTCCTCACTGTCAAGACGAATCCAAATGAACTGGAGGGCCCAATATAATGCGATGGTCCTTGTGGCATAGGAACCAACTTCTCCTCCACAACCTTCCCCTTCACATCTGGATTCTCCGACTCCCTCGACCCAATTGAAGGGCTGCCTGCGCTGCCCGCAGACTGTTGTGGCGAAGGCGCATTCTGTTTATGCGGTTGATTAAATACTTCCTCTGCCACAGTCTGCTCGTCAAATGTAGGAAGTTGGATATCGTGCGCTTCAGCAATCGCATATAATGTATCGATATTATTTGTATCTCTGTCGGGGTAGAGACCTTTGATCAGGGTGTCGAGGACTCGGTATCGTACACTGAGGGTCTCGACGCTGCCGTATATCCTCGTCTTGCGGGGTAGAGTCGATTCGCAATTGACGCCGACCTCGAGACAACTCTGGCACGGCTCATTGGCATCACTGCCGCTGGATCTCGAGCATCGTATGCGCCTCTTCTTACAGCGATCGCAACTGACCAGTGCCCGCCGGCGCAGATGATCCGGGATGCGAGCTTTTCCCGTCTTCTTGGTCTTGGCAGGATGATCCATCATGGTGTTGAGTGAGCAGCCGAATCAGCCGCAGATTCCGGGGTATTGGTTATTGGGACGGAGAGAACGCTGATCGGAGGTACAGAACGACGCTCATGGATTGGAAGGATTTGAGGGGGGGTTCAGCTGAGTGTGGATGTTTTGAGGGGGAGGGGTTGAAGAAGGAAAACGCGTTCAGGTGTAGAAATGGATTGAAATGCGGTCGGTACTGTATGGTATGGGTATGGGTAGGTAGGTGCATACAGCTTGGGTTAATTGCGGACCGAACATGGGGCGGAAGAGAAGAAAGGCGTGGGAGTGGAGTGGATGGGATGTAGGTACTGTACTGTACTGTACAGTACAGTGGGATGGAGGGCAGTCAAGCTTTCTCGAGACTCGAGTCCTCCTCGTCGCAGGGCAAGAAGAGCCGATTCCGGGGGCGGGCACCCTTTACTGCACTGTACTCGGACGACGTCTTGCTCTGCGTGCAACATGCTCCAAGTTACTGAGTGTATGGTTAAAGGATGAACCTCTGCTATCCTCTGCTGCACTGTAGGTAACTAAAATGAAAATGCGGAGACAACAACCTAATACCGTATTGTACGCAAAATCCGTCCGTCAAATGGTTACGAGACGTTGCTGACGAGGACAATGTCTCGTCATGACTCCAGAGGGTCGAGAACATGGGCAGGTCGGTTCAGCTGTGGGGGGACATTGGTGGGTCGGCTGATGGCGGGGGAAGTGAAGAGTGGGTTGGCAGCCCAGATCAGCAGCTGCACGAAAGAGTCTACAGGGTTACACGGTATCATGGCAGCAGGGTTAGGTTAGTGGCACGTAGACGTGCAGAGTGAGATTCGACCCAGTAAGGCATGTGCTGTGCTACGCCTATTCTAATCTCCGATGTCAAGGTCTTCAGTTGCTTTGGCGAAGAGATTGAGATGAGAGTAGATGTCGGCTTTTGAATCCGGTCCTGTCGGCCACTTGTATGAATATATATGTATGCGATGCAATGCGACGAATGCGACGTTGAAGTTGGCGAATGAACGGAGTTGCAATACGATTTACGATTCATAGACTCTTGTAAAGATGGACAGGTAAATTACAAGCAGAGAAGAAAGGTTAAAGAACCTGAGAAAGCCAGGTGGGTGATTTATCTGAAGCCAATGACAGAGTATGCTTGGCAATACCCCCATCATCCTTTGTTCGTCTATCTCCTACAGCTATTCAGTCTAAGCAGCATCTAAATTATTATACAAGAAAAGGCACCTTTTCTACCTAAAGATCGTAACCAGTAGTTCGTAATTCTCCGCGTCCTCAATATTATAATACGAACTCCGTGCCTCCCTACCCCATGTCCGCCAAACGCCATCTTCACTTTTAACTTTCCACACTCACACATCTACACCCGCACCCACCTCACCTAAAGTAATGGCAGGGCCGAAGGATGCTCAAAGCTTTATGCACAGATTGACTTTTTGGGTTTGTTCGTTCGGAAAGATCCCGAAGTTCTGTACTGGTGACGGACGAGGCGCCGAGAAGGCTGTCTGTGTGGAGATGGATATACGAAATGGCAACACAAGGAGTTGTCAACTAATACCTGGTACGAAATATGGGAGGGATAGCATGAGTGCCGAAGATTCTTTTTTATTCTGGCTTGATGAACGCTACTTTACCACCACACCCCCCATCTTTGAGTCTTACCAACCCAGTGCACTATCCTTACCTGATACCCTCAAATCCCGAGATCGGATTTGATTGCCGGACGCTGACTGTTTACTTACTCCCCCTCTGCTCTGCCCCTGTCGCCCACTCACCCATCCACTCGGCCTCTTAGAACCCAGCAGATGTTAGATCAAAGCTCCAAAAAGTGCAACGATAAAACCAAAGTCCAATATTCCATTCTGATGTATGGGGTGCATAAGAGTTAATCTATCTTGGCAGGCAATGGTGGCGTCTTTAAAGAAGACTTTCCCAGCACCCCAGTCCATTTCCGTCCAGCCCAGTCCCGTCCGCTCCACTCGCCTGTCGCTCGGGGGGTCGGCTGAGAACCCGCCGGCTTGGGATTTTGTGAAACCCAGCCCAGCTTGACCCATCTCAACTCAATTCAACTCAATTCAACTCAGCTCAAGTACTTCCCTCTGTATGAAGTCAACGACGTCTCTTCACCCCATGCATTAAGAAGACTTTAATCCTGTCCCGTCCTGTCCCGTCCTGTTCTGCCCAATTCGCCTCGAGCCTCCGCTCACAAGTTAAGCGGGCGTTCAATTCACCACCGTCTCCGCTCCTCCTCTCAGCTCTTGACTTTGACCCTACCCATATCTTCACTCAATTTGACAGACAACGTCAACAACACATTCATGTTTCCACCTAGTTGATGAATACATGCATGCATGCACAATGGCCGCCGCCGCCGACCTTAAGTCAGACCCTCCACACGACCCCGGCACTGGCGTCACGGAACCGTCCTTCCATCAAAGATCATCCATTCCAACGGCCACCATCGCTACCGTAGACATGGACCCGGAGAAAACCCATGCGGACTTCACGAACCATGATTCAGGCTCAACGTTGTCTGAGACTTTGAGGCTCGATTCCCATGGTCTACCTCTGGTTCCTCAACCTAGTCGATTCAAAGATGATCCTCTGGTATGCCATCCGCTACTTGCAATTCCCCCCTCAATTGCCCTTCTTTTCGTCACCCTTCCTTCCAGCCCTCCCAACGTCAATACGATTTATATGCATATTAACACCTCATAGAATTGGCCATCATGGCTGAAATGGGCCGTCCTAATCCAAGTCGGCTTCATGGCCTTCCTAGGACCCTACAACGCCGCACTGATCAACCCATCCCTCGTCCTCCTCAGCAAAGCCATGCATGTCACCACCCAGAAAGCCGCCTACAGCACCACGACCGCCATCATCACCGGCGGCGTCTCACCATTCCTCTGGACACCTCTTACCAACTACTTTGGTCGTCGGCCCATCACACTGCTCGCTATTCTTCTCACCATCCTAGGAGGTATCGGATCAGGAGCCTCGCCTAACTTCAGTGCATTAGTGGGCACGAGAGCACTATGCGGATTTGGCTTTGGGGGTATGATGTCCGTGGGTACGGCGTGTGTCAATGATATGTTCTTCTTGCACGAGAGAGGTGAGAAGACGGGCGTGTATTCGATCTTCGTCACGAATGGTGCACATGTTGCTGCACTGAGTACGTCCCTAAACCCCTTAACCTCTCCAACCTTAAGTTCACAGCCTAACACCACTCAGTTGGAGGATTCCTCGGTCAAAAAGCAGGCTGGCAGTGGGACTACTACCTCGGCGCAATCAGTACCAGTGTTTGCTTCATCGTCGCCCTATTCCTCATGCCCGAGACTCTATTCTCCCGTGATCCAACCTTCCTCGCCAATCGTCATGAGAGAACGTACATGCAAATGCTGTTCAACTTTAAGGGCAATATGATTCCAGGGCACAGGCTCCGTCCATCAGACTTCCTCCAGGTAGGCAGCCCACTCTTTCCCCCTCAACCACCTAAGACTCTCTCTTACTATCCACACTCGCATTTGTCCATAACCAACCAACCACTAACCCCCACCCCACAGTCCCTCACCCTCCTCCGCTACCCCTCCATCGCCCTCCCCTTCTGGTACTACACCTGGTCCTGGACATTCATCAACGTCATGCCCGCCATCTCCCTCGCCAGCATCTACACGCACTTCTACCATCTCCGGCCGGGCCCCATTGGCGCCTGTCTCGGCACCTCCCTAACAATCGGTTCCATCCTCGGCGAATTCTTCGCGGGTCGCGCCTCCGACTACCTCATGCTACAACTAGCCCGCCGGCGCAACAACAAAACCAAAACCAACAACAACAGCACCGACAGCACCACCACAACCAACGAGCGCAAACCCGAACACAGACTCTACCTCTGCACCCTCTCCGCCATCTTCATGCCCCTCGGCCTCATAATCTTCGGCTCCACAGTCGGAAAATCCAACCTCTACATCCCACTCATCGGCCTCAGCGTCGGCGTATTCGGCCTCCAGATCGCATCCACCACCCTCTACGCCTACACCTCGGACTGCTACAAACCACAGACTCCCGAAAGCGGCACGGTATTCAACCTAAGTCGCGGGTTGTCGTTCGTAGTAGGGTATTTCGCTCTACCGTTTGCAAGCGAGGTGGGGTATTTTTGGGCGTGGTTCACGTTTGCGGGGGTGTTGTTTGTGTTTTTCTTGCCGATTGCGGGGTTGATGGTTTGGGGGGAGGGGTGGAGGAGGAGGTTGGGGGAGCCGGGGTGGAATAGGGATTTGTGAATGTGATGAATTGATTACTTATCTGCCTCTCGACTCCTTTCCACTTGGTCATTTCCTCACTTCCCCACTGTACTCTACTCTCCTCTACTCTACACTATTACCCCACCTCACCTTCCCCCGTCTAGACCCACTACCTTCCAACCTCATCTCTCATCATCCATCTCCACATATCCCGTCTTCCACATTACCCCCCCACCCCTTCTCTTTTCTTTCCAGGCCAGATCAGATTCCAGATAACACCCAGACCAGACCAAACCGAACTGAACAGATGAACAGATGAGCAATACCGACCGGGCACGGAGAGAAACAGAAAGAAGGAAGGAAGGAAGGAAGGAAGGGTGGAATTTTTTTTCTCACCGAATGGATGGTTAATGAAATGAACACTTTTGATACCAAGAGCAGAGGCATGGGCAAGGGCAAGGGCAAGGGCAAGAGAAAGGGGCAAGGGAAAGGGAAGACCAAGTGAGAGGAGGAGAACCAGGAGGGAGGAGGGGAACCAGAAGATGGTGGAATGTACTCTGCTTTGCTCTGCTTTGCTCTGATTTACACAGATAGATAGCTTAGATAGGTAGCTTAGATCCCTCTTCACAAACAACGAAAGGATGCCTCACGGCAACAGTGTAATAATGAAAAACCAAACCCAAACCAAACCAAACCAAACCAAACCAGGCCGATCGATCCTAAAACATTCCATCGCATCGACCAGATGTCAGTCAGTCAGTCAGTCATTGATCAAGACAGTACGTATTATTATACGTAATATAATATAATATAATCAAACCTTAGCTTAGCACTGGGATTTTTTTTTTTTTTTGGGGGGGGGGGGATATTCAGCTAGGTAGGTACTGAGCGAGGAGGAAACCATAGATACGCACGAGTATTAGGTTAAATCCCCACGTGTCACCATTAAGTTAGTACATTCACATCCTAGGTAGGGAGGTAGGCATAGTAGAGTAAGTTTGGATCTTCGTATGCATATCGGCATTCATCTAAATGCTACTCACTACCTCTCTGCATGCTTGCTTGCTTACTTGCTTGCTTACCCATTCCTCTCTTCCCCTCTCTCCTCTCCCCACTCCCTGCAATATCCACTCAGCATGTAACCACTCACTCATCAAGCAGTCAAGCAAGCAATGCACTCAGTCCCCACCCCAACTCCCGTCTTCCCAACCACACACACACCCATGGGAACCACAACCAGGAACAGAAAACCAATAATTCTCATCCCTCATCCATCATTGTATACAAATCTTTCTTTCCTTCCCATCCGCACATTTCGCGCCTGGAAAAATCCATATATCCATCCATTCAGCCATCCATCCATATCCCCACCCTATCCATAGTACAAATAAAAAAGAAAAAGAAGTAGTATCAGTATCAGTATCGGTATGAGCATCGGACCTGAAATATCCGTGCACTTTCTCTCTTTCTCGGACATAACAAAAACAACACAGTAGAAAAAATCTTTTCCGCCAGAGAATAGAAGGAGAATCAACAAAGTAAAAATGACAAACAAAGCAATGACATGAAGACAAAGATTGTTTCTTCATCGTCTCGATCGTTTTGCCCTCGCATTCGTTCAATCGCTGAAACGCAAGAGGACAGTCGCAACAAAATCCCAAACGCCTCGCCGTCCCTTGAAGCTGGATCCCGAATCCAGGCAAGAGGATAGGCGTCATCCGAGCCGATCCATTCCGATCCAGTCCGTGTCCGTATTACTAACTCCGCATTTCCACTTTTGAAGAAACGCCATTAATACATGAATGATTTGAAGCACAGTTGTTGCCGAGGACGGCTTCAGTCGGCAGCTAGTCGAGCAAAATGTTTGCTCCAGATCCATCCGACTTGATCACCTGGATCATCTTGATTTTTGGCAAGCCACAGCTCGCCTTTTTCGCCGATGACATCAAAGATCTGAATATTGTTAGCTTAGCTTATTTTCGGGCAGGAGGGATACGCTACCTCGCCAGCTTGATATGTCAAGTAGGGATATCCAGCTTCTGATTTCGTAGCACTGATATTGAATTCGAACAGACTTGCAGCAAGGTACAGCACGTTATAGCCGCCTGACACATTTCGATCTCGAGATGAGGCTCTTGATGAGCGCTGACTATCTTCAGGACCATCAGGTAGAGGCATCGCGGAATGGAAGACCCCTGAATACGGCCTGGTAGATGGAGGCGGGCCATCAACATAATGTGAGTTGTATGTTGATCCCGATTCACGACGATACTGGCTGTTGTAGTCATTACTTGGACGCATTGGAGTATCAGAAGTATGGCTGCGACTCGTGCTAGGCCTCGCCGTACTTGCTTGATGTCGTGCACTGCTCGCGGTATCAGGAGTTGCAGGTGATCCAGATCCGGCCCGAGAGTGGCCAGTTGAGAATGAGTGGGGCTGATGACCAAAATTAGGTAGACCAGGAGCGTTGGCCACGATCGGGGAGAACGTGAATTGTCCACTGTGTCGCTTTGCAAAGTCAGGTGTCGGGAGACTTGGTGACTTGTCGCTGTTGAATGAGAGCCCACGGGAGCGATTTGACAGATTCGAAGGTCTCCCTTTTCTCACTGACTCGTCGTCCTGTGTTGATTGCGAAGGGCGTGAGGACATTCCACTACCAAAGGTTCCATTGATGATACCCAGCTCCTGGAATTTGGCCTCAGAATATTTGAACTCTCGATGGAACATGTCCGTAATCTCTTGTACTGTTGTTGCCATCTGTCCCTCTTCCAGGTTCTGACTGAGCTTTGCTTGCCAAATACCCCACCATTCTGATTGCACATACAGTAATCGAGTAGAGCAGATCTGTCCGATGGTGTTTGTCAATCCCGAAAGCTTTGGGAGCTCAAGTTTCAAGGTCTCGTTCAACGCCTCGTATTGAGCTACCAACTCTGCCAGCTTCTCATCGATCTTCTTGCCCTGCGCCTTGAGAGCCAAGGACTTTTCGTAGTCAAGTCGGCGTTTGTTGCGTTTCTTTATTGCAAGACTTGGTGGGCCGTAAAGAGCAATGATCTTCTCCACAGGTTCAATGACTTGCTTTCGAACAGCTGCAACATGGTCCTCAAGTCCAACACTTCCCACATCTCTCATAGACATATTGAAATGAACCCATTTGCTCTCGATCTCGGGGTATGAGCTTGCGCCCAACCTCATGAAAAGCTCCATGGATGAGAACAAGCGTAGATTGTTCTGGACATAGTTGGTCGCCTCACGAGTCTGGTACTCGGCGTCTCGTAGGATGACCTGAAGCCTAAGGTAGTCGTCGCCAAACTTCTCGTGATACTTGACATAAGCCTCATCATCTGGCGGTCTATTTGGATTTGCTGCAATCTTTTCGGTGCGGCGTCCAAAGGCTTTGGCAAGACCAGTTCGGACATCAGACTCCTTTCGCTTCCTACCAACAATCTTCCCGACCATATGGATGCGCTTCTTCAGGTCATCAATATCCTGGAGTAAGTTCCCCAATTCTTGTCGTGCGGTCTGCAGAGCATCAAAATCCGGATGATCTGGCAAAGTATTCTCCTTGATCAAAGTGAGGAAGAGCTGATATCGAGTGATGCGCTGAACTGGCTTGACAAGAAGTGCATCAAGATCCCATGCTCCTGTAAGGTCCTTTGCAACGAGATTGCATTCGCTGAGCCAAACCTTGACTGCACCGTCATTTTGGAGAGCAGACAAGCGACTATTAGCCACTTCGCTATTCTTGAGATAATCAGTGTAGATGACCTGCATTCGTTTGAGGTGTTTGCCAAAGCTCGCTCCAATGAATGTTTTTCTGTCTTTCTGGTCATCCGTTTCCTCATTCAGAGTGGCCGCTACGGAGAATCTGTCAGTTGAGGGCGATGAACCCGTAGCCTTGTTTTGCCTCGTCTTGCGTGGGGAGTAGATACTGGACGCAGCGGACTTCAGCTCATCTAAGAACATGGTCGAGAAATCCACAATCTCGTTAGTGTTTCTGAAGATGGCCTTGACATCACTGGGGTCCAGTTTCGGGCAGGCCTCTGCCGTACCCTTGTAGATCTCCTCGACCACATTCATGTCCTTGATATACACAGACTCTGTATCAATCAATTCCTTGATCCCCATCATTCGTTTGAACAGACGTTTCCGAGTTTCTTCAGCAGCTTGTCTTTCTTCATCGGTCATCGTCGACTCCTGGAGCTTGGTTTTGGAATCATTGTTTGCTTCATCGAATGATATCTGCGTGCTTGATCTCGGCGTTGATATTGATGCTCGAGGAGAGTACATATCATCGCTCGCTCGCCTTGAATCTGGATTCCGATGGCCATTCAGACTCGATTGGTATGCACTGCTGGGAGGTCGCCTATTATAGAGGCTTGCCGGAGGTGGCGATCGCCGAACTGCTGGAGACGCTGCGTCTGAGTCTGGAGGAGGCGGAGGTGGGGAGTAGTCAGGCCAAGTAGGAGTGGTAGTGCTGGCATTGAAAGCGGGAGGACTGGTAAATCCAAGTCCAAGTCCCTCGCCTGTTGATATCGGAGGAAGTTGATGTTTGTTCGGACTCGGAAGCATGTGTGTCTTAGCTGCAAAGCGAGGAGATGGAAGCGGGCTGTATCCTTCTGGCTTAGGAGGAACTTCTGGAGAGAGTTTGGGAGGTGGAATTGGCTTTTGCTCGGTCTCTTGTGGGTATGAGTTCTCCTCCCGCTCAGAATAGTCCTCCGTGGTGCCAACAGAATAATCTGTTCTCCATGACTGGTGATGTGAATGGAAAGTCCGAGGTGATATCTGGCCGTCCCTACTTCCGTAAGTATGCTCAAAGTTATCAGCAGAGCTCGTTTGGCCAGCTCCTTCTGAGCTCTCATAGTCCATATCAGTAGTCGGTGTATTGAGATAATCCTGTCCACCAAAGTCGCTCGGAGGAGCCAATGCAGTATGGAGATTTGGAAGTTGAAGCCTCGGTGGCTCGGCATGATCCTCTGGGTAAGATATTTCGGGGGTTTGGCTATGAAGGCCTGTGATTGTAACGTCTTCCACGTTGTGATGGCCATCATTGCTGGAGAAATGCTCATCGCCGGAATCGAAGAAGCTGTCAGGTCTTGATTGATCTGGAGTTACTTCGTGAGGGCTTGCAACCGTGACGGTCGAAGTGAACACCGGTTGCTCTTCTTCATGAAATGCACCTGGAGGTGAAGGGTCTCTCGCAAAAGCATGTTTTGTAGGTGTTGAGTCCGGTTGTGCCTCCTCCACTGGCGTAGCGTCGAGTATTATCTGAATATTGTCTTCCTCCATTCCCAGATTCTGCATTCCAAAGAATGCCTGCTCCGGACTTAGTTGATCGTCCAAATACTCCATATGACTGGAAAGTCCACTGGGTCGGGATGGAATTCGGCTTAATCGTGCTGCTTCGGTCTGCGGCTCGTTCTCAATTTCTGTGGCATTGGATATCGCAGATGCCGGAGGTTCATCATCGTCTACGAATGTTCCTGGTATTCCTAGTGTCGGAGAATCCTCCTGTACTGGCACATTTTGCGGCACAGGTTCCGGTCTCTGGAACGAAGTATTGATATGCAGAGGAGGCGACTTCTGTTCCGTGCTGTGATGCTCTGTCCGATGGTTCTCCACATGGGCCTCGACTGGAACGTGGACATTTTTCTCGGTGTCTTGCAGAACTATCGGCGCTCTCGCGGCCTGCCGTTCAGTCAGACGTCGCAGATTATCAGCCCGTATCTTTTTCTGCTCATTCTCGTGAATTGATCTGGTATATGCCCTTTGAATCAGCTCCCGCTTTGCTACGAAATCCTCCTTGCTCAACGGCACCTCTGGTCTCGTCCGCTTCCTCACGTCGTTCGCCTCGGCATTGTTGCGAATAATTTTCATGCCAGACCTGATATGTTGTGGGGATCCAGACCGTTCGGCGGCCTTCTGTCGCGTGCTTTCGGTCGATGCAGAGGAGACGGGGAGTCGGGGACGTGAGCTTCGAAGAGGTGGAGATGTCTTGGGTGGAGGGGCTGAGATGTAAGCCTTGAGACTGGCATTGTTTGATGTAGACTTTTCCGCGTTCCTCTTGCCTCGAGGTGATGAACGCGGGGTCTTCTCCCGGGTAGTGGGCGTCATGGAGCGGCCGGCAGGGCTCCACGGTCTCTGCTCAGGCTTTCGTAGCTTTCCATTTGAAAGTGTCTTTGTCGCAAAGGGAGAGTTCGCGCGTGTTGAGGGTAAGCTCGACGAATCAGACGAATTACTCAGCCGCTTGGAAGGCATGGGCAACCGAGAGGGAGCTTGCACCGCGGACGTAATGGGGGGATGGTTTGAAGTCTGAAACGATGGGTGGACACCATTCATGGTATTTACCTTTGAGTCTTGAAAATCGCTATGATTGCGATTGTGGCCTATCGAAGAACGTGGTTTATTTGTATCGACATCCTCCAGTGTCGGCGTTACACCTAGGTACCATGCCGTTGGGGAAGATGGGGAAACATCGAGGTCTGATCTACTTCTTCTATGCTGCGACCAGGAAGGATGCAAGCTCGAGTCCGACGTCCTGCGCGTTGCGGCCCGAGGAATGCCATATGCTATATTAGGCGTCCCTTGGTCTATAGGAAGAACTTCACCAAATAACGGTCGTCTTGTTTGCGGAATTGAAATCTTGGGCGATGTTGGAGAAAGGTTCGTCATGGATTTCGACGCTTGGACGTTGGATCCAGAGGCATTGTGCCGCGGTCTTCGTGGTACGGCCGACTGGGTGTTATTCGAATGCTGGTCCTCGGGAGCAAAGCGAGTCCTCTGTGGCCTGGAATTCGCTGGTGATTGTGTTATCGTAGCCCTTGTGACAGTCCCTGCCGGCCTCGATGCTGTATTCTGGGTGGCAGCTCGAGCTTGATATCCACGCTCCCGCATATATCCAGAGGCATTCGGATCCTTGACAACAGTCCTCGGCGCAGGTTTGCGTACCACAGATGTATCTTGATCATTGTTCTGGTCGAATCGTTTCAACAAGTCCTTTACGCTAGGCTTCCCAGGATTGGAATACCCATTCAGAGCAGATGTAGACTTCGCATTTCCAAGGGCTCTGTTGTCTAGAGGGGATGAGGCCGAACGATATGATGGCTTTAGAGCGGTGCGTACTTGTGGCAATGAGGGATGTTTCGGTGTTGTTCCGTTTCCATTCGATCTTAGAGACGATTGAGCTGGTCTTGACTCAGATATTTGGGCGGCCATCTCTGGAGAGGTGGGATTGTAACCGTTTGTCGACTGCGTCACGCCGCGATATTCTCTGTAGAAATCATCGGGGTCTCCTCCATTCAATATGGGCCCAGTATATCCATTCGCAGTCACGGCTTGCAGGTTCTGGGTGGTGAGGAAAGGAAGCTTCGGGGGTAATTGCGGCGATCGTGCTTCGAATTCGGGGAGGGGAGGAGGGTCGTAGGCTCGCGTGTGATGTTGGTGATGCTCGGGAGAGGAGGAGAGTGGCCTAGAATAGAAGTTCTGGTCTGCATTGATACCGCTTTCCATCGTGCCTGTACATCGATCAGGCTTGGGGCCGTGGATCTAGTCGAGCGTCTGCAGAGCGAGCACTAGCAAGTACAGTTGCAGCGCAACACGGCTATCCGTAGCTAGGGGAGGGGAGCCCGGCTCACTACAGCACCAGAACAGCAAGGCAGTGTGCAATGCGTGACGATGGAGTGAAGATCAGATCCATGCGGCCGTCAAGTCCAAGTGTATGAGGTCGTGGGAGTTGCTGAGTGGTTGCGAGTGATGATTCGCCGAGGGTGGTTTGAGGATTCGACGTGGTCCTTGCTGCACGTTAGCTTTCGTTTGTGGCAGCCGTGAGTTGGGCTGTGCGACAAGAACGACTGGACAGGAAGGCTGGAATATCTCAGGTCGACTGTTCGCTGAATGTTGGAGAACGAAGGCGTGGTAATGAGGATCGTAGTGTTTGGAGATGGTGGGATGGCGTTGAAATGAAGGAAGGGCGAGCCGGACGATAGTGCGAGTGCAGTCGTTGTCGATGAGGCTTGTTTCTTGGTGCAGTCAGTCGATGGAAGATGAGCTGCCCTGGTAGTACGAGTAGGTGGGTGAGGCACTTTGGTGGGTGCGGTGCAGGTGGGCTCCTCCTCATGGACCGACGGCCACTGCCCAGCACTGGTACTGGAAGTTATCAAGTACCAGTACCAATATCAGTGCAGTAGTGAGCCAAATGCGGAGAGGAAAAACGTAGAACTGGAAGCTGTGGAAGGTGCTGCCCTGTCAGGCTCTGGGCCTCTGGCTGCCACTGTGGCAGGCCCGGCCCTGTCGATTCCTGCCAATCCTGCTCTGATTCCGGGTCTGTCCTGCCTGGGTCTGATGAAGGACGAGCTCCTACAGTATAGTAGCAGGATTACCGGCAAAAACCTAAGCAAATTGCCCTGTGCAGGCAGATAATAAGAATTATTCCTCGCCTCGTTCCCCACGCACAATTACCTAGGTATTGTTCCGTTCCGTTTGATGCGCCTGATGATGAGCTGACTGCTGCTGCGATTAATTTTGCATCGAACTACTTTGCCGTCTAGGGAGAACAAGTTCAAAGTCTTCTTTCTGGCGTGCCATCTAGGCCTTTAGGTACCTAGTCCAGCGACTCTAGCCAGAACCAACCATCGCAGCTCCCCACCCTACTCTACCAGTCTACCTACCCTCCTACATTCCCTCGCCTCCTACCCCTGTCCCGTCTCGCTTCAGCGCTCCCAACGGCGTGCTTTCCGTCCTTAGCAGCCACGGGCATCGGCTAAAGCCTCAGGACGAGCCGGATCATCAGCGAGTCTCAGTCTGAGGCTGCGCTGCTCAGGATATCAGCGCACCATGGACGGGAAGCACGAGAAGATGCTGCAGTGCACTCGCTCCACTCGTCTTCCACCTACCTGGGCAGATTCGCAACATCCCACTTCCGTACTCCCAAGTGCTTTGGCGGTGCTGCGCGGCGATGCCCACCCCAAACGCTCATTTGATTTGATGTCTAAGCGCGTCCTCCAATAATAGTACCCGTGTTGGTCGATCGTATTGTATGGGTCCTGCATCTTGCCAATCCCAAGCAAGGGGGTATCTTATCGAAAGCATCAATAATTCCTCATCGGGGCGAACCCCGAACTGTCATATCCATCTTTATCGATTCCAATCTGAACAGCAGTTCGAGAGTTGCCGGATCTCTCGCCCGGTCATCATTGCATGACAATTCGCGCTACTCCTTTTACGCCGTCGCAACCATCTTGATTTATCCGGCTTCTGGAAGGGTAGGCGGCCGCAACACACCACTGCACGACGAGACCGGAATAACCAGTAGCATCGCGCGTCTGCATCTATCCGCTCGACGCGTTGTGCCCCATCGCCATTCGCTATTTCCCGCGTTTGTACCACGCTCGTGATCGTAGAGGGGTCATCTCTTGTTGACTTGGGACGGCAGTGTGTTGCGCGCACCCTCCGACAGACTGATGGTTCCGACTAGCCTTCCCAACCATTCGCCTTCTCTTTGTTTGTTCGCCCAGGATTATATAGTGCCAAGGGGTTTGCGCGACTATTTAATTAATCAGTCAGTAATGTTGTAACCTTCGGAAAGACTATACTCATTAGAATTAGGTTTATGGCACTTCCGGAGAAGTCTGCTCTGCCAGCATCAACCCTCGTAGCACTTCCGTGAACCGGAAAAGATGGAAAGCAACTGACTATATCGCCTCCGTAGATTCATAGCAACATGACTGACAGACGAAAGAGGAAGAGGTCGGGACAGGCCATAGGTGATCAGAAACGGCAGAAGATTTCCCAGAATAGTCTTCCAGTTGTCAAAGATGCGTTGCTCACCAAGTACTATCCTCAAGTCTTATCCTTGAGAGAATATCTTCTGTCCAAGCTCCCAGTTTCGTCCAGGGTCCGAAGAAGGAAAATCCTATCTCTTGGGAGAAAAGAAGACAGTAATAAGACCGAGCAAGAGCTTACCCGTTGCCTTGACCAAACTCTGGTTGGGGTGTCAAGATTTAAAGAAGTATCCCAAGATGACAGGTGGAAACAATGGACGACATTTTCGCAGAAGCCGGATGATTCTGTATCATTTGCAAATACCAGCGGGGTTGGGACATATTCACAGTCTGAGGTATGTTTATTTCAATATCCTTCGGAATGTTGACATTCCGCCACTGAGACATTGACAATCTTTAGATTGTGGACTTCGCTATCTGGCTACTCTTCTCGAAATCTTCCAATGGGAAAGTGCAACATCTGCTATGCCAAGGTTTTCGAAAAGATGTTATGCATCGGAATATCCATCAGGGAGGAAATGCTGGATCTTCAATTCCCGGCGTCACTTCAACATACCCGAACAGTCATGTGACCGAGATGAAAGCAAGGCCATGGCCTCAAATATTATTGCTGATGGGCAAGGAGGGGGAGAGGGCAATGATCGATTTGATCCTGGACTGTGGGATCTATCTGGCTGTAGAGAGTGGTCATGGCACTTTTAATCAATTGAGTGGTAGGGTTATTTTTCTAGCGAGTTACGGACTTGGCTGACCCAAACAGGAATACCACTTGCAGACCTGCCACTCCTACCGAAAACTGGCGTCATTCCTTTGAAATCAAAGAAAGCAGTTACATTACGTAGTCCTTCCAGTATCAACTTTGTTCGAAACCGAATGCTGTATGCCAAAGCTGCATTGAACGCCAAACGAGAAGTCAGCTTCGGATTAAGGCACATTCGTAAGTCTTCTGCCTCCGCCTACTGGATTTGCTTATATCCCTAGATGTTCTCAATCGATATCCTCTCCCCAAAAGGGCAACAGAGGATAAATCTAGACACCCTCACACAATTCAAGTCATGATGTACATTTTCCCCCGCCAGTTTGGACTTCACAATGTCTTCACAAGCGACGTGGACCCAAAGCAGACAGTACAGCCATTCAAAGATTATACCCTGAGAGAAGACGAGATAAAAGCGAAGTTTCACGCAAAAGAACCCAAAATTCCCAAACGTTTGCGAGGGAAAGGAGCAGATTTGGTTCGCAAACTTCAGATTCGCCACAATCGATGTGCATACAAGCTGCTGCTGGAGCATTATTGTCCAGTAAGTGCCTTCTCCGGGCGCTTGACTTGGCTAACTTCTAGATCCTTGAAACCCCATTTCGCCTGCCTGATGTTGAGTCCACTGCCGGATCATCAAGCAAGTTCAAGACACAGATGTCAGTTATGAGCGAAGCGGACCCAACTGGCAAGACTCCAGATTTGGCGGCTATGCCTTCCAAAAAGCCAACCATGATGAGCCATGCTACACCTGCAGCCCAAGTGTCCGCTTTTTGCCGTGCAGTCCTCTCGCACCTGATTCCTTCGGAATTTTGGGGCTCGGGAGAGAGTGCTAGAGAGAACGAAAAAGTCTTCCATCAGAACATCAACAAATTCATCGAGCTGCGTAGATTCGAGACAATGTCCTTGCACCAAGCGACACAAGGATTGAAGGTAGTCAAACCCTGCAGCCATTGATTCTTGTCTAACAGCTTCAGATAACCGATATCGCATGGCTTGCCCCTGGCATCAAAGGCAAAACCTCGCAGTCCGACATTTCCAAGCGATGGGAGATATTCCACGAATTTCTCTACTATATCTTCGATTCTGTCTTGATACCGCTAATTCGATCCAACTTTCACGTCACTGAATCCAACATTCATCGATACCGTCTATTCTATTTCCGCCATGATGTCTGGAGAACTTTGGCTGACCCTGCGCTTGCATCGTTGAAAGTCACAATGTTTGAGGAGATCAAGCTAGAAAAGGCTCAGAAGCTACTGGAGTCACGAGAACTGGGCTTCAGTCAGGTCAGACTTTTGCCAAAGGAGACTGGTGTAAGGCCAATCATGAATCTTCGACGAAGAGCTTTGAAGAAGGTCCACCACTCTACAATGCTAGGACGGAGTATCAACTCGGTCCTGGCACCCGTTTACAACATTTTGAGCCTCGAGAAGGTAATTTGTCCACTCTGTTGACGATATGTGCTGACCCGCCAGACAACCAACCCTTCCCTTCTAGGCTCAACGCTATTTTCAGTTGGCGATCTCTACCACAAACTCGGCAGCTTCAAGGCCAGCCTCCCTAAAGCCCACTCCCCCCTCTACTTTGCCAAACTCGACGTTCGCTCCGCATTCGACACTATACCTCAATCCGCTATACTTAAACTCATCCGCGCCTTTCCCTCCGAGTCCAGCTACCGAATATCCAAATACACAACACTGAAACCAGGGGACAACCATATCTCCGACACGACCGCAAAGCCCATCCGCAAATGGACTTCATTAGCGCATTTCCCCGATGATTTCGATACCTTCTCTGAAAGCCTCTCATCCGGCCTCGCAGAAGGCAAGAAAAACACCGTCTTCACATCCAACGTTGTCTCCCGATTCTACGACCGAGACGAGATCCTCAATTTGCTAGACGAGCACATCAAACGCAACATGGTGAAAATCGGAAAGAAGTTCTACCGGCAGAAAGAAGGCATTCCGCAAGGCTCAGTCCTGTCTTCTCTACTCTGCAATTACTTCTATGCTGATCTCGAGGCTACGCATCTCGACTTCTTGGATTCAAACGAGAGTTTGCTGCTGAGATTAATTGATGATTTTCTTCTCATCACAACCAATCGTTCGCATGCAAAGAGGTTCTTGGAAGTCATGCATGAGGGACTGCCAGAGTATGGCGTTACAGTCAATCCGGATAAGACGCTGGTGAATTTCGAAGCTGCAGTGAGAGGGAGGAAAGTACCACGATTACTTGGGGATGGGGGGTTTCCATATTGTGGATCTTTTGTTGATACAAAGACGCTGGATGTTAGGAGGGATCGGGAGAGGAGGAAGGATATGGGTGAGTTCTTCTTTTCTTTGCGACTTGTGCATGTGGTGAGGGATTGTTCAATGCTGATATTTTACTTGCGTACAGCGGTGCAGGATTCCCTGACGGTGGAATTCTCGCGCGTCCCGGGAAAGGCATTCGGAAAGAAAGTGCTAAGTAAGTCAACCTTCTCCTTTAAATTTCATTCCTTCAATTCTTGTCCCCCAATCTATTGTTCTGGCATTGTCATTCCCTTCTTTCGTCCTCGCGCGCATATCCGTACAATGTCGTCGCAAAAGTTCCGCGCCCAATCTGCAGAACACCAACACTCGCTTCACTCTTGGCGGCCCATCCACAGGCCCTGCCAACTCAACCCAACTTCAATTCTTCTTCTGCGGTCAAACAGCCTAAGAAAAATCGATATATGTATCAAAAGAAAGCTGTTTCTGCCACATACGACCATAGACTGAGGAAAACTGGGCATCCCGTCCGCTCTGCCATACATAAGCCTCAGATCGGCAGATTAGTAGTTGGGTGGGTGACCACCAGCGAATACCTGCTGTTGTATGTTTTTTGCACCTTTTTTTGGACTTTCTGGCGAGTGCGAAAGATGCAACCGCTGGATAGGATATACCTCTCTACTTTCGCTTCTTATATTGATGTTTATCAACTCTTCTTTCCTCATTTTTCGTTTTTGTCCCCGCTCTTTATGATCAAGGAGAGGGCTACGCGCTGGCACTTTCCTCTGTCCCTCTTGTCAGAGAGTCATTCACGAACGCCTCCATATCTCCCATTCCACCACCCACCACTTCGATCTAACCCTACTAGAAACCACTAACATCCCTCTCCTCACCCATAGATTTCTTCAAGATCCAAGCACACGCTATGTTCCTCGACACAGCATTCAATTCCTTACAAACAGTCAAAACGAACATTTCAACTGCGTTCACCGAGACAGCTATCAAAATGTGGATGTATGCGCGTTGCTTAGGGAAAGGAAAAAGGCCGAGCAGTGGCATGATCTGCCGTAAGTACCTTCATCCATTGATCATTGTGTGGTATGATTTGCTTGTCAGAATGTTGTAGGTGATAAGAAGAGTGAATGGAGACAGAGAGAGCTGCATAACAGGGGAGTGGAAGGGAAAAGGCGCTGATAGTGAACACAGGAACGATCGAGAATCTCATTAATCTAGCCTTCGTACTCATGAAATCGAAAGCGAAGAATAAGAAAAATGTGGGATATAAATGCGGGTTGACAAAAGTGCAGGTTGAATGGTAAGTTCCCCATCTTCCTGCTCAGATGCATTTCTGCGTCGCGTGTGTGAGAACACATGGGCTGATCTTTCCGTTCCGGTGTAGGCTGGCGATTAATGCCTTCAGCGATGTCCTCGGTAAGAGACAGAGTGGATATAAAGAGGTCATTAAGTGGTTGGATGGTAGAATTACGAGGTTGAGGTAGAGAGTCGTTGATATTACCTGAGAACCAGAGGTCTTGAAATGGCCTCAAATGAACGTCACGATATGTAAGAGCCAAACAGATCTATTCTCAATGCAAAGAGCTGTCCTATGAACGCAAATCAACCACCTCACCCTAGTACGGAACCGATTGATGCCCAGCAACAACCAACAGCCCTACGCCACCGTGCCTGAAACCATAACGCTCTCCAGTACAACGCCGCACGATATCAAAGGCATGCATGTACCAGCTCAGGCCTAACCAGCCATTTAAGTGTCGGGCCCGAACTGCTTCCCCGAGTAGCTTCACATGCAACCGCACCTACCCCGCCTTCGACGTAAGCAACAAGCAACCAATCGCTAACACGGTATTTGTATAGCTCGAACCTTCATGCTGACATAGCTATATTTATGGTGGTAATGATGCGGAGGCATCTCCTGAGATCTCTACTTTCATACTAAGAGTTAGAAAGTTGTAAAGGCTTTTAGATTGAGGATTACAGAGTTCTAACTAAAAATCATAGGTGAAGAAACGCGTTCCGGATCTTGGGTTTCAATATGGCGACTCAGAAACCGACGTATACACTGGCTGGTGGTATGTACACGACTTCTGAGAACTTTCTTTGGCATTTTCTAAAAGCACGTTTCTAGGTCAGCCAAGTGCAAACCCCTCAGCTGCATTGCAAATTCGAGCTTCACAAGGAATTGGCGGTCTTTCGGTTCTAAGTGATACTCAATTGATCGAAACACTTGCTCATTTCGCACGCGAGAGAATTCCAGAGAGGTACCTACCACTACCCATATCTCCAAAATGCATCCCCACTCATCAACTAACCCTCCCTCCAGGAGCGTCCACGCCAAAGCCGCCGGAGCATGGGGCTACTTCGAAGTAACCCACGACATCACCGACCTAACCTCCGCACAATTCCTCACCCAACGCGGCCTCCAAACCAAAGTCCTCCAACGGATCTCCACCGTCGGCGGCGAAAAAGGATCCGCCGACACAGTACGCGATGTGCACGGCTGGGCGATGCGCTTCTTCACCTCCGAAGGCAACCAGGATTTCGTATTCAACGACCTCCCCGTCTTCTTCATCCGCGACCCCATCAAGTTCCCCAGCATGAACCGCAGCCACAAACGCCACCCCAGGACAAACGTACCGGATAATAATATGTTTTGGGATTTTCATGTTAATAATCCGGAGGGGGTACATGCCTTGATGCATCTTTTTGGGCAGAGGGGGATTCCGGCTTCGTTGAGGCATATTAATGCGTTTAGTGTGCATACTTATACGTTGAATAAGGAGGTTGGTATCTACTGTCCTCTTTTTCTCTCTCATCCCAGATTGAGTAATAGGAATTGGTTGATAATGTGAGCAGGATGGTAGCTACCGCTTCGTCAAATTCATCTTCACCCCCGACGCCGGGATCGAAACCCTCGACGCCGCAACCGCCCTTCGCTTAGCAGGCGAAGAACCAGACTACCACGTCAAAGACCTCTTCAACGCCATCGAGCGTGGCGACTATCCGACATGGACATTAAACGTGCAGGTTATCGAGCCGAAAGACGTGGCTGATGCGCCGATTGATATTTTTGATAATACGTTCACTTGGCCGCATGAGAAGTATCCGCTCAGACCGGTGGGCAAGTTGGTGTTGAATAAGAATGTGAGGTCCTTGTAAGCGAGAGGGTTTGGTTGATACTGATATGTGGGCATTGTAGCCGGATAACTACTTCCAGGATATCGAACAAGCTGCTTTCTCACCGTCACAGATGGTTCCCGGAATCGGACCCTCAGCAGACATGAGTATCGACCCCTTTCCATCCCTCCTTTCTCCTGAACTTATATCTCATCTCATCTCCTACTAACACCCCATCTCCCCAGTCCTCCAAGCCCGCATGTTCAGCTACCCCGACGCAGCGCGCTACCGCCTCGGCGCAAACTACCAACAGCTCCCACCCAACCGGCCCCTTGCCCCCGTCTACTCACCCTACCAGCGCGACGGCGCCGGCACCATAAACGGCAACTACGGCTCCGACCCGGACTACGTGCAATCCGAGTTCGTGCCCATGGCATTCCGACAAGGCGCTGCTCCAGTACATATGCAGTGGAGTGGAAAAGTGCAGTCGTTTGCTACGGGGGGTGTCACGGACAAGGATTTCGAGCAGCCGAGGGAGTTGTGGGGGATTATCAAGAAGGAGGGGGCGGATGGACAGTTTTTGGATAATATGGTGCCGACTTTGGTGGATGTTGTGCCGCATTTGTTGGAGAAGGCTGTTGGTGAGTTTGTCTATCTTTGGGAGTTGTGGAGGGAGAATGGGTGGTGAGGGAATCAATGACTGACTGTGACACAGCGTTGTTTTCGAGAGTTGATAAGGGTTTGGGTGAGTCTATTGCTGCGGCTGTGGAGGAGAGGAAAGCGAAACTTGGGAAGGCATAAACATGGAAGTTGGTTCTGGATATCCTGCTTGTAGGAGCTTTTATTTCAAAAGTTGATGTCTAAATATAACACTGTACTTGAACCAAATCATTGATGTCCTCCGAATACTGGTCCTATAGAAACAGACAAGTGAACTAGACACCCCTCAGAGCCGAGTGCCCTCAGAACTAGTTGACTAGGCTCTCAAGAATTAAATAACCCTCACCAACAGCCCCCAATCCCTGATCCCTCCTTCCCAACCCATCAAATCTCACCCGTAAAAAACAGCGACGGATCAAACGTAAACCCCGCATCAGGATCCCCATCCCCATCCCCAATCCCAATCCCACCACTCAGCCACCCCTCCCCATACTCATCCCCATCCCCATCAATCCCCATCCACCCCCCCAACAAATCCATCGGCACCTCGACCATCCTCATCCCCAACTCCATACCCATCCCCATCCCCTCCCCCTCCCCCTCCACATCCACCATCCCCTCCAGCAAGCCCCCCTCCTCATCAAGCAAAATATCCTCCGCCCTCACGGGACAATTCAGCACCACGGGATCCAACCCAGCTTTAACCCACGCCCTCCTCCTCGCCTCTCTAATGAACTCCCAAGCTTTAGAACCCGCTGTGCTGAGCGGTCGAGAATCCCAGTGTCCGTCCTCGGTCGATTGGATGCCGTTGTTTTCTTGCGGGCCGCACATGTAGATTGCTAGGTCGATGAGTTTGCGGGTTTCGCGGGCGAGGGGGGAGTTGGGATCTGTGTGTGAAGAGGAGGAGGAGGTGGTGTTGGTGGTGGATGAGGATGTGGATGTGGAGAGTGAGATTATGAGGGCCATGATGCTGTGGAGGGGTTGGTGTTGGCCTGGCCAGCGCCAGTGCCAGGGTTGGAAGGAGGGGTTTTGTGTGATTTTTAGGAAGCCGTGGAGGTATTTTCGGCAGCCTGCTATTGCTCTGGAGAATTTCAGTGTGTGTTGCTTCGGCGTCTTGGTGGCACTTACTGCGGATCTTTCTCTTCCAAGTATGTTTCTAGTTTCTGTCTTCTGACAGGTCCCTGAATAATAGCATATGGTTTTGCGGACAGAAGAGTGAGCACAGCCTTTCCGAATTGTGCCAGAACTGGATTCGATTGCGTTTGTCGAAGCATTGACATATTATCATGACCATTTAGCAACTCGTCCTGAGAAGCTAATTTGGACTCGATCTCAGTAATCTGCTCGATACGTGAATACAAGTCTGATCTGATAACATGTATCAAACTGAGAATATGATCTAGATCTTCACGAGAGAACCTATTCGAGTGTATCACACTCAAAATCCTGCTCGTTTTCCTGTAGAATTCAACTTTCCCTCTGACAAGCACGCCGAGTATTGATTTTTGGTGGTCCTGTGCTGGGATTCCGAGATGTGGTAGGTCTTCGGGAGCTTCGCTGGAATCTTGGACTTTGCAGGTTGTGCAGTCTATGATGGGAGGTAGACCGGCTGCGAGTGCTACTTGTACGTCGACGGCTACCAAGGACCACCAGAGCTGTCGACGAACTTGAATGTCGATTACGGAAAGATCTGGAAAGCTAGCTGGGTCTTTGTGTAGGCCTGAATTTATTGAGAAGTATGCTCTGAAAGGTCCGTATTAACACTTACCTAACATCTGTGCCACTCTGGTAGCTAAACCGACAAAGGAACAGCACGTTAAAGGTTGCTCTTCCCTCAGATAAATTGTATCTACTATCATGAAGGCAGCCAATGTATGTAATGAAGGAGACTGGGGGAAGTTTGTTAATCTGATGGCTCGCACAGCGCGCTGGTAAAAACTAGATGAGACGTCTTCTCTCGACCGTCCCTCAAATATCTCGGCGAGTCGTCTCCGCGAGGATATTGCACAGCCTGCGAAGAGTACAGCTGCCAAGAGAGCAAGGAAATGAATGTCCAGGTCGAGATCTGCCGGATCATGTCTATTCACGATTGGTCTGTCAGTACAGAAGCCTCATTCACATAGTGAGCCATTGAATGAGAATACGTACCCCGCAATATATTTCTGAGCCTCTTGCAAGAATGTAGGTCCATGGAAGAGAGGAGAGATGGTGTGATAGCCTTCCATATAAATCCAGATCAGGGCTTCGCACTGCTCTTTAGATGGCAAATCTTCCATCAGGTCACTTGCACTGCGTCTCCTTGTCGCATATCTGGGGGCATTGAGTTCTGAAGACCAAACAGGCGGTGGAGGGAAAATATCTCCGCATAGCTGCCCAGTCAATGTTCTACTTCGAGAAGTGCTTTCTTCAGTACTTAACGAAGCTTGTCGATATCGGCCGCTGTATGCAGCTTCTGACTCTTGAAGCTCTGTTTGAGAGGGGCTTCTCGGGTTATAGACATCGGCATGTGAGGAATAAACCTGTTGATTCTGAAGCAGCTGATTTATTTCGGTGACCTGGTAAAGGTCAGTAATTGGTTGCCACAAATCATTTCGATAAAAAGACATACTTCCTGACTTATCATGGCGAAGAAGTCAGGCGTGACGTATCGGCTCTTTGACTGTGGTCCAAGGTAGAGATGGCCATTCAGCTCGTCTTGCCCTCCTGGGGCCTGGGATGAATTTGTCGAATCTTCCTGCTTCAGAGCCCCACTCCCTGAAAATTTTTGATCAGCACCAGTTTTCTCATTATACTCTTCTATACGGACTCGAAAATTGGAAGACTTACTCATGTCCTGTAAAATCCCATCCAGCCGGTGTACTCTACCACGAAGAGAAGCATAGTCCGCCGCAACCGACGAGGTCTCATCTATGTCAAGATCCTTTTAGTACAGTTTAACACCAAACTGTGTTTAATGAAATGATCAACAGTACCTATGAAAGTGAGCTGTTGACTGCCATATCTGTTCCCCGTCTCGTATTGACAATCCAGGTTTCCTTGGCTACATCTACCACATCGAGGCCGAACCTACTCAGAACTCAATTGGTCTGCGAAACGGTACAAGACACATCTCATGTGTTTTCTGAATTATAGCATTGGATTAAGAAACCAACCTGATCACATTTTACTTTTCGCCGCGCACATCTGTGGCATGATCGAGAAGGTCGGGGCCTGCTCGAAGATGGCATTGAGACCCCCGACATCCTGCCTGTGAGTATTCCTATCTGTCATTCCCTCCTTGGACTGATTCTTGAGAAAGATTCCAACTCCATAGAATTAGCGCAATTGTAATTTTACATTAAGAATGACGGCCGTTTCGGCTCATGAAAGAATTACTGCGCTAAGATAGCTGTAAGCGGGGCTGATGAGGGGGAGTTTTCACGTGTAATCAGCGAGATTGGAATAGATAGCTGATAAGTAACTACTGGTACCTGAGATCCCGTATAGCCTTGACATATTAACTTGCTCTTGTTTGAATTTTGATTGATAAAGTCAGCAACATTGCTTGACTATACTCCTCATCGAAGACACGTGACGTTGTTTGCATTTCTACTTCCAGGTTCGATGCATCCCTATTTTCGTCTATGCTGAGCTGCTGAAAGTTTCAAGCTGATATTAACAGTCTATGTAGAGGATGGTTCAGATTTCAAGATACGAGAGAGTCTACATGCGAAGCCGTCGAAGGTAGTGCATTTCTCGACCTGGGCGATGAAAATGTTTCAGCTGGGATCGGTTGTCCCGAAGGCTAGAAACCTCCAATTTTACAAACTAGTGCATGGATTAAGATCCGATGAAAGCTTTTTCTATTGTACAAGATTGAGGATGTCCAGGCAAGCGATTGTGGAGTTATTGCGAAGTGATGGTTGTCAATTGACTTCTCGCTTATCCAGTTGTCTCTGAGGGAACAAACTTTAAACCGAATTGCTGTTGAGTCTCTATTGCTTTGTAAATATCAGGATAGCAAAAAAATAGTGCTTGATTCTGGTTAGCTATGGAAGATTTTCTTTCACAGCTCATGTACAAAGCAGGATTTGAAACATAGGTGCTGTATAGCAGTGGATTGCCATTTCTCCGGACTATCTGCATTACTCTTGATCTAGGGTTCGAGGTGGCTAGGTAAATAAGGATTGGACTGATTTAGCAGTTGATGCAAATTCTAGAAGATTTCTATCATTCAAATTTACGTTAGATTGGTTGTTCTGCGCCACGATATAAAGAAATCCACTGCTTAGCGCCTCTGTTTGCCATACTTGGGATTCCAGAGAATTAAGAGATTCTCGTCACTGTTACAATTGGGGTGTATAAGAGCGTCTCATGTGAAAATGCAAAGCGTACCTTAAGACAATGGCGCATTCATTTGATTCCATTTTTATTGTTCCATAACGGGGATCTTGGTCTGTGCTAAATCGAGTGAAAAATAGTCGTTCAAGTATCCTATCACTAGCACACAGACACAAAGGTTCTATTTGTAGCATAAAGCTCCGTTGATCAAGTTACTAATTTTGGATCAACACTAATAGTTTCATCTTTGAGTTCTATTATTATGATGGCAATAAGATGTCATGCTCCCCAAAGAAAGACAGACACTTTGTTCATCCAGAAAACATTATAAATACAGCCCAACCCGGTGCCCAAGAGTCTCTTCTTCTTCTTCATAAAGTATCAACAGCATAGAGTTTTTATACGAAAGACTGACAAAACACCGAAAGAGCTTTTCAACATATGATACGAAGAAGAGAAGCTTTAACACAAAGACCATCATGAGTAATATACAATTCACCATGACCCCAAAGCAAAGACGCGAGATTGGATACTGGGACGATGAAAACTTCACATGCTACGTTGAAAGGTGCACAAACAAGACAGGAATTCAAGGCGCCGCCTGTAAAGAACATTCGGTATTTATTCACATCTACACTAGCCCCTCGATCTGAATCACAAGGCAATCTTCACGGAGAATTCACTGACTTTGAATTATGCAGGATGAGAGAGCGCAGACCTACCCAAACGACCGTACGGGGTTTAGTTATGACCTATGCCTTCCGGGAGGCGAAACACTTGAGGGGAGAAATCCTCCTTATGCTCCACCCTCAGGAACGATCCCAGACACAAAGCCAACAGAATATCACACACCAGCCCCGCGTAAGTAATAGTCAGCGGAATTTGGGACGGACAAGTCGGCTTTTGTGGAATGCGTCAGGAATAGTTTTGGTTTTTCCTGGATTGGGATGATGCAGGGATCAGGGCTGTCGTTCTCCTTCTTACTATCCTTTGTTTTCGCAGGTTAGATCAGCAATTACGGAGAGGAATTCAACATATCGTTCTCCTGAAATAAATTCCCTTCTTTGTCTTTGTTGCTACTAATAACAGCTTCTTCCTGTTCAACACCCGATGAATCATGCATGCATGCGGGAGAAGATGAGGTAATATAAGATAGTCCACAGCCAAGTCAGAAAGAAGGCCTTGACTATTCCTGCTGCTGGGATGCTGTGTACTATTCTAGGTTTACCTATGTGTGGAAGAGAACGAAGAGTTCAGTGTGTCTGAAGCAGATGTTGAGGAAGTTTGAACCAGTCAGAGAATCATTGCCAAATATGCTCCTCATACTTGGCGACTAATCAACGAAGGAAGTCACTCACAAAATATACAGAATTAGGGACATGTTCAAACGAGCTGAGAAACAAAAGAGATGGAAAGTAGATCTGTCAGATCTAAACGCTCGCTCTCCATCTTGACAGTTGACCACTTTCCCGAAGAGATACTATGCAAATTGCCACAAGCTCCCTCTCTGAACCTTGAAATTCTTTTAAGTGCTCACATCACTCCCCTCCCTCGCTTCATTTCATCTCACGAGAGCTGACACGAAACTACCAGTCTCTCCCATCCCTCCCATCATCCCAAAATGGCACTCACATCACATGACACGCCACAATACCACCTCCGCGGAAACAACTACCTCACTTTACCTCACTTTACCTCTCCCAATCTTCATTAATCCTAGATCCCAGCTCGTTCATCGATCGAAAACTCCCACACTCGCACCAATCGCTGTCTCTCTCTTTCTCTCATCATCATCCCTGTGCACCCAAACTCAAACTCAAGGCATCCGAGGCATCCCATCTTTCGGTTCGCTTCGGTTCGCTTCACTTTCATCTGCGGATGCGATGCGGAGCGGTGCGGCAGCCGCACCTGCATGGTCGCCACGCCACGCCACCTCCTTTCGTTAAACCAACATGCGCCCGTACAATATTACAATATTACAATATCGTAATGCTGATGTGAGGCCAGGGTAAGAGATGGACTATGAGTGGATGGATATAAGCCGTTCCAAGGCTGGGCTGGAGGAAATGGAAGGGTGTGTGCGGTGTTTGGGTGAAGGGTTTCGTACGCTGTGATATGTGAGTGGATGGGTACCCGGTGCGTGGGTGTTACCAACGGTGAGATGGGTATATAGTGATGGGGGCATGCAGCTCAGCTGGCTGTGTGTTGGTTGTGAATTTTAATAAAAGCTTGGAGAATCGCAGCTAGATTGAAGAGAAAATCTGACACTTCTTTCCTCTTGATTTCTGTGAATTATTTTTGTAATTGAGACCGAGCACTACTTTTCTCTTCCTGGAATTTGATTTTGTACGAAGAAATTCGTTTCATCATGATCGACATCTTACTTTCCGACTCTCAAAGAGCAATCCGTGATAAAGCCGCCCAATTCGCTTCCGATGTCCTCATCACAGCAGCGGACACCTACGAGAAACACCCTACACAGAAAGAACGCTTCCAAGCCCTTCGTCCATTCTATAGCCAAGCCGTGAAAGCCGGCCTCATTAAGGGCCTCATCCCGAAACCATTCGGTGGGACAGCCGGTACTGTGGTCGAAGCAGCTTTGCTAGTCGAGCAGTTGTGTAAACATGATCGGAGTTTGTCGTTGACGATCTTCAGTACGGGGTTGGGATTGAGCTCGTTGTTGATTGCGGGGTCGCCCGAGCAAAAGGAGGAGTACTTGAAGCCGTTTTTGAGTGAGGAGGGTGAGCCACTGGCTAGTTTGTTGCATACTGAGCCGGAAGGGGTGGCGAACTGGTTGGAGAAAGGTGGGAGTGGATTGCGGACTTTGGCGAGGAAGGATGGTGATGAATGGGTGGTCAATGGTGATAAGGTAAGTTTCACGACGTCTTTTTGTGATGTCAGATGAATTAACATGGACAGATATGGGCGACAAGCTCCTGCGGTTGGGATGATCGTGGGCCAGATCTCATGTGTGTTGTTTGTCGATTCTCCGAAGATGGACAACCTCAAGAACCAGATGTAGATCCAGCAGAATCATCCATGATCCTACTCATTCCCCGTGAGGTTGTTGCGCAGAACAAGCCCGAAGCATACCAAGTACTCAAGCATATCGAAAGTAGCGGCTTCTCTGCAACGGGCGGGCCTCATATTCGATTCACAGACTTTCGTGTGCCAGGGAAGAACCTTCTTGCAGCTCCAGGTACAGCTGGTGCCGTTATCACTCGGGCTTTCACCTCATCCGCAGCACTTGTTGGTGCCATGGCCACGGGGATAATGGCTGCTGCATTTGAGGCTGCTCTTGCATTCGCCAAGTCTGATTTCAGAGGTGGTGCGCAGGCACTCTTAGCCCGACAGAGCGTTTCGGATCTTTTGATGGATGTGAAAATGCGGACCGACGCAGCTAGGGCAATGACTTGGGTAGCTGCGAGTGCCTTGGATAATGGTAGAGGTGGGGAATTGGCGCTTGAGACCAAGATCTACTGCTCGGAGCTTGCTGTAAAGGCCGTTACTGATGCGATGCTGGCAGTCGGAGTGTGAGTCCATCTCCATACTCATGGCAGGTTATTGACTCTCTCAGTTCCTCGTACAACAAAGACAGCCCATTCCCGAAATTACTGAACGACGCCATGTGTCTCCCATTGACCGGCGGAGGCAATGTTGGTATCCGGAGGCGACAGTTGGAGCAGATTTTTGTCGTTGATGATTACAAACCGTGGGCTGCATCTTTTGGTTAGGTGTCAATCAATTAGTCGCCAATCTCCATTTTCATCATCTGTATTTGGCCATCCAGTGAGCCTCGACTGCCGGATCGGGCCCGCGCATGAGCTTCATTTGATATGGCGATGTCGATCAAGTCAAGGTAATGTTCTGTTTCTTGTTAACCAGAGAAATTGAAGAGAACATGTGTACACTTACTACCAACATTCCATCGTTTGCCGAAATGACCCAGGGTACTCTTGAGACTGTCCATATTCGTTGACCATTCCGGACTTTGGAACTCATCACCCGAGAACTTTATGTACAGCAACGTTGATCTGTATACAGCATATGTTGCTGGCAGAGGGAGGGCCGGAAGGTCGATGAAAGCGAGATCCATGTGAAATCTTCGCGATATGTCGATCGTCATTCTAATTGCTGAAGCAAGTGCCATTCCAGCAGCTTCTTTGCGAGCATTGTATCCAGGTGATTCATCCATCAAGTTCCAAGTCTTTTCGTGGAGTAATACCATAGCACTGACGGATTAGTAGGATCCTCAAGCAAGCCATGAAGACGTACCTTAGGACAAGACCAATAGCGGCACAACATTCTTCCCAACCATTTATGGCTTGCTGGACAAGTACCATGGCGAATGACTGCATGGCATGATCGAGAGCTCGATACTTTTCGAAATCCATTTCCCGAGTGTAAGACGAATGTGCAATGAGGTCTAGTACCTGTCCGAGGAGATGTCCAGCTTCTGCAGCCCTACAGAAAGGTCCTAGCCGAGTAGTTGGTTGATTCGAGGCTGAAATGCCAGATGTGGTGCGCATCGATATGGGTGGCGGAAGTCCAGATTGTGCTTCTTCATCTACTGGCAATTCCATTGCTGGGGCGGCATCACTCCAACTCCCAACCAAGAGATGGATCTCATCGGGAGAAAGATCCTGATTCAAGTATCTGACAAGCGTTAGAAGATAAACTTTATCGTCATTCCTGGCACATACCTGTCCAGAGTGACAATTCCCCACCACAATCTCCCGAATTCAGTGTTCTGGATATTGCGCGAAGAGTTCCGATACTGCACAGCTTTCATTTTCATTGCCATTCTTGAACAAATGGAAATCGTGACCTGAGCAGCCTCGGTCATACCATGCCCAATCTCATACAGCGAAATGAGGAGTCCCGCTTGGATGACTTCCTTTGTCGATCTCCCCGAAGACACAATAAACGAGTAGAGAGTTTTCGTTTCATAGTAGAGTGGGGTCTGCATTTCTCTGAAGCTGCTGTTGTTTCCCGGGGGTCGAGTTACTAAGAACATGGCGAGGAGGAGTGAGGAAAGCTCCACATTGTTATCTTGGGTAATTGTTTCGAGTCGCTTCACGCAGGCCTCGGAGTCAATGACAGGTAACCAGACATCAATGGTCCGAAAATAGGTGGATGTCACAGATGGGACGCCATCTCCATTGGAAATGATAATGTTAAGAACCTGAGTCGGGATCGACGCTTCCAATTTCATCGATCGCGGGCATCCGTCCGACAAGGCATACGTCAGTTTGGCGGCAGTCTGAAGCTGAGGAAGACTCGAGCCCTCAACGGAAGAGGCCGGCGACTGTACTGTTGTCTTTGGAGGGTTCAGATCAGACGCACTATACTCATAATCGCACTTCAATAATAGCCTGAAGTGGTCGTCAGCGGGATATATCCATGCGATGGCGGGAGACGCACTTTGCACATCGTGCACAAGCAGGCAAGTCTTTGCTGCACTTCCTCTTGCCATTCTTACAATTCCAGCACACCTGTGCAGCGATCACTCCGTCGCCCATCTTGAAGCTCTTCTGTTTCTCCCTTGCCCGTCTGATCTGGGCGAGAAGAGGCTCTTCGAGGTATGGCCCCCCCTGAGGATCACGGTGAAGGATCGGAGACGAGGCTTCCCCTCACCACGTGACGCCGATTGTGAGGTTGAGGTTTCTGGATCAGCCCACCTGACACCGACGCCCCAGAGCACTGCTGCAGTGTGATTGTTAGTTGTAAATGCACCAAGCAGTAAGGACCGAACGGCATTGATAGGATGATATACTGCTGCTGATTTTGCTGATGTTGCTGACCTGGCGGACTCAAACTTGGACATCGAGGACTTGACGGAGTTGGTTTGGCTTATCGAATTGACTTTGCGGCTGACAGTCCAGCCGATCCGGATAGGGAAGATAATGATGATCCAGACGCCGGACGCTGATGGCAAATGTCTCACTGTAGCGAGTACGGTAACCTTAGACGAGACAGATGAGTGCCGACAGGACCTCAACTCCCTCCCCCCCTAAGGTAGCATTGTTTCAACATCCAATTCTTCATCCGCCGCGATGTAGGTAGGTTCTTTACTGCTGTTGACTTTTCCATAATTGACAACAGAATTCGCGAACGGCATTCTCCAGACTTCGAATTGACACGGATTCTTCCTGGCATGGCCCTGCAATGGTACGTCGACTGGGTCCGACTCCTCAAGCTAGAGTTGGAATGCTCGAAGACCTCTAGAAAGTTTCCCTGGCCGGTAGTCTGAACTTTAAAAATCGTCTCGTAAGTGCATGGGAGAATCTGCGACACTCATCGAATACCTTCAGGACCGTCCTCGCCACTTCTGAATCGGTTCCCAGCGACCCTCGAGTACATCATAGCATCCGGGCCACATATCGAAAGGGCTCTCTACATCACTCGTAGAACCCCTGGCTCCTATATCATGATCGATGGGTGGTTGCTGTTGACCGGGTTGGAGAACAATGAACAAAGGATATGAGGCGATGTTTTGAAGTCGAAGCTAGAGGTGTTCTAGAAAGAGTCCGGTGGTTTGGTAGTGCGTCAACTCTGCTGGCGTGGATTGTTGCAACCTTCATGGGAATGCTGTTACGCGCCCTCGAGGCGCCAACATTTCGACAAGACCGACCGTTGCGTAGGGCACAAGTTAGAACGCCTCTTCAGCCAATGATGGGATTGGCGTCACAACGGTCACAGCCGCTGGTGTACCCAAGACCCGATGAGCACCATCGTACGATGTCATAGGATCATTTCACACGGGCACGACACAGATGTATACATAACCGGAAGCGAGGTGGCAAAGGGCCAATCACGACTTTCAATGCGATCTGGAAGTCAGTTGCAGGTAGGGAAAGAGTTGGAGGATACCAGAGCGTAAACTTTACTTCACTATACCAGCTGCAAAGGTACATTTACTATGAGTTGAGTCACGAGACTGAGTGATTGTACCAATCTATTCTCTACACGTCGTCAAGCTTGGTATTACTATCTCTAGCCTTTCGCGGAATATGTGCTTATCCTGAACTTTGTCTCTCCATTGTACACCGATAGATCCTCAGTTGCTTGTTTTCCTTCCCTTTCAATCGTCTTTCTGATCTCCTCATTCCTCGGAGTGATCCTACACTTGAAGAGGTTGGGTCGGATGTTTAGTCCATCACTATTTTCTAGTCAGCATTGCCAAACTCTAGGCCGGTCTGCGTACGTGTAGTCAAAGATGTCCACCGGAATATCATTTCCTGCTTCGTCCACAGCTTTTTGGATATTGAATGCCCATAATAAGCGAGCAACACTGATGAATGTGCCCTGCTCAGCAAGCGCTTGACCGGCACATACTCTTCTTCCCCAACCAAATGTCATATAGCCTCGCTCGTTCGGAAATGGCCGATGATCTGGATTACTTTCCAAGTACCGTTCGGGATTGAAGCGGTCGGGGTCTGGAAAATCTTTCTCGTTTCTGTGGATTGCCCACACGTTTCCTTGGACCCAGGTATCCTTCGGTATCAACCAGTCCTGCAAATGTCAGCTGCCGTTAACCCCGAAAGACAGAATACGCACCTGATAAATCTCATCTCGAATGGGAGCATGCGGCTGACCACCAAGGATCGCTACTGACCTCCACCGAAGCACCTCCTTCACAAGCGCTTTAACATACACTAAATCCTTCTCATCCTCAAAACCCGGACTTCGATGCGGCCCAACAACCCTATCCAATTCCTCCCAAGCTTTCGGTAGACTCTCAGGGAATGCGCAGCACGCCAAAACGAAAGTGATCAACGTCGAACTCGACGTATCGCTTCCAGCTCCGAACAGCGAGCCTGCCAAGGTTGACAGCTCCATGTCCGATAAATTGTACTTGGGAGCTTGTTCGAACAGCTTCTTGGAATAATTGTCTCCACCTTCCGTGTTGGCTGCTTCCTCTGCTAGGGCGTAGAAGAAATTCTTAGCTCGAGGTGTTCCAAGTCCTTTCTTCCAGGGCGCGATTCGATTTGGGAATTTGGCGAGCCAAGGGAACGTTTCCATTAGCATGGGAAAGGTCTTTCCGGGTACATTGCGTTCGGCTGCTCGTTGCATGAGAACTAGTGAGAGGATCAGCAGTTGTCACTGGGTTCGAAGGATGTTGATTCTATATGCGGAGGCCTGCACGATACAGAGAAAATGGCGAGCACCTACATATAACTTCCGTGATAATCGGATCCGTAATCTGGGATATCCTCCTCCCAAACCCAATAATCGACACAACACTCGCAGCATACCTCTCAAAATGCGCAACATAATTCTCAGAATCAGTAAGCAAATTCCTCAACACCACCTTATTCTCATCACTCTGCAACTTCTGATAGTTGCGAACCTGCTGCAACCCAATCCCCATATGTGTCAACTTTCTATGAACACGAAACCGCTCTCCATACTTCATCGTCACCAGACTCGTCTGATCGAATGCCAATTCTCCGAAAACTATCATTCGTGGTCGAGACGAGAACGTAGCTGCTCGTTTGTCGAGGAGATCAGATGCACTTTTGGAGTCGTTTAGCCAGACGGTGGGGTTGCGTCCGATCCAGAAGGTGATTATGCCTGAGTTGTACTGCTTGGAGAGTGTTTCGAAGTAGATCCATGGTTTTCTGTCAGGTAGAAGATGCGTGTTGCCGATAATTGGGAGAGGGAAAGGTCCTGGGGGCTGAGAGGATGAGTAGTGTTTTCGTGAGATGGGACGGGAGGCTTACCATTTTTCGGCGGAGGAGAAGCATACGTGTGTAATCGATTATGAGCAATGCTGCGCTTGCAGCTATGAATATTAGAGCTACATGGCTGAATGTGAGACCACCAGCAAGTTGGTGTAAATGTGACAAAGCTGGCATGCTGTCCGAGTGCTCAAGAATCTCAATCACACTCATAAAGGAGCAGGATGTTGTTTTGCCTTGGCAAAGTGCAAGAATTAATAAACTTTAGATCTGGATGAGCTTGACAAAAGCTTCGAAATCCCATGCTCGGGAAACCTCCACCTATATAATTTCGAAGCAGGTCTTCTCATTGGCCCTAGATTTCTCGATTTAGTCTTCGGCAGAATGAAAGCGATACTTGATCCCAGTGCTTCACCCCACATTCTAGTGCGGGGTACAGATGGGATTTGTTGGTGGGGCTATGAACCCCTCCATTGCCTTGCAGGGTTGATATTAATGTTTCTCCTTAATATAACGGCTATCCCTGGAACTATAATTGTATGTATGGAGAAGAACAGTGAGTAAACACCATGGCTTCTCGCTCGGAATTTGGCGAGTCAACAACAGCGACTGAAGTCGCCAATGCATTCTCGGAGCAGGTCAAAGGCAAAACAAGTAAACAACCCCTCGGCTATCACTTACTTGTCTCCCAAACTGGAGAAAAAGACTGACACCACCCAGTCCTCATCGTAGGCGTCTCACCCCAAAGTCTGGGCGAGCACATCGCGCTCTCCATCTCCCAGCACTCACCCTCACATCTCCTCCTCGCCTCCCGCACACCCAGCAAAGTCTCAACCGTAATCTCTCAAGTCAAAGCTATCTCACCAGCGCTCAAAGTTATGTCCATAACCATCGACCTCTCATCTCACCGATCCGTTCGTACCGCAGCAAAAGAGATTCTATCCCAGGCCCCAAAAATAGATATCCTCATCAACAACGCAGCCGTCAATGTCCAATCTTACGAAAAGACCGAACAAGGAATCGAAATGCATTTCGGAACTAACCACACCGGTCTTTTCTTACTTACCAACCTCTTACTCCCCTCTCTCATCGCCGCCGCCGCCTCATCATCCTCAAAGCCAGGCCAAACACGCATCGTGAATCTCACAAGTGCAGGACATAGACTTAGCCCAATCCGTTTCAGCGATTGTAATTTCAAAAGGAGAGTCGAGGATCTTCCCGAGGAAGAGAGGCCGCCTCCTGGATTGCCGGGTCCTTTGATGCCTGCGCAGGGAGAGACGTATAATCCATTTCTGGCGTATGGGCAGAGTAAGACGGCGAATATACTGTTTAGTGGGAGCTTGAATAAAGCACTTGGGGAGAGAGGGGTGAGAAGTTATGCGGTACATCCGGGGTGTAAGTCATCTCTACCACGAGTAGACTCTGGAGTCTGGATTCGCTGACGTGGAGTATAGCGATATGGACAGGGTTGGCGAGGAATTTGGATGAAGAAGGCCAGGAGCTCATCAAGAAGACGGGGAAGGTTTGGAAGACGGGCGACCAAGGCGCTGCTGGGGCTTTGGTCGCTGCTTTTGATCCAGCTTTGAATGGTGAGTTTCCTGCTTCAATGCACTTTTCGTAAGGTCCTACTAGCATGTTTTATGCTCGTGCATGCTGGGATGAGGCTGACAAGACGTAGTAATTCCAGAGGGAGGGTATTACATGGCGGATTGTCAAGTTGCTGAGGCGGCTCCAAGCGCGATCGATGAGGGTATGGCGAAGAGGCTGTGGAGTTTGAGTGAGGATTTGGTGGATCAGAAGTTTGACTTGACGAGTCTGTAAAGAGGTATCGAGACTTTAGTCCAGAATCTCGGGGCTGCTAGACTGGTAGGATCTATGGAGTCTGCCTACGCCAACTAGAACGTGGCAGAACGAGTCCCCGCATAGACCGTAAAATGAGATGTTTCACGAGTATACTCTCACTCGTCGTTGGCGCAATTGTATAGAGACTTGGAGGTGCCAAACACATTCGCGGTCACGTGAGCGTACCTTGGTCACCTCCAATTGGACTGAAAGGCACGACGGTTTGTAGATATGCTTTGACATGAAACCATACACAGTAGTCAGAAAACTATCATGCTGTCATTACTAGAGTTACATTTGACCAGACTACGGATTTCGGATAACGCAGTATGTCCGCTTTTCATATGTCCTCCCAGCTGCGGCAGAAGCTTACGTACCCCGGCACAAAGCAGCGCCCCATTGAACTATGCTTAGAAATGACCTCAAGAATATCACTTTTAAGGTTTTGGAAAGTCTTGTTGATTGTGCAGGAATTCCTAATTGTTATCATACGATCCGCTCTTTATGCGTCCTTTTCTTTATAAGATAAATCTCAGGTACTTTGAACACGGTGAAGAATCGCAGAGATGCTACCTCCAAACTGATTATCCCGCCGCTTTACACCTCGGAAACTTCTAATTTCCGTCGCTAAGTTGATTTCGCCGGCATCCTTTGGCTGCGGCCTATTCAGTTCACCTCCGTTGAAATTTTTTATATATGATCAAAGGTATGAGCTTAAATATATCTTCGCTGGATACATTCTTCCATAGAATCTATGACTCGTGAATGTTGTTCGGAACCATTAGCCGATCGTCCAATTATTCGCCGCCAAGAGACAATCGATATGTCCACCATGCCGGCAAAGGCTTCGGATGTAAGGAGGAAACACCCTTGTATGTATTTTACAGTTTGTGATATCTCAAATTTCTTGGTGGATACACTCGGCCGCTAATTTGCTATCATACAGGTGTGCTTTGCCAGCAGCGAAAAGTAAAGTGTGATAGGAACGAGCCATGTGCAAATTGTGTGAAATCAAGAGCAGAGTGCATTTCACCATCCACACTACCACCGAAGAAAAGGAAGAAGAGATTTCCGGAAGCGGAGCTACTTGCTCGATTGAGAAGGTACGAGGATCACCTGAGGGTAAGTCGCTCCCCTTTTGCAGAATTGATGGCGGGGACTTCATCCAATTTCAGCGTAATGTCCCGAGATTTAGAAACCTTCCTTGATCAAGGAGCTTACGGTGCATATCTGACGAGTGTTCTGTCTAGGCTTATGGTGCCGATATCGACGCTATCAACTCTGGGGGAATTGTGCCGCTCCCAATTCCTACTTCTAAACCACTCGACCATGGTACAGAGGCAAATGATCCCCGTGCGGTGGATCAGCATATAAAATCATTGGCTATCAGGCGGTCACTGAAGCATACAACTCAGTAAGTCAGCATACCAGCCCACTTCTTTCTTGCAGTTCCTTCTCAATTCACGTGAAAAGTAAATTGGATCACTGCCCGGCGCTAATGTGTGGTCTACAGTACCCCTTGGACCGGTGTGGATGAAGAAGTGAGTAACTACCTTCTCGAAGATTTACTCTTCCTAATGAATATAGTTCCGAGATGCGGAAGACATCCTTCAAGGATCTTCGGGGGATGAAATGTATAAAAAACCCATCACAAGAACCTATGATGCTATTCATTCCGACGGTGGTGACCTTCTTTTCTCCACTCCCGCCGCCGACAGAATAATCGACCTCCACCCCTCAACCGTTCAGATCTTCCGACTCTGGCAAAAGTTCCTTGACAACGTCAACCCCGTCCTCAAGCTTTTTCATGCTCCAACAGTCCAGCTTCAAATTTTAGAAGCTAGCGCGAATCTAGAGAATGTGTCCAAAGAAATGGAGACGTTGATGTTTGGTATTTATGTTACAGCCATCTGTTCGCTTAGCGATTCCGAGTGTAGGAGTATATTTAGTGAGGAGAAGGAGGTTTTGCGTTTGAGGTATTCAGGAGGTGCAAGGCAGGCTTTGCATAATGCTGGATTACTGAGGACGTCAAATCTTACCATTCTACAAGGATTTGTGCTGTACCTGGTAAGTCTCACCTTGATAGATGCCTTGTCAATTCTGAGAGCTGATCCTACATTTTCCAGGTATCCTGCCTTAATTTCCATGGTGAGTAGTGTCCAGTTCCCAGGCACCTCGAGATGAGCAAAGCTCAATGGTTGGAAATAAATTATATACCTTGAATTTCTCTCGATCCAAACTAACGTTTACAGTTGATCCACGATCCCTATTCTGCTTGACAGGTATTGCAGTACGCATCGCTCAGAGAATGGGGCTTTGCTACGATGCCGCTAGCTACGGTCTTCAACCCTTTGAAATCGAGATGCGTCGACGTCTCTGGTGGCAAATCATGATCCTCGACTTCCGCGTCGCTGAGCTCTCAGGAGCCGGCTGCTCGATCCTCACCCACGTGTGGACGACCAAATTCCCGTTGAACGTAAACGACAGTGATTTATACCCAGACATGCGTGAACCTCCCGCAGAACATAATGGTGTCACAGAAATGGTATACGTTCTTCAAGTCTGCGAAATTACCTCGTATTTCAATAAGATGCGGAGCTCACATGCGCCGCTGCATGTCAAGGATAAAGAAATTGATGAGCTGGCTGTGCATCTTGAGAAGACTTACCTGCAGTACTGCGACCCTTCCATCCCACTACACGTCCTCACCATTCTGATGGCTCGGACGCGCATCGCAAAACTACACATGGGCCCCCGCCACTCACATATGATTCAATCGAAAAGCATGGGTAACGCTGAAAAAGAAGGATTGTTCAGCCTGAATCTACAAATGCTGCAAAATCACAACACACTAATGGGATCGAACGCCATGAAAAACTTCTTCTGGCATATCGTCATCAATTTCCCATTCCCAGCCCATGTGTTCCTTCTCACGGCGTTGAAGACAAGAGTCCAGGATGAGATGAGCGATAAGGCATGGGAGGCCTTTTCGGAATTCTTTCGCTTGAGAATGATGCTATGGGACAGAAGCGAGACGGTGAGACCGAAGGAGAGTGCACTGCATGCCGCGTTTGCGAACCTAACTGTCAAAGCTTGGGATGTGAGGGAGAAGGCGATACCTGGCATTGAAGTCCCACCTATGGTTGCTACGATGAGAGAGGAAGTCAAGGCGAAGAAATCGCCCAAAGACACCATGACTGAAACGCCGCCCGTGGTTGCTAGTGGTGGGAATAATGGTGATATGTTCACGGATTCATTCTCGTGGATGGATCAGCCGAATGTGGGGATGGGACCAGTCACGGATCTGGGGTCGGGTGTTATGCATGGTATTATGATGGGACAGGATAATTCGTCGGTGGGTATGGGAATGGGATGGGACTTTTGGAATGATTTGATGCCGGTTTATGGCGGTGGCAATGTAAATGGTCAGGAATATGGGACAGGACAGAACATGTATAGTACGTGATGGACTTTTTGATTCTGAATATGTATTAATAGGTAGCGGTAACCCTTCTCACCTAAGGTAGGAGTATACTTGGAGTGTACAAAATAGACAGTCATCCATAACCAACCCACGTCACTGTCCCATCCCAATCCAGCCTCACATTCAGCCTCTCCTCAACCCAATTTTTAATCGAAACTGAATCTGGGAAAAGGAATCGAGTGTTCTCGGGAAAGTCAAAGTTTGGTGTCTTGCGAACCTATTAGTCTCTCCTTTGAGATCGTTGCTATCATGTATCACAACAAGATGGTATCCAGACTTACCGAAGGGTTCGGCACTTGGAAGTGGTACGATGGACCGAGAAAGATCTTGTGGCCGCGCAACTTATTCTCCCACTCATCAACGGAAGGAGCTCCTTCGGGTTGGATCCGTCGCGTGCCGGGCTCATGGGATGGCTCGGTGGGGTTGGTGGCTGAGATTAGCAAAGCAGCTCTCAAGACGAGGACTGCAGTGACGAGGATCATGGCGCCCACGATCGCAGATTCCTGAACGATCCAGACAACGATTGTCAACGACCTGATGCTTCAATGCGACCCTGCTTTGCTGTGGTTCTTTGGAGAGCTTAAACAGGATGCTGGAATTTTGTTTGGGGAATCACAGTGGTGATTACACGGGTCCGGTAAGTTTGAATCTTGGTGAGCGGAACTAAGAATATCTCATCCGGTGATAAGGAGACGTTGAAGCTGGAGTTCCAGCTTAGGTCTATCATCTGTTATCTTCTTAACATTACAGTAAACCATTTAGAGGTGCAATGGAATGCATGATGGCGGCACCATGGAAGCGAACCAATCAACACCAGGTCCATCTTTGCTACAGTACTGTACTTCGGTTGGTCATTTTTGGTTATGAAAGCTCCTAATCTACACATACATCCACGCTGCCAGACAACAATATATCCTCACAACTCCACCTCGAGGTACATTTCATCAAGAGCAGAACATCCTTTCCAGTATAGCAACACAATCAGCTACTCCATCCCTGTACGCCTATCCCACACTCATGCCACGAGCTGACTTCAACCTCAACTTGACAACCCCCGCACACCAACAGCCAACAATCCAATCCTACAAGAATAAAACAAACAATATACTCAAGGCCAACGATAGCTGAAGCCTCTCATGGCTCGCTCATAAATCTCCCTCATTCTTTCGATAACGGACTGGACCTGCTCATCAGCATCAAATAGATCCCTCACTTCTTTTCGCTTCATCTTGTCAGAGTTGTCATTCAGTCCGGCGTCTGTCATCATGCTCTTGAACTTCATATAGCACAGACTGGCAAGGTGTTTGTATTCATCAGAGTCCTCGAAGACGTTCTCGAAGCCTGCACGGATTCGGCAGCGATCGCGCAGAGTGGTTCTCATGGACTCGATCTCAGCCAGCTGTTGCGATTTAACAGTCGCATGGAAATCCGAACAGAGCCTCTTGTGGTAAGTCTGATTAAACATCCTGCGATCCTCGTCGCTGCTCAGAACTCCGAGGAAGAACAGTGCTGCATCTGCGGCGAAGTTGGGGCGTCTGATCATTCTTTGCGCGCTTTTAATGACTGCTCTGTTTTTCGTCCCGCGATCATCATACCACCTGCCATCAAAACCCATGCGACCCTTAGCATACTCCCACCGGATCCGTCTAGCGTGGATACCAGCCTGGACAAGCGGCTCTCGTGTCTCTAGCTGATCTTTGAGTTTGGAGATCTCTTCCAGTTGAGTGTCGTTTCTTGCCGCTAAAAGTCGAGAGTTAATTTGAGCTGAAGTGAGCTCCTGGATCTTGGAGCGGCAAGACTCATGATCCGATCTTACTGTCTCCAGTTCGTCCTTGAGGCTATGCAGTGTAGATTCAGCCAACTCGAGCCTAGCTTGAGAGCAGTTGTGGGCAGACTGCTCTTTGTTCAACAAGATCTTGAGGTTGTCGTTTTCAGAAAGAAGACGTCTATTCTGCTCTTTGATATCGTGCTTGGAATCCGCAAAAATCTCCTCTTCCTTCTCCGAATCATTACAAACTTTGTGGAAAATTTCGTCGAGCTTCCGCGCATCTCGATCCTCTTTCTTCTCCTGTTCGAGGCGCAGTATCTGATTCTGAGCGAAATCCGCAAGTTTCTTGACCTCATTCAGTTGAGCCTCAAAGACACCATTCTGCCGGACAGCAATATCCATCTTCCTCGAAAGTTCTGTCACCTGCTGTTCAGTCGCATTTCCAGAGTCTGTAGCCACTTGTTGTCCAGATGACTGAATTGTAGTTACCTGGGATCTCAAGAAAGAATTCTCGTCGAAGAGATGAGATATCACAGCAATTTCGGTCTCCCGGGCTTCCTGCAATGCCAGAATCTTTGTGTGAAGAAGTGCTGTTTCTGGGGCATTGATTTGATATTGAGGCGCATTTTTGAGTCCCTGAATTTCGTCCAGCAATACCTGCATCTCCGCCGACTTGGCCTTTTGGATGTAGCCTTGCTTTAGGATAACGACTTCTTGCTTAGAAGATTCATATTCTTGGAGAACTTGTTCAAGGCGACATTTGGTATCTTGATTCTCTCTGGATATGATTGCATGCTTTTCCTCGAGTTGAGATAGTTGTACTGATGTCACTGAACTGACCCCCTCTGCTTTTGCCAACTGTTGTTCAAGTGCCTTCAGCTTCTCTAGATAGAAGTCATTGTTCTTCACTAGTTGAGAAGAATTTTGTAGCAGACTATCTCGGACTTTATCTGATGTCTCAAGCTCGATCGTAATAGCCGAGAGTTTGTTTGATAGTGCCTCACGTTCTTTGTATGCTGCGGCACTAGCTGCTTTCGCATCACTCTGTAGGGTCTCGATTTTATGCGTCAGTGAAGATTTCTCTTCGCTGAAGCGTGCCTGGATAATGTCAATCAGGGCTTGGAGATCAGCAATCTTCTCTTCGGACTTCGTCGCGTCTTCTGCTTGTCTTGACTCTGATTCAACTAGCTGGGCCCCGAGCACTGAAATCTTGTCCGCCAACGCCGCTTCCTCCTTAGCGAAGTGCTCTGTAACTTCTTTCATATTAGCATGAAGCTGAAAGATATCCATTTTAAGCTCATCTGTCAACTTCTCGTGAGCGGCTGTCGCATCGATTGCAGCAGCTCGAAGATTAGCTGTTTCTTCCAAGTGTGCTTTCGCTTCCTTGCTCTTTGCTGTCGATACTTCATCAAGCTTGCTTTTGAGTTGGTCGACGCTTTCTTGGGCAAGTCTCAATGTCTGCTCAGTGAGACTCAGCTCCTTGGCAGTCATCTTCAACTTGGCAGTGGTCACCTCGGAGGGCTCGTAGGAAGTTGTAAAGCTTTCTGTGCTCGAAACGGAACTAGCTCTTTCTTTCTTGGTGCGACACGCGTCGTCTAGAATCAACTCGGAGATGCTGGATGCGGTGCTTGCAGTGACAGTACCTGGCACAGGTGCGCTAATCGAAAGACTGATTGGAGAGATCTAATGTTGTTAGTAAAGCCATGGCGGATAAGGAATTGCCCACACATACCGACGAGTACTGGCAAAACTCATCTTTGCAGTCATTTTGAAGTTCGCGAAAATCAGATACGCCTACCGATGTTCCATCATTGGCAGACGAGCTTCCACATGGAGAAGGAGAAACGGTATTGTCAGCTCTCAGCGGCTTTGGCACAGTGTCAGTGTGAACCGAAGAAAGAAAACAATCCCAGCTCACCATTTTGTTATTTCTGCGACGCATGGTATCTTTCGCCCGTGGCGTCTGAACATTGTGAGACTGAACGTTATCACTCTTGACTGGAGTATTGGTGGACGCATCCTGCGTCTTGTTCAAGCAGACTGCTGCGAGACCTTGGTCCAAGAAAGGTAACATCGACGAACTCAGTTCTTACAGAGCCTGGAGTTCGCTCTCAAGGTTGCGGCCCCTAGAGTTCCACCAGCTGGAGAGAGGTTTAAGGGAGAATGGTGTTGATTGAGACGCGTATTTAAAGTTGGCGTTCACGGTAGGAAAGTAAAGGGAGCAGAGTGAAGGAAAGGTTCGACCTAGCGTGGTCCTAGGTCCGTGCTAGTTCTCGGTTGATCTGACATCAATATTGACACTGCCCTGAACTTCTGGCTTCGTTCATGGGACCATACATCTCTGAGCTTTTGTGATGCCATGCCTCTGAAAGATTCGTGCCATAATCCCATATATCAGGTCGAATGTGGCTCACTGAGCACCTGTCGTCTTGTACAGTGATGATTATGCAAAACTGATCCGCCTAATTCCCATAGTTTGGGATGTGAGTGTATCTATTCGGTTCCATCCTCTGCTGTCTATGCTACTTGAGTGATGCAACCTTTAAAATACGACTCGTAATTAATTTGGTATCCAGGAAATAGCCTGCAAGATGAAATTCTTTGTGTAGTTCGTGATTTGTTTGCGGCAAATATCGTTTCCCATTCAGCTTCAAAGTCCAAAAAGCTTCAAGGGAGAGAACCTAACTTTTCTGGGGACATCTACAAACAATCTTTCGAGATTTAGGCATCTTTCAGTGAGTACGTGATGTAGAGAAGACGAAAAGTAGCAGAGCCAAGGTGCGCGAAGTCCGCTTAATGCTCTGGATCTGCTGTGTCTGCTCATAGATCGCAATGTTCTGAGACCTTGGTGACCGTATGCCGCCACAATAGAATATCGCAAAGTTTGGGTGTTTTGATGACAGATGTTCATTGACTGAGAGACGAAAACTGATGCCATGGGAAAAAGAGAAGATTTTGGAGAATAACCTCGAATCCCCAACCTCTATCAGCCATTCCCCGCGCAAAAAGACAATGCTCCCGACCCCTCCAGATTTTGTAGAAGTCGAAAATGAAATTCCAAAGCTCAAACACCTCGTTTCATGTTCCTCGTGCGAATGCACCTCGCCCGAGAACTCAGAACGCTGCTCAAAGGTCAGAAGATGTTCTGGCTCCCAAAACATCACAAACATACCGAGGAAACTTAGTTAGTGCTTCAAAAATTGAAAGCATAATGCCAGAACCAGGTTAGACTTTCATGATTTCGATCAAGAAATGCCGAACCTTGTCTCCAGAGTTCAAATGTTTCCCAAGGAGACGTTTTGAATGCTCTCTAAGTCCAGATCAGTAAGTTCAAGATGAGACTTCAAGCAGATATTGGGGTCCTCACCAGGAGATCCAGAACGCTCCACCAATGATGCAGTAGTACCGTTTTCTCTACTAGAGAACAGATCTTGGCTCTAACATCAAGAATCACTTGGGGCCTCAGCCTTAAGAAGATGAGTAGGTCAGTTGTCGTTCGCGGTAAACTTTGAATGTCTCGTTGGCTATCTTCTTCATTTCCACACGGATTTGCTCAATGTGTTCGTTGTTGTCCATCTCGGCGTCAAGTTTGTCTTGGTCTGACGGACTGGCCTTTTGGTAGTCACCACCCTCGATATGATTTGAAATCCATGCCTCGAATTTGTTCCATAGTCTAGTAAACTTGGCTTCATTCTCTTGAGTACAGCATGAATGTGGAGTGTCGAGAAAATAGGAGAACAGTTCCGCATGGATATTCAAGATCTGAATCTCCTTCCGGCTAGTGATTCTGTCCTGTGTATGACGCTTGTATTTATTGACAAAGTCAGGTATGCGCTCTTCCGTCAGTAGATCTCTTTTAAACAGCTTTTGATCCCCCGCAACATCACCGCGATGAGCGACATCATTCTTGTCGCTGACTGCCTTGTGATCGCGAAGGCCTCGACCTGGAATCTGCTCCCATCTTCCACCAGCAATGCGCCTGCACTTGCCTTCTTCCAGAAAACCAGCACGGATCTTGGCGGAGGTTTCTCCAATCTCTTGAAGGTCATCCTCAAGACTTTCCACGTATTTATCAAGACGATCCTTCTCGACCTCTAACTCGCGTAAACGACTTTGACTGTTCTCCAATTGGCCGTGGCATTCGGAGAGTCGTCTTTGCAAATTGTTGATATCAGACTGGTGTACAGATTTCAGGTTCTCGATGTCCTTACGAAGTCGTTCAATTTCGTTGGCATGGCCGTTATCTGCGAGTGACGCTCCGAACTTGTGTGATATAAGATTGAGATTTCCGGCATTATCGTAGAGGAGATCGAGGTTGCGGACATCACAAATCTGCCCAATGGATTCCTAGAACGGCTTTAGCAGGGGTGAAAAGATAACATAAGGTCATTATTCACCAGAATTCCACCCAAAGGCGCAGACATCTTGGCAGTGTAAGTTTCAGTAACCTTTGAGGGTGTGGAGGTGTTCAGAATCGAAAGCAAACTGCCAATCTTTTGCTCCAGGACTGATAGCTCAGCGGCAGCCAGCATGGATACATCTGCTGCACTTGTACCATTTCCAATAGATAGAAAGTCAAGATACAAATCCATATTCTGAAAAAATGCATCATCAGTGACCCGTTTTAGAATGACAACTTGAACAAGTTTTGGCTTACCTCTTTCACTGTACCAATGTTATCACGAAGCTTTGTGGCATGTTCGAGAAGTACCTTTTGAGCGTTGTCGAGCTCAACTTTCTCTTCGCATGTGGAAGTCTTCACATTCTCCAGCTCAGCAATAATCTGATCAACGAGGTCGGCCACATTTGCGTTAATGGCATGAGCTTCTGCAAGAGACGACATCTTGTCTATCGTTACGATCTGTGTAGTGGAAGATCAGGTGTTGAGTTTGAAGGAAGAAAGAAAGAAAGAAAGAAAGAAAGCAAAGAACGAGCCAGAAGAATAGATGGCAGTTTATATGAGCCTAGATCGTTGTTGACTAAAGTGGTTGACTTAACAGATTAGGCAGAAACTTCCTGAATTCACCCCTCCCGGCCCGTTGGGTGCTCAGTCTTGTCTCTAGCCTAACTTCACCTCAACGTTTACATCCATTCTCAAATAATATTTGAGATGAGGACCCTGAGTTCTGGGGTTTGTGAGCTGCTCTCGCGTCAAAGAAGGCCACAACAGCAACATGTCTATGAAGTATGAAGTGAAATACGGGATGGATCACGAGGCACATTCCGGTATCATGGTGTCTATTATGAAACGTGACTCAGAGTGTGTATTTGCCTGATAGTTGATGGGACTATTGATGATCGAAACTGCAAGATCAGTAACCACGGCGAGATCAGGTGAGACTTTGCAATAGGAGGACTCCCCATATATAACTCTCACTTGGTTCGATACTTTAGATCAGCGAGTTGATAGACCACCCTTGAAACCTTCAATACTAGAATCCCTTGATCGACGGAGTAAATGTGAAAACCACTGAGAGAATTGGCTGTGGCATGCGACTAAACGAGTGTCATGCCTTTGTGTGTACCGACACTACATCAAGTCTCTGTTATTAAATTTGGCTCCCACAATCTCAAGAAAACTAGTGCTCATCAACATCTCACTTTTGTTTTCTCTGATTCGATACTTGGTTTTCAATCAAGAGGAGTTACTGGCTTCCTTTACCTACAGGTCAGCTCTGCTGAAGTGAAAGACTGGTCGGTATAGTTTCTCTGTTGACTGTCACATCTACTGATCCATTCTCAGCCACAGTCACGCACGAATCCCTCGACATGAATCAGCTAGAAGGACCCGAGAGCAAAGGTACTGGCTCCACCAAGAAAGGTGAACTGGTGGTCGATACCAAATCTAGTGGACTTGGTGCTCACCAGCAATCTATCCATCCCCATGTCAACACCAAGACGAACAAGCAGGAGGGCTTTGCTACAAGATCTGCAGATCTCAACGATGTCGACCTTCCTACACCAGCTAAGAAGGTTAAAGTAGGCAAATCAGAGATCAAGGCTAGAAATGGCACGTCCGTCAGCCCGTACCTGGCCGAGATTGAGATATTGAAGGGACAACACATTGCAGAGATCAAGAAGTTGAAGGAAGAGTATAAAACTGAAATTGAGAGTCTCAAGAGCGAGGATCAGGATTTGCGACAGGTGAAGGCAGTAAACAAGCTGGAAGAAGAGCATCAAGCCGAAATTGAAAAATTAAAGCAGCAGAACGAAGAGCTTAAGCACACCGTCGAGGCTCAGAAGTCACGAATCAGAGTGCAGGAGCACTTGGTTCAGGTTGGAGCCGCTGTTCGGGGCCGCTGGTTCGAGCTGGCTAAGAGAAACGCTGGCGTTGGAGAGCCTATTGCAGTTATCGTGGAAGCAGGAGAAAGAGCCATCACTCGGGGTAACATTCGTGCTGACCTAGCCATGTTGCAACTGGGCTATGCTAGCCTTCCTTCTGGTAAATCAACCACGCCAAGTAAAGTTGTGCCTCATTTCATATGCTGTCATATCCAGCATACTGCACTGAAAAGAGGTCCTGACTGAAGAGTTGCTGACATTGCCCGAATAGTTCAAGCAGCCCAGTCCGCTGTTGGAAACCTCGATGCCGATTCCAAGTACAAAGAAGGTTATTTCAAGGATTTGTACACACTGAGCTTCAGTGACTTTGCCCAGCATCTCCTCAAGAATTTCTGCTCGTACCCACTGAAGAAGCTAGAAATCTGCGAGATGTCTGGAACAATGACAAGCCTCACTGGATATTCTGTTACTTCAGAATATGAGTACATGAACCTCTTGTAAGTTATAGAATTGTATCCATCGCTTGACTGCACGAGTTCTAAGCAGAACGCTCTATTCGTAATTTCGTCTTGTCCTCTTGGAACCTTGGAGTCAAAAAATTACTGATACACAATTTCTGTTCAGACATAGCTTCCAGGCCTTGGCGATCCGTGCGGATGAGGAGTGGGTGAACCATATTTGTCACCTCTGGCCTGATCACCAACGACGTCTTAATACGGCGAATAACTGGCCACCCCTGGAGATGATTGTTCGAGACATGAGAAGCATTGTTGAAGAGATTGCTCAGGGCGCCCCAAACAGTCCACCTCCCGCTTTCAAGTCGCCCCTGGCCGCGAAGACCAATGCAGACTCTCCCTTCAACGCTTCTACGAGAAGTGCTGCTCCAAAGCCCACAGGCTCGATGACTGCGAAACCAGCTCTCTCGGGTTCAGCTTCCTGGAACACATTTGCTCCAAGCCAAACCACTCCAGACACTCCAAGCCAAACCACTCCAGACAAGCCTGACAACGCCTTACTCAACTCTGATTGATACTCAGAAGCGGCTGCCAACATGGTGTTGCTTAGTGGAGAATGACTGGCTTGGTTCGAATCAAAAATTCAATGACCATTATTTGAAATTATGACAGACGACAAACATATTTTTACGCATTTGTGGACAGGTAAAATCTAGCGGTGCTTTGGTCATCTGCAGGACTGAGTTCAGGAAATTCCTGAACAGCTTGATGCTTATTGCCTGAATTTCCTGCCATTGGGGCGAGGGAGTCTCAAGTCTTAGAATAGCAATGATATTCGGTTTCTGGTCTTTCTCGTAAACGAGTTGACCTCAATGCTTTCAAAATCTTCAATTCCATCTCAACTTTGTCTACCTGGCAAAAGCTCGCCGGATTTGGCCCGTAGTAAGACAGCATAGACTCTGGAACACGAATCTTGTGCTGCAGCTTCTGAAATAGGATCAACACAATCTGTGCGGTATGGACAAAAACTTTTGTCGTTCCTTGACAAGCTATATGATTCAAGAACCGGGCTGAAACAGAGATGCTCTAGATAATGTACTGCTCAGAAACTACCCCTGAACAAATCGGCCTTCTGGTCTTGAACTCTGGATTGCCCAAAGGGCAGGAGAGAATTTCAATCCGAGAAGTGATGTGGTCGTCGCTCATTTTCAACAACATGGAGAGCGGAAGTCGAACCGCACACCAGTATCCTCCAACCTGCTCGAGCAAATCCAGTAGGCCAGAGTCGGTTTACTGCTCCGACCCAGACCTCTGTTCTCTGGGGACATTTCCATCGGAACACACTTTATCAAAACCTCCATGGACGCCAGAGGTCCAGACGATATGCAATGGACCCTTTCGTTATACGCCATGAGACGAAGCCCCTAAGCAGAAGTTCTACAGCTTCTGGGGCTTCAACCTCGTTTTCCCCTTCCTCGTCCACCTCCCCTACCACCACCCCTTCCTCTTGTACTAGGAGTTCGTTTAGGCCCTTCGATGTCATATATATCCTTTTTACTCAAGGTCAGAGTCCCTCCTGAGAATCTCCCTACTCCAGGCGCACCAATGCCTCTGTCTCTCTTTCCGGCGCTGCTTTTCTTTCCCATCTTGGCCTTTTCCAGAATTATGCCATTCTCTCTAGCTTCCGATCTCCTTTTTGCTTCCTTTTCAGACTGTTTCGAGATGATCCCCTTTCTATGTGACATTGGCATTTTTGCTTGTCTCAATATTGACTCCTTCGATCCTAATGCCTGAAGTCGGAGATCCGTTGCCTTATGACGATTATTTCCGCTGAGAGTAGGGTTCTTGGAAGATTCTAGGAGATGTGATTCGGCAAGGAGTCGTTGGAGGGCAAGGTCTTTCTTGAGGTTGGCTGCTTCGGAGGCATCTTCGTCGTCTATCTTGGTTCCAGCATTGTCTCGTATAGATACGGTCGGAGCACTTTTCGGTATCTTGGAGCTCTATACAATCTGTTAACACATAGAATGCGTTGCCATACTGGAACAAGTACCATAAATGACTTGAGCTCTTCCTTCGACATTGCTGCCATGCGAGATAACGCGTCTGTGTGTTCCACCACCTGTACTCCATTTTCCTCGCCATCCGATATGCCATCCCAGTCAGATTCTTCTTCCGATTCTTCTTCAGGCACCTCAAACATCTCGATTTCCTTCTGCACCACTGGGAGAGGCTTGAATTGGGCTTCGAAGTGCCGCCGAAATATTTCTTGCGCGTCCAATTGGTCCGAGTCTGATTCAACGCTCGCCACCCTATGAACTGACTCATTCTTATGCGCTACCCTCTTACGTTTGCCCAGTGCTGTAGACATATTGTGCTGCTCTGGCGCGGACAGTTCAATTCGGGAATGCTCTCTGGAAATATTTCAAGGGATCACGGTGCTAAGAATTATTGATCCGATGTTTAGCCGGCTGAACCTCGACCCCTCCATCCCTTTTGGAGCCTCTGACTTTGAACTCCACATCGAACCCTTCAACCATGACCAAATTTCGCCCATGCATAGACCTGCACTCGGGACAAGTGAAACAGATTGTTGGAGGCACCTTGACTACGACATCTACGGATCTCAAGACCAATTATGTCTCGAAGCTACCCGCGGGGCACTTTGCACAGCTGTACAAAGACAATGATTTGGAGGGAGCACATGTTATAATGCTAGGTCCAGGCAACGAAGAAGCTGCCAGAGAGGCATTAGCAGTATGGAAAGGCGGTCTGCAAATTGGAGGAGGCATAAACGATAAGAATGCGAAGCAATGGATTGATTGGGGTGCGGACAAGGTTTGTGAAGTCGTATGAGCCATGATGTATTTTATTAAGGTGATGGCAGGTTATCATAACATCTTTTCTTTTCCCCTCGGGAAAGTTCTCTCAAGATCATCTCGACCTCGTCCTCGCCGCTCTTGAAGGTGATAAGGAAAAGCTAGTCATTGACTTGAGCTGTAGGCGGAAGGGTGATACTTGGTTTGTTGCTATGAACAAATGGCAGACCATCACTGACATGGAAGTGAATGAAGGTGAGACCTAACCTAAGAACCGACTCTGCTTTCTTTTTCTCAATCTCTGACAATCTCTAGCATCTATCAAATCGCTCGAAGAATACTGCTCCGAGTTTCTCATCCACGCGGCAGACAACGAAGGTCTGCAAAAGGGAGTCGATGAGAAGCTCGTGGAGAAATTAGCAGAGTGGTGCAGCATTCCAGTAACATACGCAGGAGGAGGAAGAAATCTTCAAGACCTAGACCATGTCAAGACTCTGAGTGGCACTCGCGTGGACCTCACAATTGGTAGTGCTCTCGATATATTCGGCGGATCTGGAGTTACTTTCGAGGAGTGTGTTTCGTGGAATCGAAGTCAACCAAGACGGTGAAGCTTTTTGAAATTTACCTTCAAATGACAATACATGTTCTGCAAAAATCACCTTCGCTCAAGGACAACTGGAGTAGTATTCATCATGGGTCTTTCAATCGGTCATCACGTTCGGAGCCACATGGGTCTCTCCTGTCCATTGCAATCGGTCGTAGGGAAATCTGCGGAGCTCAATTCAACTGCGCTGCACGTGAAGTGCAAATCGGAGGCTCCAGAGACCATATCTGAAACCATTTACAACATTTCAATCCGAAAGTGGCTGCGGAACGAACGAGACTGGAGGGAGAAGATTGTACGCAGCAGCCCTGAGGTCTCTGAATTATCGAAAGATTACAAAGCAAAGCTTGACAGCAATCTGTCCCGTCAAAAGTTGCTCTCGTCGAAGCACTTCAGTGGCTGGGAGTTAGCATGGCAGCTTGCAATGGCGGAAAGTCGAATTGCTCTGATCGAAACAGAGATCCGTGATGCTCGCATCTTCATCGGAAAGCAGGCTGGCAAGATGTCCCGCTCGAACAGGCGGTCCAAGCTGCACTCACGAGCTAAACGTAGGGCTTGTAACGATAACACCTCCAGAGCTTCTGATTCTCTCCAAAATGAGCTGGTAAAGCTGCTTCGACAAATGGTGACTCTCAGGAAATCTAATCTAGAGCTTAGAGAGCAGCTTGACAAGCCTGCTTTAGAGCTTAATCTTACTGTGCAGCAGATTGTGAAGCATCATCTCTCCAAGAGGGCTGATGTCACCGGTCCACTTTACGCTGTCGGCATTGCGATCAGAAACCGGTACCTGGAAAACTGTGCGTATCACTCGCGGAACAAAGAAATCGTGTTGGCTGGCAATGAAGCTGCACACAATGGAAACGCTCTCGCAGATGCAATCTTGTATCATCCTAGCGAAGCCAATCACCGGAAGGATACTTTGACTTATTTAAAGATCTATGGATTGCTACCCCACACAGTCTGGAAACACAATCGCTGCAAACCGTTCCTGCAACTGGTCACTTGGTACGGAACTGTCAAACGATGGCACCCCCACAATTTTTCCTTCACAGAATTTGCTAAGGCATGGCCAGCGGACTTCTTCAAAAAGTACTCCAAGCCGCAACCTGAGATCTTCCAAGCGGACTTTGCGAGGGGAAATATGACTGATCTCATGAAGCTTATCGAGGCAAAATACACCATTGAAGCAAAGCAGAACAGAAGCAAATACCAGTGATGGGCTCAACACTCTACAATTTCAATATGGGGCTAGATGATATGGAGGATCGGAGAATGGATATGCAAGGATGGAGACAATGTAGTCCTGGTGATATTTTGCCAATGATGCGGGTCGTGGGACGTTGAACGTGCCACTTTAGCTTGCCTTATTCATCTTCTTTCTCTAAGAGTTTACTTCTAATCTGCATTTGCTTTGAATATCCCTTAATATCATCACTGAAGCCTGTCTGATTATCCAGCGTGCCTCCTGTATGCCATGTGGTGTGGCCAGGTAAGTTCTTTCCTCGCTACTCTAGCCGGAAAGAGCTGTTTGTCAACAGCTTGCGCCTTCTCTTCGGAAATTCGTCGTGATTTGGGCAGACCACAACTCAGTGATTTAATGTCCAAACATCAACTCACACCATTGAAGTTTCATCATGGAATCCGAGATTGACGCCTTGAAGGTAAGACGGGCACAATCGATTGACGCAGATCCCCAGCTAATATATATGCCGCTCGCCCGCCCAGGATGAGAATGCGCACTTGAAGGGCATTGTAGTTACGCTGCAGCGGTAAGCAGTAGATTCGAATGCAAAAATCGTCCAGTAAGTAGAAGCCATGCGACCTGATGGTTATCCAATACTGCAGAAGCCATTTGGGGCATTGCTAACTAGTGTACTTGACTAGATTGCAAGTCGAAGCAAAAATATTTCGTGCTACAATCAAATCGCAAGATGCCCAAATGGCAAAGCTGACGGCCACAATTGACATGCTCTCCGCGCCTACTAATACCCAAACTCCTGGTTCAGAGAGCGGTACCTCGAAGTCAAGGTCCACAAAATCATTGTTAGTCCTTGTGAGCAACATTAAGATCGAAAGTGGCAGAGATGAGGAAATCAAAAGACTTGAAGGCGAAATTCAGCGACATGAAAAGGCAGCAAAGCGAATGGACAAGATTCTAGGAATGTTGAGAGGAGAGAACGAGCAAGCACAAAAAGATCTCGAGAACTTGAAGGGGAAGATGATACCCTGCTATAAAGTTGGGTTTTGGATTCGACAGCGCAACAGGGAAGAGGACTGGGTCCGCCGAGGTGGAAAGAGTTCATGGTTGTAAGTTCACTCCTGTGATCAAGAATACAGAGGCGTGTCCGACCTGACTTCTTGTACTCCGCCCACTCTTTTGCTTTGGATAACGATGGATGGATGCATAATTGACCATCCACGGTCCACAGCCCAGCTTCAATCATATGTGACTGCTCTACACATTACGCAGATCCTCTTTCGGACGCCAGTATCCTCTGCTTTACTGACGATCTCGAAGATGTTGATTCCACTGATACAGAGAGATGGTCCCATTACCAGCAGCAGTATTGTGTTTCTCCCGACGTGGTTCTCGAGAATCATGGCTTCAGCAAGTTTTTGGACATCCTGAAAGGATATGCCAACATGCAGCGCTACGCTGCAGAGGGCTCTACATCTGCAGATGATGCTACCAAGTTCTTGAAGAGCTCAAAGATGTTTATCGAAAAAATCTATCCTGGTGGTACATTCAAGTCTGATGAAGATATCGAGAGGGATGTTGTCGCAGATACTTTGTATGAACACTTGCAAGATATTGTCGGAGCTGCTACTATCAGACATCGAACATTTTTGAAGGACTCTAAAGAAGTCTTGGGATGATTCTTATGGCAGCGATTTTGCGAACGTGTTTTTTTTTTGGCCTTGCATGTATGGATTACAGGGCTGTACCTTCTTGCTGGCATTTGACTTACTGGGTTCTGGGATGACATACTGTCTGTGGAGCCTCCGCAAACAATTTGATTCTTCATATACCAAGCCGGAGCTCTCTCCATCTTCCCTTTCTGATCTGTGAAATAATAATGAAGAGTCATGTTCTCGATACATGCACACAATCCTTAGCTGCTTAACGTACTGAGTATTAATCCATGTGAATATAGTCTATATCTTTCATTGTCGTTTGTAATACCGTCACCAAAAAATGCATTGAAACTTAGCGCATCACAGAAGAAGGGCGCTTCAAACCTTACTGATGAAGCCAATGTTCAAAATTTCATCACCAAAGTCTCGTTCTAGCAACCTCTACGTTCAGTCCATCACGATAATCAGAATACGTGACTCTAATGGAAGAGAGGCCTCGTTAGCTTGATTGGTCATCTTGCTAAGCACGTCGTTTACCCCAAAATTACCTGGATTCTCGAAGCATAAAGTCAGCAAAAAGGCGAAAGGAATACAATGATACCTGGTTGAGGATGCTCCAGAGTTGTATTTCCAAGAGAAGAAGATATTACAGAAGTTCTTATTAGCGTTACGTGAACGCTGTCGACTCAAGATTGAGATCCCTTGTAGTCCCAAGGACTTAGATGGAGACTGCGCGACTGCTGATGAAGTTCTAGAGATGATGCTCGACCATATTGTGAAGCATCAATTGACAGCCACAAAATCGTAAATCAAGGAGATTCTAAAAAATATCGGGCGGTGAGGCAGGACGCTAAGCGCAGCAAGACCGGAGGATGACAAGCAGAACCATAAATCAAAGGCATTCCAAAGTCTCGTAATAAGCCTCAAAGCAAAAGATTCAACATGCTTTTTGTCAATCGCATCACTTCTAGAGACTCATGTTGGGTGCTGCAATGAGGTCAAGGTTCATGATTGAAGGAAGGTGGCTAGGAATGCCTCCCGGATGCCAAATATCAACAAACAATTAAGGGTTCTGAATTTTCCCCAATAAGCTCTGTCCGATAAAGACCCTCTCAGATATCATAAGCCTATAATTTGCAAGTCTTCAAAAATATCTTCAGACCTGTACTGGACCTTCTCCGGTCACCATGTTCTCATGTGGTGGTATCGTCCTTCAGGTTGCCATTGTTGTTGGAAGCGCAGCCCTCGCTTAGACGAATTTAGCGCCACACCAACTACTTCAACTCTTCGTCAACCTCTCTCGTCAATCTCTCTTCGTCAACCTCTCTTCGTCAACCTCCCTTCGTTAACCTCTTTCACTTCCCTCCCTTCAAGTCTCATCAACCTCAACGGAGAATACCAGATCTATCGAGATCACTTCCGCCCTTCGTTACCGGACAAGCAACCTAATTGTAACATCAAACAACGTCACTGGTGAGTAGTCGTCGGGTGAAACGCCTCAAGCCTGCCTGTCAGACGCGTCTCTGTCCTGCTAGGCTTCAATCTCACCTCTTGACGATTGACTGATCTCGGTCTAGGACAACTCTCATTCGAAAGGCCCTACTGCTACGGCAACACTATCACTGCAATTCGCAGATCTCCATCCTCGCACGTTCCATCCCTCGCAACCGCCATTTCAGGTCAGAAGTTCACTTTCTATTCCCCACCTGCCATATCCAATAGATAACATCTTTTCAACTCCTTTTCAGTCGTCTTCCCTCCCAGCAGACCATGAACTGACAGTCGACAGGATTTGAGACTTGATCGCACCCTCCCATGTCGTCTCCAATCCATACCACCGCCAATGGCGATCCAAAGTCTGATGTATCTCGCCCAACCACACCTACCAAGTCCACTGCTGGCTCTGCAAAGATTTTTACACCATCGAAAAACCCACCCGTTCCAAATTCCCCCAAGGACTACGTCTGTGACAACATCTACTATGAAGATCATTGTTCACCAGACCCCAAGCGGGAAGAAGAGATGTACACCGAGAAGCTTGAGTAAGTCTACTGTCCTGCCGTTACACAAGATTAAGAAGCTGATAAATCCAGGCTCATCAAGAAGCAAATTCAAATCAAGAACATTGCTCATGAAATAGAACAATTGACCTTCAACCAGAACGAGTTGCAGAGCATATTGGAACTTGCCACCGCGCAAATTGAGCCACTTCAAATTCAAGTCAATGAGCGTACTGCGACCTATCTATACAAGACAACTGCCATCGCCGAGATCAAAGGCTCCCCTAATGTTCTCAACATCACAAAAGAGATGTCGGCTGCTGAAGTCCTCGAAGCTCGCAGAGCCCAAGCCAGACTTGCCAAGCTCCAGCTGGAAGCTATGGAGAGTGAGATTGAAATGCTTGAGGCACAAGTCCTTCTCGACGCTGAGAAAGAAGCCACTTGCACCAAAGTCTCTGAGTTCGAAATTACTCGAGCTAAGCTTGCCGAGTTGACCGCTGATATTTTCGCTCTCAAGAGTGAGTACCAGAAGTCCAACTTGGCATGGACCTCGAAATTCTCAGCCGAGGAGAGTAATTTGCAAAGCAACTACGCCAACGACGGTACCAATGATGTCTCTACCAAGTTGGAACAACTATCATCTGAGAACACAGCCCTGAAGGAACAAGTTCAGGTCATGCTTACTAAGTCTACTGCTCCTGGTGACAACATCATTGCAGGTTTGCAGCATACCATTGCGACTGGCACAGCACTGAACAACGCCCAGGCGAATGAGATCGAGTCTCTGAAGGCTATTATCTCAGCTGGTCAAGCACAAGTTCAGGCTCAGGTCAATGAGCTCCAATCGCTGCACGCACAAGGTCAGGCGCAAGCCCACGAGCTTCAAGCATTGCATGTCAGAAACCACGCGCTGATCGACGAGGTCCAAACCCTCAAGGCTTACATTACCCAGGCTCAGAAAGATGTGGATATGAACATGAAATTCACTATCAAGAACCTCGAAGAAAAAATCGAGATCATGAAGCCTCTTGTACGTTCATCCCACTATTTGAATGTCCTGAAATTATTCGCTGACATTGATTGTCGATTTAGTATCGACTTGGTCGCCAGGTCCGCTACCGCAACAATAATAGCATCCTTCGCAAGAAGTATGAGGGACAGGATATTGAGTGCAACCTGGATAACTATGAGGAAGGTTACCATGCCAGATTTGGCGGTCATGTGATTGCTGACTCCATGATGTATCATAGCCATGGTGGTACGAAAGTCATCAATTTTCCAGCATGACATTAGCTAACTCCCACTTAGGCTTCGATGAGATTCACCCCATGGGAAACGATGAGAAGAAATTTGAAATACTTCACCATGGTATCACTGCTAAGATGGTCTGGGACCACCGCCATGACTTCACCATACTTGCAGAGATCCTGGATATGGCGTCCAATATGACAGCTTATGGCGAAAAGAACACTACTGGTATTGCTGATGACTTTGAAGGCGAAGACGACGAATATGGTCTCGAGGATAAGTTCGCACTGGTAAGTACCTAGGGTTGTTCATCCTTTCATGTCTCAAGATATACTAGGGACATTTGGTGACAGTTGCTAAATATACCGTGCCCTTCAGACGGACTTCGGAAATTCTGAGTTCAAGAAGCTCTTCGTTAAGGTCATCTCTCACATCTTGCCTTCCTACAAAACCTTAGCCATCACGTCCGATGATGAATTCAGAAAGCACCAAGATCTTGTGGATGCCTTCCATGCCATGTATATCATCTCATCTGAGGTTGTCAAGAACAATTATATCGCTCGTCGCAAGGGAGTTGAAGATACTTGGGGTAAGTTTGTAATCCTACACTGTTGACTTGCGAGTACAACTGAAACTCGTAGACCAACCCTGGGAGAATGCTTGGGAGGAGTGGGATGACTGGGTCCACAAGGCCATGATTCGTCAAATGTGCTGAATTTCTATTTCACTGTCACGTTGTCATAATTGCAGTTGCATAAGGAGCTACTACAGAGAGAGAGAATCTCCTATATAAAGGGGTAGCGTACTCAGTAGTACGGCCTATAGTACTGAGTCTACGCCTATAATCCCCATATTTCTAACAGCCCCCCTATTCTCTATATCTGTAGTAAATAGAGCCTTCCAAAGCAGTACAGCGCTGAATATTCCCGAAGCGACGCCAGAGTATCGCTGAAGCATTGCTGATAACTTGTATTATATAAGGAGCCTCGATTGTGCCTTATTAACTCCTGTAATATACTAGTATATATATAGTACCTACGTCTCCTGTTTTCCTAGGAGTTTAGTAACTTTACAGTATTAAGGCATATAAAACAGTATAAGAGTGCATCTAAATCGCTCTCTTATTAATAATCTCCTGCTCCTGCCGCTCTTATTCACTCTTCTTTATAGCCACCTCGCACTTTCCTTTTATAGCTACTAAGATATTCCTTACTAGCCTTCTCTCTAGCCTCTAAGGTATATAAAGGTTATTCTCTTCTAGTTCTGTTTCCTTTCCTTCTTCCTTTAACCGCGGAATAAGATTTATCTTAACTGTTAGGTATAATGGTTATATGTCATGTTTTACTTAATTCGCAGTTATATATTATTATTAAGGAAGATATTTATTAAAGGACTGATTTTCCGCGAAGAATATTCTATTTTTTATAGGTTCCACCACTAGAAACAGCCTTAATTTATGCAGATCTACTGTTAATTAGCTAACTGTTATTAATCTTAGAGTTATTATTAGAGAATCAGTTGTTACTAGGTAACCCTATATATATCTTATATCGTTTAAACGATTCTAAAGGTAAAGCCTTCGTAAGAGTATCTACTATATTATTATTACCTGGAACGTGTTTTACTACTAACTTATTATATAAAACTATATCGTCTCGAATATAGAACTAGCAGATATTAATATACTTTGCCTTTAGATGGAATTTCCGTTCTTTTAAGAGAGATTCGGCTCTAGCGTTATCAAGATATAGTGTAGGAATTCGGGATAGCTTTATATCGAGGTCTTTCTATAGCTTAAGTAACTAGGCTACTTCTCTAGAGCTATCACTAGCAGCTATTATCTTAGAATCTAAGCTAGAGAGAGCTGTAGACCTTTACCTATTAGTAGCCTAAGAGATTAGACCCCCGTAGAACCTTACTATCTATCCTTAGAACGATTTCCTATTGTATTCTGTCCCTTATGTAGCGTCAGTCTAAATATTGAATATATCGTCGTCTAGCTTTCCCCTATATTCTATTCCGATTCTAAATATTATTCCGTCACCTTCTATACGTTATAGATATCGGAGGAGAGGTTTCATGTCTTAGAGGTGAGATTTAAGGGGATTTAATATATACCGCGCTAGCTAGCCTATTATATAGGCAATATCAGGTTATGTGAGGTTCAAGAGGTATATTAGAGAGCTGATAATCTACTGAAACAGTGAGATCTCTTTAGGGGAGGCTAGTATAATACCTTTATCTTTAGCTAACTCCCTTAGTACTATTCCAGCGGCTGCAGGTAAGGTATTACCTCTAGCTTGTAACGTTTCTAACTCGGTCGGTGTCGTGAGTACAGACTCGTCGGTTGGTATCAGCTATGAAGTAAGGTAACAAGACGCTCGATTCTCAATAGGAATTGAGACGTTACAAGCAGTGGTAAACTAGGTGTAAACTTGCTATTTGATTTGAGCACGAAGCTCTACTATCTAGGAAACTACCTACTCGTTATATAGAACTTCCGACTTCCTGTGCAAGCCGTGCAAGACGTCTTGCAGGGCGCGCAAGCCCGCAAGCCCGTCTAGCAAGCTAGCACATCACGTGACCCATGTCCACCGTGATCAACATAACTATTATTATGACAACGAGCGTGGAGTATGGTACTACTCGCTAATTCGTACCATTCTCTTGTTGGTGCCATTCTCTCAATGGTACCATCAACCCTTTGGTACCAAACACCGACTGGTGCCATCCACTTGGTAGTACCATCAGTATTATGGTGCCAACCCGTGACTTGTACCAAGACTGAGCCTGGTTCGTGACACTATCCCCCTTCCAGCCTAGCGTGTCCTCACGCTTAAGTATGCCTAAGGAAATATCGACGACTGCCCACGGCCGTCTTCTTCTTTCATCATGCCACCCGAACGCTCAACCAAAAGAGTCGATCATATTGCGCTTGGGCGACAGATTGAATTGAGTGGAAAAATCATGGCACCCTGTACCAGATGTGAAAATGCGAATTGCAAAGACTGTGTGTCGCCCCGCGATCCCAAACTGACTCGGTGTGGTCGATGTGCCCGTCTAAACAAGACATGCGATGTGCGTACCGTGAACCGCATGCCGACAGCGTTGGATTGGGAGTCCCTTGACTCCCAGATCGAGAAGTTGGATGCCGAGGAAGAGGAGGCGATGGCGAAAATCCTTCGTTTGAAGAAACAGAAACGTTTCCTCTACGAAAGGCGGCAGAAGATGATTGCTGCCGGGCTGAACTCAATGGAAGAGCTCGACGCTCTCGAAGCGTTGGAAAAGGAAGCTGAGGAGAAGCGGAAGGCGGAGGAGGCACAGAAAAGTGCTGAGTTGGCAGGCGCGGAACGTCCTAGTTCCGGCGACGTCGACCCCCCCTACGACCCGACGGTCGGCCTTCCCTTCGACCCTGAGGACCCGCTCTGGGCAGACCTGGGTTTCGTTGATGGAAACTGGCAAGCAGCTTCGGGCAGCGAAGGTTTGACCTAGGTTCCCAAGTGTTCTCGGATTGTGGGTAATCCTTCCATTTCACTAGGTATTTGATGATACCGTACTTGTACTGACAATCCAGCAGTTCCTCTACTTCGTATTCTTCAAGCGGATTGATGGGTTCTGCGATTGTTTTTGGGGCTGGTGGTGCGCCCGGTGGTGCTTTTTCCAATAAGGATATATGGAATACTGGGAATACCTTCTTCATCGTGTTCGGCAGTTGGAGTTCGTAATTCAAAGGTCCTTTGACTTGCTTGATCTTGAACGGTCCTAATTTCTTGTGGTCCAATTTGTCGCTTGGCCGCTGCGTGTTGATGTTTTTCCGTAAAAGATAAACCCTATCCCCCTCCTGTAGCGTTGGCTCCTGGCTACGCGTTTTGTTGTAGTAGTGTGCGTTTCTTTCTGCTACGAACTGGAGTTCCTGGGATAATTCCTTGTGTAGGTCCTGAATCTTCTGGACCTGGATGCGAGCCGCATCATTATCCTCAACCGTCAGGTTGGGTTCTCTGTATGCGACAGGTTCGTAACCGTAGTTGGCGAAGAATGGTGTTACGTTGGTTGTTTCCGTGGTCGAGCTGTTGTAGGCGAACTCTGCAAGTGGCAGCAGTCCTACCCAGTTATCTTGTTGGTAGTTGATGTAGCATCGCAAGTATGCTTCAACGACTTGGTTCATCCGTTCATTTCCTCCATTTGTCTGAGGGTGAAATGCTGTTGAGAGTTTTCGTTTGGTTCCGAGGAAACTCGTCAATGCCTTCCAGAATTTGGACGTAAACAGCTTGTCCCGGTCGGACACTATTTCTTCCGGTACTCCACGCTTGGAGACCACTTCTTTAAGGTATACCTGCGCTAGGTCCTCGGCCGTGAGCGTTGATTTGACTGGTACTAGGTTCATGTATTTGGTAAGTCTCTCCATGATGACCAGTATCATATCATAGCTAACTCCTGTGGCCGGGTCTTTGGACATGGGTAATGGTCCAATAAAATCCCATGATATCGATTTCCAAGGTTGTGGTGGTATGGGTACTGTGATCATCTGCCCATAAGGTGCGTGCCTGGTTGGCTTGTTCCTGATGCAGGCATCACAATTTCCAACTACCTCCTTGACTACTGCGCGAAGTCCCTCGCCCCAGTAGCATCGCGAAATCCTTAGGTACGTTCTTCGTACCCCTTGATGTCCGTGTGCGGGTAGTCCATGTTGTTCCTGAACATATTCCTTGGTCAGGCTGGGCGGGAGCCACAGCTTCCCATTTACTCGCACGTATCCTTTCTCAACCGTGGTGTGGTTGTTGGTCTTCAGGAGAGACCTTTCGAGCTCCTGAGCTTTCTTCAGTGTTTCTGCCCAGGGTCCCTTGAGTTCTAAGGCCGCTGCTTCTCGGATGTGGGGGACTAAGTCCCCATTGTCCAATTCCTTGAGCAAGGCGGTTTCATTGTAGATCTTGTCTCCTTCGTACCCTGGCAGCCTGCTCAGGGCGTCGGCTCTGGCGTTGTCTTTTCCTTGCACGTACTTGATTACAAGATCAAAAGAGGCAAGTTCCTCGGCCCACCTGGCCAACCGTCGATTGTCTAAGACCTTAGTGGTTGTGAAGGTTCGAAGATTCATATGGTCGGTGTGGACGATGATTGGATACTTGGCTCCTTGCAGATAGATCTTCCAATGTTTGCATGCTTTGACGATAGCCATGAGCTCCTTCTCGTATATGTTGTAATTTTGTTCGGCTGGGGACATTTTTTCGGAATAGTAGGCGACTGGGTGTAGTCGGCCTTCCTCGTCTCGCTGTAGGTGGGCTGCACCAGTACAGGTATCCGAAGCGTCGGTTTCGATTATGCTTTCCCTTTCCTCGTCGAAACTGTAAAGGATTGGTTCCTTGGTGAATTCCTTCTTGATTCGTTGGAAGGCTTCCTCGCACTGGCTAGTCCAGGTGAAAGAGACACCCTTCCTGGTCAGGTTGGTGAGCGGTTCGGCGATTTTGGAGTAGTTTCGGATGAACTGTCGACAAAAATTGGCAAATCCCAGTTGGGATTGCACATCCTTGACGTTCTTGGGTGACTCCCACTCTTTCACCGCTCTGACCTTTTCTGGGTCAATGCTCATCCGTCCTGGGTTTATGACATATCCCAGGAAGGTGACCTGCTTGACCGAGAATTCACACTTTGATAGTTTCAGTCTAGAATCTACCTTGTGTAGGGCTTCCATGACTTGTAGGACGTGTCCTTGGTGTTCCTCGATGGTTCTCGAGTAGACCAGGATATCGTCCAGGTAGCATATTGCGAATTTTCCGATGAAGTCCTTCAGAATCTCGTTATTCTGCCTTTGGCATGTGGCCGGTGCATTCGTAAGTCCGAATGGCATCACCGTGTGTTCCCACAAGCCTGAGGGTAGGATGAAAGCCGTCTTCCATTCGTGCCCTCTTTTGATTCGGATCAAATTAAACGCGTTACGTTGGTCCAATTTGGTGTATACCGTTGCTCTGGCCAGCCTGTCCCGCAGGTACTGAGCATTGGGCAAAGGATACACGTCCCTTATCGTCCCATTGTTGATCATGCGATAGTCGCCACAAGGTCTTCCCTTAGGATCCCCTGCTTTCTTGGCGACTAACATGTTGACCGCGCATGGTGATTTGGACTTCCGAATCCATCCTTTCTTCACTCCTTGTTCCCGCCATTCCTCAAGCGTCCTCGTGGTGGCGTAATTATGGTAGCGAAGCTTCTCTGCAATGGGTATGAACCCTTCTTTGAAGTTGATCTCGTGGTCCCAGGGTTGATGTTCAGGCAATGCCCTCATGTCCTGTGGATCCTCGAACATCTTTGCGTACTTCCTATAGGGTACGGGCAGCTGTTCCCGTACGTCATCCTTCTGTCTGGGATGACCTTCAGATTCCTTCTGGCTGGGAATCGGACTCTCTCGTGTAGAGTCAATCGGCGTCATCCTTAAGGAGGCGGCGCTAGCCTCCCTTTCGCCGGATAGTCAACTGCGGCGACAGTTGCATCTATCAAAAGTAAGCGTTCTTGCTTTCCAGTCGATGCTGGGGTTGTGGCTGTTCATCCACATGGTTCCGAGGACGATATCGTGTCGTCCAACTGGGACAACGTCGAACGATAAGTACTCCGTGTGACCATCAGGCATCTTCATTTCGATGCTCGCCGTTTTGTCTCGCACCCACCCGTCAACCCCTGCGTTTTTCCCATCCAATAGGGTGAGTCTGTAAGGGCGTGGGTTGCGTATAATGGGTATGTTCAGTTGTTCCACCAGTCGTGGGTGAATGAACCTTCCCATGGCTCCTGAGTCGATCAGGGCCTTAGCTGTATTCCCATTCAGCTCTACTTGGACCACTAGTTGGTCCATCTCTCCGGTGGCGGCGAGTTCGGGGTAATCGAGGTGATCGGGGTACTCCTGCGGTTTTACGGGTAAATCCCTTTGTTCCTCGACGATTTCTCCCGTTGTCTCGTCCATCCACTTCCTTAAGCCTTGGTTGTAACTGATGAGGGTGTACGGGACATCCTCCTCAAGGTTGACCTGGCTCTGTATGGGTTCCTCTCTCGTCCTCTGGAATCGGAGGGGTTCCCATACTTGCTGTCTTCGCTTCCAATACCGTTTTCCGCTAGTCGTTGCGGTCACGACCCACGTATCTTTGACTTCCAGATAGTCGTCTAGCTGGCCATATTCCCGAGGCTCGGGTTCTTCCACAAGGCTAGCCGTGTATCTTTTAGATCGTTGGTCTGTATACTCGGTGTTCTCTTGGAATACGATGATCTCGGCGTCTCGGTAGACAACGACGCAACTAAGGCCTCGCTCTGGGGCATCGTGAGTCCTTCGCTTTTCCGCTAGGTCTGGCTTATCTCCCACGTGCATCCAGACTCGTCGTTCTCCGTTGTGAGAGCGGAGGGCCCAATTTTCGTTGATGATGGGCAGCCGGTCTGCCCAGTGATCATTAGTCACCTGGCTTTCTTGTTGGGTGTCCAGGGATTCTATATCACTGATTCGCTGGTTTTCGAGGGATTCGGTCAGGACTTCCTCCCAACCGTCGTCCTCGCTGACTCGTTCGAGCACTGCCGCTTCGCGGCGCTCGGTCTTTCGTTCGGCCAAAGCGAATTGTCGTTTGTCTTTAGGAGGGGCTTTCCCTCCGTTCTTGTTCTGAGAGCAGTCCCTGGCGAGGTGGCCGGCCTTGCCACAGGTGTAGCACAAGCCCTTCTCTCGTCGTTTCTGCTTCTCAGCCTGGCCCTTGCCTCCTCTCTCGGCCCCATCCATTTCCATCGGGTCATGATGACTCCGTTTATTGTTGGGGTGGGGTTGGAAGTTTCCTCCTCTCTTCCCATGTCGTTCCGGGAACTGAGGCTTCCTGTATTGAGTAGGGGCAAAATACCCTCTTTTTTCCTTCTGTCGTTCCTGGATCCGTTCGTCGATGGTTGTAGCCGTTTTGATCATTTCCTCCAGGCTGTCGGGTTTGTCGGCCCTGGAGAGTTCGTCTTTGATATGGTCCTTTAGGCCCTTGTAGTACTGGGCTTTCAAACCACTATCCGTCCAGTCCAGTCGCATGGAGTGACGGTGGAACTCGGCAGTGTATTCGTGAACGGATCCTCGTTGGCGGATGCCAAGCAGGTGTTTCTCGGACTGTTCTTTCTCGTTGGGGTCTCCGAAGACTCCCTTGATAGCCGTGGTAAATCCTGCGACGGTGCGGAAGATGACGCGACTCTTCTCGGTCATGGTGGTGGAGCAAGCTCCGGTCACATGTCGGTTGAGAAGGTAGTCGCTGAGGGCTGGTTCGATCCAGTGTGCTGCAGTGTCGCGGAGGAACGAGGCGATCCACAAGACCTTGAGGGATTCGGCCTCGAACTTGTCTCCGTTGAAGGCTAGGTACATCTGGTACTGGAGTACGAACTGTCCTAGCTTGGATCGTTGACCATGGAAGGTATCCGGTAGGTTGACTCGGGGTGGAGTAACCTTGTCTTCCTTCTTACTGGTCTGGGAGCTTTCTCCCACGACGGATCCTTCCTTAGGGGCCATTGTGTCTTGCTGACGATACTTCAAGTGAGGTGCTCAAAGTGTAACGTTTCTAACTCGGTCGGTGTCGTGAGTACAGACTCGTCGGTTGGTATCAGCTATGAAGTAAGGTAACAAGACGCTCGATTCTCAATAGGAATTGAGACGTTACAAGCAGTGGTAAACTAGGTGTAAACTTGCTATTTGATTTGAGCACGAAGCTCTACTATCTAGGAAACTACCTACTCGTTATATAGAACTTCCGACTTCCTGTGCAAGCCGTGCAAGACGTCTTGCAGGGCGCGCAAGCCCGCAAGCCCGTCTAGCAAGCTAGCACATCACGTGACCCATGTCCACCGTGATCAACATAACTATTATTATGACAACGAGCGTGGAGTATGGTACTACTCGCTAATTCGTACCATTCTCTTGTTGGTGCCATTCTCTCAATGGTACCATCAACCCTTTGGTACCAAACACCGACTGGTGCCATCCACTTGGTAGTACCATCAGTATTATGGTGCCAACCCGTGACTTGTACCAAGACTGAGCCTGGTTCGTGACATAGCTGCGGCTATTCTAAACCTTTCTAGTAGCTTTTATATATAAGCTGTTTAATGAATCCGCAGAGTCTTATTCTTCCTATCCCTCTTAACTTATAGGCCTATAAATATATCAATAGCTCCAAGGTCTTTACCTTTCTAGGTCTTTAAGAGCTGTTTCTTAAGATATTCGCAGTCGGCAGAGTTACCTATAATTAGTATATTATCAACGAAGACTAATACGTACACTCTATTCTTAAAGATAAAGAGATTAGAGTTAGCCTCTAACGCTTCTAGACTTAGCTTTTCTATCTTATCTTTAATAAGGAGCTACTATTCCCTAAGTACTTGTTTCAGGCCATAGAGAGAGCGTAGGAGCTTCAGATATACGTCTTTCCTTCTATTTAACTCTAGGTGAAGCTTATTCTATATCTCCGGCGTCTTATTATTCGGAATTATTATATATATATCTTCTTTCAGGTACGCGTTTAGGAAGGCAGTATCGATATCGATATACTTAATCTCCAGGTCTCTTTTAGCTATAATAGCGAGTAGTGCTCGTAAGGTGGAATAGCGTACGACGCTCGCGAAGGTGTTAAAGTAGTTAAGGCCGTGTTTTTACTTAAAGCCTCTTACTACGAGCCTAGCTTTTCGCCGTGCTACAGAGCTATCGGAGTTGATTTTGTTACGTAGAACTAGTCTTGAAGATATTAGTTTCGAGCTGGAGGGAGGCTTACTAAAGTACACTCTATAGGTTCTAGCGCTTTATATAGCCTGTAATTCCTTAAGAATAGCGGCCTTCTATTCTACTGGATTCTCCCTTAGAGCCTCTGCGATAGTTATAACCTTAAGAGGTTGTATAGGTTCACCCTCTAGTGTAATTAGCGCTATTTAATAGGTTAGTGCCTTATTAAGGATTTACTAAGAGTATAGCTTCATAGTTATTACCTAAGCAGCTTACTCGAAGTATTATTTTCTACGCTGTTTCTTACTATATCTTAATAGTGGAGTATTATTAGACGCGTTTACTAGTTAAGTCTATTTAGGGAGGCGTTAATTAGACGCTCCCTTAGTATCTCCTACTATATTTTCTACAGCTAACTTTCCCCTTAAAGGATTTTTAGCTTCTATAGCTAGCCTCTCTCCTAGAGGTCTTTCAGCTTCTATAGCTAGCCTCTCTCTTAGAGGTCTTTCTAAGCCTTTAGCACCTTTAGCTGGCCTCTTAGTAAGTGCTGGACCGGTAGCTAGTAGCAGAGGTCTTTCTACTACTTTATTACTGCTTTTTAGTATAGTTTCCTTACTACTAGTATATATAAAGTATATTATATACTCGTTGAAGCCGTAGTTAGCTGTTTCTAGTTCCTTGAAGGTTTCTACGTTCAGGAGCCTATAGGTTAAGGTATTAGCTATACCTACTAATACGAAACACCCCGGAATCGTCCTTTGCTTTATTTTACCCTAATATAGCCCTAGTAGATATAAAGGGTACGCTATAGAGCTAAATACTCTTATTTTAGAGAGGTTTATAGGCCGTCCTCTATACGCTTCGATTAGAGTGAGTCTAGTGGCTGTTTTATATAGCAAAGCAGTAGTTAAGCGTCTGTTCTTTAACTTTACCGCCTACTTAATAGCGTAGTATTATATATTCTCAGGTATCTTTATATTATAGAGGATTAAGCGTGTAATCTTAGCTAGTTTATATATCTATCGCTCTACGACTCTATTTAGAGAGTATTTATATAGAGAAGAGGGTTTAGGAACGATTCTACTCTCTTACAGCTAGTTAATAAACTCAGGACTAAACTCTCCTTTACTATTATTAGTTCTCTAGTAGATAATTATACGGAATTTGCTTTGCCCTTAAGTTTCAAGCTGTAGCTTTAATTTCCGAATAACTAGTTAAATAGTTAATATAGACTTATTAACTAAGAGATCTACTTAACACGTTCTCGTAGTATTATCTACTACTAAAAGGAAGTATTTATAGCCGCGAATTAAGCGTAGTAAGATGCTAGAGATATTAGCGTATAATCGACGAATAGGTATATTAGTTCTACTATCTGACTTCTTATTGAAGTGCTCTTTTATACAGCCTGTAAGGTAAGCCTTATAATACCTCTCTCCCTTTAGCTTCGGAACAGAAATCAGTCTTATTCCGTAACTACTGTAAGTAACTAGTTTCTTTAAATAGGTGTAATTTATATAGCCTAAACGCCTATGGAGCAGATCTGCCTTTATTTCCTCTATACTAAGCTAACTCTCTATTCGTTCCTTTAGTAACTTTAAGTCTAACGGAATTACGTTATACGTAACTTAATATTAAGGATTTGTATCTAGAATATATAAACCTCTGTTTCTTATACCTATAAAGGCTAGTTCACTATTCCGGTATCTATTTACTGATATCTTAGTTAGTTCCGTATTAATTCCTTCGTCTGAGAGTTAATATATTAATACTAGCTTTATAGCTCTGAAGTCAGGTATATACTACACGTCTTTAAGGGTTAACCTATTAATAGTAATATCTCTATAACTTTTAGCTATCGAGTACGAATTAGTTACTATTTTAACGTATTTAGCGTTACGCTAGCGCTTAAGTTACTTAAACTTAGCTAGAACTCTACTGAAGTAGCGAGTAGCACTAGAGTCGATTTTCCAGATAGATTCTGTAATAGAGATTATTAATAAAGTATATTCTACGTCTTTAATATAGTAAATCTCTTCTAAAGGGAACACGGGATAAGTATTATTATCTTTAATTTCCTCTACTTTATTAGCGCTATCTCTTACGTAGGTATTCTTAGCTTCTATGTAATCTATATACTAGTAGCTGTAGCCTTTACACTAAGTATACTGATTTCGGCCTAATTTAGGGCGATTTCCTCTCTTTTCCACGCGCTCTTCACGTCTCTATTAGCTACTACCCCTGCTGTTATTATTCCGTCTTTCCTATCCTCTCCTATTCTTACGTATATTACCTCTCTCATATAAGTAGCCTCTACTCCTCTAGCCTCTACTATCTCTGCTACCTCTCCCTCTATTATAGCCTCTATTCATATAGTTCACGGCGTTACTAGTAGCTATAAGTCGAAGCTATTCCCTCTATTAAATTTAATATTCGTTAAGCTTTCATATAGTATCTCTAAGATCCAGGTCTTATGATTCTAGGGTAAGCGCTATAGTAATCTAAGCTCCGGACGCTAGTAATAACTATAATAGCTTAAGATATATATCCTTATTAGTAAGAGGTTTACTATCGCCGCTGAGCTTTACTTTAAAGAGTAAGAGCCTTATAATATAATTCTGAAGTATTTCCTCCCCCAGGATAAACTTTATCTTAAAGAAATCGTCTCTTATATTAGTAAAGGTAAGACTCCCTTAAACTACTTTACCTTTATCTGTATAAATAGCTTCCTAGAGAGGCTTAGCGTTATTTAGTTTAATAATATCTCTATACTTGAGAAAGAGAAGCTTAGAGATTAAGTTAACAACTATTTTAAAAGCTTCCTTCTTTTCTTTAGCATAAGTATTCTACTAATTAACACTATTTAGCACGCTAACTTTAGTAAGAATATAATAAAGAACACTAGCTCTAGCTAGCTCTTATTTAGTCTTAAGCTCCTATTTAAAGAAGTTATTAAACTCTAGTAGAGTTTTGCCTTTTAAGGCTCCGGCGACGTAGGGAATTAGTGCTTTTAATTAGGATAATATTATAACGTAGTAGCAGATATACTAAGAGTTAATAAAGTGGAGATCTTAATAAAAATGAAGTTTTAAGGTCTTTTTCGATCGATTGGAATTACTACTATGTCATAATTGCAGTTATATAAGGAGCTACTACAGAGAGAGAGAATCTCCTATATAAAGGGGTAGCGTACTCAGTAGTACGGCCTACAGTACTGAGTCTACGCCTACAATCCCCATATTTCTAACACACGTGGTGCAATCATTGGGTCAGAGGGTCTCACACCGTGCAGGCTTAGGTTAGTACTCGTCTGTGGTTACTTCTGAATGGATACTGGTTGATGGTTTTATGACGAATGTATTAAAGACTTAGCATCAGACTCCTTCAGAGCAGCTGGGTGGCATATTGCAATGACTGATTGCTGGGAATTATGATGGCATTTGAGAATCCATCGTAGAGACTTCTTCTAAGCAGCTTGGAACTTGAAAAAGAACGACAGATATTCTGAAAATATTCAAATGTTTCCCGTGACATATCCACCTGGGCTTCCAAATTTTCTATTCAGATTGGATCCGTACTTCTTCCCCTAATGTTCTCAGCCGCGACATGAACATGGCAGGGCAAGAAATCTGTTGCAACCAGCCGTAGCAAAGGAGCAAAGACTAGGACCTGGCTTAGCATCACTGAGTCATTGCTGAATTGATACTCTACTACTAACACGTCAAGCTCAATTAAGTAGTGAAACTTTTCCCGAGAAGATCCGAGCTAGCTATCCTCAATTCCCAGTGCAGCAGTCACTAATATTTGTGTTGTCGCTGCACTCCACGGCGCTGTGGGCACGCTGCATTGTCATTCTTGGTCTTTTCTCGTCTTCGTCTTGCTCTATTTCCGTGGAAGTTTCATGGATAGAAGGAGGAGAATATCCGCTCCTAAAGGACAAATTCGTATCCTGAATTTTTTTGGGATGTTTTGCATTAACCACTACCCCGCAGTTTCCTCAGACCTCCTTCATAGGAAAACCCAGTTCTAGCTCTCAAACCTTATTGATAGAGATTCTACTCTTGTCATTTGTAACGCGACCGACGTCAGAAAATTCTTCCCTCAATTCCCCGCTGTCCTACTGCTGATGTCTTAGTTGATGCTCGCCAGAAATTTTTGTTGACATGCGCCGAGCTGCAGCAAAAGAGGTTCGGCAAACGGAAGCCAGTCCTGATGCAGCATGGTGAAGCGTGGCGACCGCTGACAAACTTCATACTGTACACCTCTGCACTTCTCTCCTACTGTTTCTTGATAAAACCTTTTCATGTTCTGCAGATCACAACACCATGACCTCCCACCACGATCATTTCGAGAGTCTGATGCTTTCTCATCTCACACTGTTCCGAGCCTCACTGCATGCTGTCAAAGACATGGGATCGTAATCGCAGGGATCGGAGTCGGCGACAGCGGTTAAAGTCTTCCTAGCTGGGAGAACTATGTCCCATTATTACGCCAAGTACCTGCAAAGGCGAGTTTGTGACACACATGGTTTCATCTCCATTCGCTGTTTTTGACAAGCCCAGCAAAAGTACCTCTCGGATTAGTGTCTGTAGGGACAGTGAGGAAGGATTGGGGCTGAGCGGGTTGCTCCTTTTAATTTTGTGGCTGCATAAAATAACTCTAAGTTTAGTGACGAGATATTGCTTGTGGGGTATCACAGAGCAGAGTCGGGCGCGAGTGGCTTGAAGAGACCCAGGACCCCTTCTTTGTGCTTTCTGGGGTCGTGCATTCTACATTTCGGCAGAGCTCATGTATGCACTTTATGGTATCATGGACTGTAATCTGAAATACTGTCGATAACTGACCTGAGAAGGAAGCCGGTGGGCAAACATATCACGGCAGTCAGAAGCTTCAGAGTAATTCATGATGCCTCCTCGGATGCTGAGAACATGTCATTCCTCCAAAGGTCGGACGAGGAGCTGAAGGCTTACCGGGTAGCGGGTGTTGCCGTCGTGGGTCACTGTCCCTCCCGACTGGGACTTTGCAAATTGTCTGAGGCTCAAATCCATGTAAATGTGTGGTTACACGAAAGGATAGCTGAGTACACATCTTCTTGGGACGGATGACTGACCAATCATTCGAAGTGAGTATGATTGTGCTCATGCACTCAGCTCAGCTATCACAGTTGGGGCCCCAAACAAGGGTGATGATCAAGGTAGCAGTATTTATTCTATTGGAGGTCGCCTAACAAGGATTTGTTGCAAGTAGGTAGAAGGAGAGTCGTCCTACGGAGCTCATATATCAGCGTCTCTCTCGTAACTCCACCGACCTGGTGTTTAGAGGCATCCTTGACTCAGCGCTCCAAGCTACTCCGCAACATTGAAGCTATCAATATGGAATATGAAGTATGTCCTTACTATAAATGTCAAAATTCATGTTAATGCTTAGCAGACACGTCCACAAAGTCATGGTTCGTCCGCGGTAGACATCACCAAACATTTTGATGGAAGTCGAGGCTGGTTCAAAGGTCGTCGATATCAGAACCCCACATTACGAGACGTTGAGAAAGACGGACCTCTGGCACCTGCACCTCAACACTTTCACCGTGATGTCTTGAAACGGGAGACATACCGTCCGAGGGATCTTGCCCGTTACATCAGTCCAACGTTTGGAAAGCCGTATCGTTTGCTGGTTCAAGCCGCCCCGGGTCCAAATCTACAACCACCAGGAGAATGGCGACGCCGCAGAGTGGGTGGTAATGCCCCAACGCTGTTGAGAGTTGCAACATGGGCGATCAAAATGCACAATGATGAGATTGAAAACATCGCTCTGGCCATTGGAAAATCGATCCTGGTTGTGCCCGTCATCCTGTTCCTCGTGTCATGGCCGATTGGAGGAGGATCAGGTGCTGCCAGGTGAGTATACGAAGATATGACTCTTCGGCATCTTGGAATAATTGGTTCCACTTTCAAATTTGTATTCAAAGCTGGAGCTAATTCATCTCATCCCTTACAGATCCATGTATCTGAATTTCCCAAATCGATGCTATGAGTACCCAAAACATGCTCTCAATGCTTTAGACGCTGTACCGAATGCTTCAAAGAAAGTCCGCGGCCAACGAGACGACGACGGGGACAAAGAATACCGCGTTGACGGAGACCAAAGTCGCCTACTCAGGCCTCGCGCCTTGGTTGTCTACCGAAACGGTCGATGGGAAACCGCCACGGACGGCAGTTATACTGGACTCTATATCGTGAGTCTCGTCTGAACGCTCTTCCTCTCTAAGCTGTCTTTTTTGGAACAATTTCCTATCTTCCTGATCCAAATTCAGTCATCTCGTTTCTCGGAAAGGCAATGCTGACTTGGAAGTATTGTACAGTTCATCAGTTTCGCTGCTGCTGAATTCTCAGTTGCCACTCCTACCGCAAATAACCCTGACCTGACGACGCTCGACGAGCAGACCCTTGACTTCAGAGCAAGACGCCTTGCCGAGAAACATGGAGTTCAAGCATACTGGATCGACTACCGCTGTCGAGCGTTGCAGCAGCCAGAAGCAACAGACGATGTTCATCGATTCTGTGATGTAGTCAGAGGCGCACACCAAATCTGCGTCGTCCTTCCAAATCCATCCCAAGAGTTTCCCAATCCTTTGGTCTCTTTTGGAGAACGGTTGTGGTGTCTACCAGAAGTCTTGTTGTCTCGCAATCACAAGGTCATGCTTTGTACACCTGATCCCAAAGGTCTCGAGAATGACGATTCTACGGAGCTTGTTGATATCATGGAGATGGTTCACAGATGCTGGGCAGTCAAACTTGGACCCAACGGCCGAGTGGAGCGGGACTTGGAGAACGAAGAGAATTTCCGGCTCCTGGCCGAACACTATACCGGAAGTCTGACATTGTCGCGCCTCGAACTTATTCAAGTGGGCCTTTCAGCTCTTCGTTCTCGGAAATGGCGAGAGTTCCAGGGCGGAGACATGGCCTACGCCCTCATGACTCTGCTTTCGAAGCGACCGCGTATGGATCCTACAGACACAGAATTGCAAGCTCTAGCTCGTCTTTCTCTAGCAAACGACAGCGATCGCATAGTCGAACGCATGCTATGTATGGATCAGCCCCGCCTTCCTGGGTCGGTGGCCTGGTTCAACACCACTGACGACCTGGGTGCAAACCTGTGGGATATTGAGCCCCTCGCACAAGTCGCTGGTGTTTGTCACGATGGATCTATTATCATTGACGGATGCCATGGTATCAGCATTCGATGGAAGGATATTCCGCGCATCCACTTTCTAATTCGTGAAACATGGAAGAAAGCCTGGGCAGGCTACGCTCTTCGCAGCGGGCCTCTGTGGTTTATTATTGGCGCCGCATTGTGTGCAATCCCAGCCACCCGTGGACCAGGAGCTTTCCTACTCGTTGTCGGTATCTTACTTCTTATTTTGGCACCATGCAGTGTCACTGTTCTCTATGGAGGCAAAGTTTGGGGGGCCACTCCCTGGTTCATCGGATTTGAAGGCACCCTTCCCCTCGACGAGATCGAGCATATGACTTTTGGGAACACGATCGGCCGCTTCACATATACGCCAAGCAGCGGGCCTTACTGCTCGAGGTTGAATGAGGAGCGGATCGGTGCAGATCCAAGCGTCAACTTTCCAAAGTTGCCGAAGGGACACAGGCTTTTCACTCTCATCGACACTGTAAGTTCAGGCCAAAAGAAATGACCCAAACGAAGTTGACCACATAAGGGAACCATGACTGTGACGGTCTTCGCTGCGGTACGACCACCATCTGTGGCTCTGCTCTGTGGCAAGGAAGGCGGCATGCTGAGGGCTGTTCTTTGCTCTTATGAGCGTTCCACCAATTCTTTAGTGAAAGAGTGTGTGTTGAGGATGGAGACCCCCATGTGGGACCAGAGTTCCTTGATGGGTTGGACGAAGCTGTCCTAAGAATTTCTTGATTATATTTCTGTTTCTCATTCAGCACTTTGTATTCATTCAATTCCGTTTGGTACTTCAGGTGTTCGGGGAGGAGTTAATCTGGGCTGTTCAGTGTTGAGATCTTTGCAGCAGCGCTACTTTCTGAATGGTGCTTTTGAGTAATTTGCGTTTACTTTGTATTTCTTGTCGCTTGTAATTGCACGAAGTGTCGGTGCCAAGCTTAATGACCAAATTTTCCAAGTTCTAAAAATTACATTAAAATTGAATACATTGTTCCAGTGTTTGCACGTCGTGTCTCCTCTCCCTGTTGTCCTCCATCTGGATACTCGAATGCATGGGAGTATTTCATCAGGTCAGAGTTATCCGCTGCAGACACTCACATCCTGAAAGTAGTAGCTGTGCGCTGTCCAGAAAATATTTGAAGTGCCAGCGTTGCAGTTACCGTTCTTGGTACCAGTGCAGACTTTGATGTCGGGAAGATTATAAGAGGTAGTCTTCGCACTTCCAGTAGAAAGCCAGAACTCAGGACTCGTGTGATAGAAACCAAAGGTCCTTCCTGGGTACCTTGGGATGGGGTCGTCGGTGTGTGTCACTCTGTAGTGAGCTCCTGCCTGGGCGTCCACGAAATTGACGAAGGCTTCATTACCAACACGCGGACTGCCGTATGAGTATACGTCGCATGCATAACCTTCCTTCCTCAGATACGCAGCAGCAATCGTCGCTACGGCCCCTCCAAGACTATGACCGGTGAGGACAATTGAGTATGAGGGGTATGTAGCCTTGGCGCTTCTCACTGCTCTCATTGTGGTGCTTTTAACGTCTCCCCATGCGTAGAAGAATCCTTGGTGAAGCTTGCAACCTTTAACAAGCTCTGAACATGATTCTTTGGGAATAAGAAGACTGTTTTGACAAGATTTAGTACAGTATCCATTAATGAGGAGTGGTTGAGGGGTCGCATACTCAGCAATGAGGTTAGCGAGAGACTTTGTCCCTTTGTATGAGATGACGATTGCCTTGTTCGCCGAATCAATGCCAACATATCCCGAGACTTGAGATTGATCAAATCTGGACGCTGGTCAGCAAATCAAATTCTGTGTATCTATGCTAGCAGAAACTAACCCCAGATATGCGTAGTTGGTTACTGAGTTCGCAGCTACGGCTGGACAAGCGTTATTGCCACAAGATATCTTCGAGCCAATCTTTGCTGCTTTAGCATTACAGTATGCAGCTGCGGCATGCTGAACATAGTATTTCATGTTATTGAGAGTGCCTGCAGTAAGTGCAGTGGGCGTTGCTATTGCTATATTAGCATGCATGCGAATTAAACCGTGAGAGAGCACCTACCCCGCTCATCCAGGAGAAAAGAGCCATTATTGTGTAGAGTTATTGGCGTAGAAGCAGCACTTGCAAGGAAGGTTGCAAGCGCCAGAAAATTGGCAGAAGAAAAATACATTGTGAAAGTAGAAACGAATGAACGAGTGACGATAGTTAGAACAAAAGAATGGAGATCCCAGATGGGCTGCAGAACACACACCGGAGCTGGGTAGTCTATTCTAGTTATGTACGGTGCTAATGACGTCCTCTTCAGTCTATGGGCGCAGTCAGCGCGCAATAGATGAACCTCTACCGCGAGACACCGGATCGGAAAGTTTTCCCATCCCGGCAGTATCAAAATCTTCCGGAATTGAGCCTTTAAGTCAGCTCATTTGACATTTATTGTGGGTATGTTTCTCCGATCAGATCTTGGGTGGGGTCAATCATCCTGCACAAGTGGATCAGGTGAAGTTTGAACTTCTGACATGGGATAGACACAAGTGGTGGCTCTGGCTCCACCACTCTCACCATTCGTAGACCCCTTGAATGTTTCCTTCCCACGATAGGAAATTAGAACCCAAAGAAGGACATCGGAGTGAACAGAAAGGGTTGGTCACTTCGTACCTGCAGGAGACTTTTGGTGTTCCGTACGAGAGATACGAAATCCGCCTCCACTCTTGGGGAAAATTTGTTATGTGTCTGCCATTCGCTCTGTTCGGAGATCACTGAGAACGTTTCTGCCAGTTTCTTTAGACCTTGACAGAGACTTAACCTGCTTCAACTGCCAAAATCCTGAACCGAGATCTGGCGGTTCGACAAAAAGTACTTACCTTGAATCTCGCTTATCATTGATATAGGCCTGAAATGAGCGCTACCTGATCAATGCACTCGGCGGATGTTCCTCATCAGAGCTCCCTGCCGAATTGTGGCAGAACCAACATGAGCTTCGGCTAAGCTCAGGAAGTCGAAAGATGATTGCAGGAAAGCCGTGCAAGAAGAGCCAAGCCTGCTGACTTCATTCTCGGAGAATTGCCTCAAAATTCTTGATGCTTGGGATTTCCAAGAACTGTCATTAAACTTTTTTCAAGACTTTACGGCTTGAAGCGCGGCTTAACCTGCAGCTTGGAGTGGAGTTCTGGGCGAAAGAGTATTTCCCCACTTATCTCATAAATCAGACCCTCCTTTGGTGGTAATTCGTGCCACGCCCTATATATCTAGCCTTTAGCGTCTCAGTAAGCAAGTTAATATAAATTAGAGTAAATTGAAGTAAATAGGCTAATCAGATACTAGGGATAAGGCGAGCCTATAAATTCCTACCGGAGGGTCTAAGGGAAAATAGTAGTATTTTAGTAGTTTATACTATACTTTTAGTAAGGAATAGCTAATATCGAACTACCTATTATAATATAGTACTTCTACCTCTTAACTACAACTGATTACAATTATTAAAAGTGTATTTGAAAGCTCTTTTTAACCTCTATTAATTATACTAAGCTTTATTTATTATATTTAGCTTAAATCACGTAATATTCCGACTTAAACACGATACCTACTTATAGTGCTTCCGGTACAAGTAGCCCCTCCTTACTACTATCTTTACTCTTATTACGTAAAGGATAACCGCTACTTATAAGGCCTTATATCTCTAGTGAGCTTTTAAACCTCTTATCGAGTCTATTTAATATCTCTAGTAAGCTTTTGAACCTTCTATTAATTCCTTTACCTTATATCTCTAGTGAGCTTTTAAACCTCCTATCGAGTCTATTTAATATCTCTAGTGAGCTTTCTTTCTTACTATTGACCTTACCTCGCTTATTCTACTATAATTCTAATAATAGCTCTAGTAGAGACTCTACTAATAGCTCTAATAGAGGTTCTAGCAGCGAATCTAATAGCGACTCTTAGGGAGACTCTAATAGTAATTCTGATTCTACTAATACTATATAAGGAGGATTAGAGAATATATAATATTAGCGAGCTCTAAGTAAGATAAGGCTCTTAAAAGGATCTGTAGTAGAGTAGGTTTTTAAGGTTCTTAAGTACTATAAATAGTCTCTTAGGAAGTTCCTTACTACTTTTATTATAGAAAACGATTATACTTATAAGATATACTTATAATATATTCATATAACTAAGTAGCGTTAGAAGATACTTTAATATACTTTAGATAATATCAGGCTAGCGTTTAGTTCTATTCCTCTTAATTTACTACGCTTAGAATTCAAGGCCTTATATTAGACTTAGTACTTTAGGCCTTTTAATATCTAAGGGATAGATAAAAGGATAGATATAAAGTAGGGTTTCTTAAGTATAAACGAAGTAGCGCTTATCTAATCTACCTTACTTTAGTTGTTACTTTAAAATAAGTGTACTTTGTAGAACGTATATAATTAAAGCCGAATCGCTTTATTAAGGTCTTTTTAAAGCACTACTATTATAATAACTAGTATACTCTCTTTTATATAGTCTAAGAAGCAGTCTAATTATATATAGTCTTACTTAGACTTATACCTTCTTAGATCTAGTATAAAACATCGAGTAATCGAGGTCTTATTAGGTCTAGGTATATACTATTTATACTAGACTAGAAATACTATAATAAAAGAACTCGCGGCCCTTACTAAAGTATATAATTAAACTCTCTTAACTTTTATATTCTCTTATAATTATAAGTACCTATCTACTATTAGCTTATTTACTTTAATTTACTTTCTAGGTAATAGTATAGGCTTACTACGCTCTTTATTCTTAGTTATCTAGTTCTTATGTCCTACTATATCCTATCCTCTTATTAGCCTACTTACTTTAATTTACTTTTTAAGCGAGAGTATAAGCTTATTATCCTTATTCTTAGTTACCTAGTTCTTAGTTCCTACTATATCCTATCTTTCTATTAGCTTATTTACTTTAATCTACTTCTTAAATAAAGGTGTAAATATACTTCTACTATTTAGCTAATCGATTAGCTATTATATCTTACCTTCTTACTAGCTTATTTACTTCTATTTACTTTAACTTACTTTTCGTTTATTAATTCTCTTTACTTAGACTATAAGATTAATATATACTATAGACTTATCTCCTTCTACTTAGTTATAACTCCTAAAGTATTATTATCTATAATAATATTAACTTTTAAGATAATAAGTAGGATAAGGTCCTTAGTTATATTAAGACTTAAGAGGCTATAACTATAGCTATAATTATTATTTACCTAGAGATACTAATTATAGGTCTAATATAATTAATATATAACCTCACGGTTCCTCTCGCTTAGAAAGATATTATATTTTCCCTTAGGATTAGTAGTCTTAATTATCCTTTACTTCTTAATATAGTCCTACTTTTACTACCTAACTTAGTATATTATTAATCTCTATTATAGTCTATTAGGGAGCGTATTACCTAGTTCTTAATCGTAAATACTATCCGAGATCTCTATCTTACTATAGTATAAATAATATTCTAAGATAAGATAAGCTTATTTCCTTTTATACTAGAGCTCGATCTCCTTCTAATCTATAGGACGGAATACTACTAGTTTAGAGCTATATTTGAAAATAAGGGGACTCTTACTAGTACTATAGGGGTCTATAATAATATCTTCTAGTGATAGTTATACTTAGATCTAGATAAGGATTTTAAGTCTCAGCTATAGCTACTCTATAGAGATTAGCTTACTATATATTATATTCACTTAGTTAAGGATAAATAACAGTATATAGAGAAGATATATAATTACTATAATTAGTATCTCGGTATTAGTATATAGTTCTATATCTAATATAACCTTAGGTTATTATTAATACGTATATACTATAGTAGGGTAGTGTAGTTCTAGGTCGGAAGATAGTTAGCCTATTCTATAAGGTTATATAGATAGGCGCGATAGCGTGTAATAAATATATTATCTTCTCTCTCCTACTCTTACTACTTATTTAGTTAGTAGTCCTCTATATCCCTGCTTACTATACACTTTAATAGTACTACCCTACTTCTTTACATTAGTAACTTACACAAGGAACTAGAAGTAAAGCAGAGGAATAATTAAGATACAGCTAAGCTAGTAGTAAAAGTAGGAGTTAGAATTTTATCGCTTAGTAACTTAGTTATAATAACAGATAGACACGTAAGAAACAGCTAGAAAAAAGGGGCTTAGGGAGCTCCTATTTAGCGGATAAGATATCAGGAAACAGCGGAATATAGGTAGAGAGAGCTAAGAAGGTATAAAAGGGAAAGTTATTATAATAAGCTTAGAAGATAAGGTTACTATAGTAACAAAGAAAGTTTATACAAGGAAAACAAGTAGGGAACAGATAAACACGAAAAGAAAGCAGATCTAATATAAAAAAGGGGCCTGAAGTAAGGTGAAAAAGGGATATAAGGAAAAAGGGTTAAGGAGGTCAGAGTAGTTAAGGGAGCTAAGTCTAGAGGTTATAAGGAGTATAATTACTATACTCCTACTAGTAACTCTAGCACTTTTAACTCTAGTAATATTAGGTATACTATACCTTATAAGTAGGCACTAAAGGTTTAAATCGTTTACTAAATTCCCTAATATAACTATATTTCTAAGAAATCCTAAGAACTAGAGAACGCTAAGTATAGAGGAAAGTAATATAGTAGAATATATTTAAGTCTAGAAGAAAAGCTATTAAGAATCAAGGACTACAAATTCTAAGATAGCGGAAGTTAGGTATATTTCAGTTATACTAGCCCCAGGTATACTAAGCGCGCCGTACTTTAAGGGAGCTAATATTACGGAGTTCTTAAAACAGTACACCGATTAGTACGACAATACCTAATTAAAGGATACAGACTAAATCAAATAGCTTCCCTAATATTATAATCTCACTATTAGTTAGTATATTAAGATACTACTAGAGTAGACAAGTAAGAATTAGGAAGAGCTAGTAGTCTCTCTTTTAAAGGAGTATAAGGATCAGGATACTTTTCAATAGATAAACTCCTAATTATTTCTTAAGGCTCTGAAGTTAAAACCGTGAACTATAGAAAGTGATATGAAGTAGTTTATTTAATAATTCACTATAATATCAGCTACCCTAGTAAAAAGGGGCCAGTTAGAAAATTATACTCAGGGAGTATAGTTCTTAAACGGGCTACTAGGGGATATTTATAAAAAAGTGATATGTAAGAATAAGGTTAATATTAATAAGCTAGGTACAATTAAGTTTAACAACTTAGTTAAGATAGCTACTAAGATTTATACGTCTAATAAGATAGTCCGGGAGTTTTCTAATAATCGCGTGAAATAGGAGAGCCTTAGTGAATTAGTAGATTCGCTTAGCTAAGTACTTATCGCCTCTAAAGTAGAGAGTTAGCTAGTTCCCCTTATTATTAGCCTAAAGACTATATCTATAGAAGTAATAGAGGAGATAACCTAGGTATTTAACGCGCTAGCGCTAGCTATAAGAGTATCACGAGCTCTATAAGTACCCGGGGGAAGATCGGGATTTAACCCGCTTAGTAGAGGAAATCAGTTAAGAGCCTACCTAGTAAGACCCAGTAGTTAAGTTAATCTATCTAGACCGCTATAGGGGGCTTACTTAGGCTAACCCCGGCGTCCGAATAACTCGCTAATTAAAGTATATATAGCAGGTACTTATAAGGATCGCCAGAACTAATATTTCTACTATTTAGAAAATAAGTATTTCCGTAAGAACTACTTAAACTTCCTAATAGATATAGAAAAGAGGCTCGTATATAACTATTAGGGCTAGATATATTATAGATACGTAGGTAGCAGGAGGCAGTTAGTTAGGTAACACAGGGGGGTCCTAGTAATAGAGGGTATACGAGCTAGTTAAAAGGGAACCTTAACATAGGGAACTAGTAAGAGATAAGCTAGGGAGAGCAGTTTAATAATATAGCTGATATAAGTACTATAGTACCTTATAAATAAAGCCGAACCCGCGAAGGTAATAGTAGCAGGGGTAGTAACTTAGGATAAGTTAGATATTAAAGAAGATAAGAGGGACTAAGAAGCTATAGGAATATCAGGGGCTAGAAGTGAAAAACTAAAGAGTAGAAAAAATAATAAATAAGTAAACCCTAGGAAAGTATTAAAAGGGCGAGTTAAGAAGGAAAAGGACTTAGCGACTTTAAAAGTTCCACGACTTAGAAGATAAAAGCAGAAGGATCTAATCGAAGGGGTATTAAGAAAGAGAGTATAGTAAGAAGAGATTATTAAAGAAATAAAGATAGATAAGAAGTAGACTAAGAAGTTAAAAAAAGTTAGTCCGAGAGTTACTAGGAAGGTAAAGTAGTACCTAGATATCCTAAAGTAAGGGGCGTAGCCTCTAAAGCTATTAAATAAAGTCCTAGATAACGAACTAAAAGGTATTACTAGTAAGGAAGTACTCACGTGCTCTAAGCTCCTATAGAAACTACTTTTTAAAAACATAGCTATAACGAAGTTACCTTAGACCTCCGAGGGAGGAGTTAAGAGTAATTAGATCGACCTAGTATTAATAAAGTTAGTAGGAGTAGAAAAGATATCGAAGGACTCCTAAGTCTTAGTAATTAAGAGCCTAAAGGTCAGAGTCCGACTAAGCTCTCTAACTATAATAGCGCTTATTAATTACAGATCAGAAGCTAATCTAATAACTTCTACGATTACCTTAAAGGCTAAGCTCCTTATTCGACCTAACCCTAATCTTGAAATAATAGGCTACTTAAGGAAGCAGGAGAAGTTCAAGGGGTTATACAAGGGAGTCACTATAGAGATCGGAAGTATCTTAATAGTAAGGAGTTTTTTTACTTTAATACAAGCGGAGAATAATATAATCCTAGGATAACTCTTTATTATAGCGAGTCTCTTATTATTTTCTTATAACAGAGGTTATTAGTTTACTACAGTTATAAATAATAACCGAACTAAGCAGGTTATAGTAAAAGTCGCGGATTTAATAAGGTCTCACACTAAATCAGATATTTTCCCGGAAAACACTTAGCTAAGGCTATAGTAGTAGGTAATTCTAGCGATAGATCTACTAAAGGGAGAAGCGAGTTAACTAGCGTATTTAACCCGCTTAGCAGGGGAAAGGTAAAAGTATTTTCAGCTATAGTATTTACTAAGCCTAATAAAGAAAGGGATAAGGATATAATTCTTTTAAGGAGTATAGATTTAGTTACGCTTTTATAAGTAAAAAGGGTTTTTCCTACTATTAGAGTTTAGGGTACTTATAAGAAGAAAGCTAATAAGGTTATTCTAATTTAAGAGAGAATTTCAGATAAGTCGAAGCTAGGAGGGAAGCTAATCTAGAAGCAGAGGCGATTAAAATAAGAGAGAGTTAAGGGGCCTATTGAACTACCTTACGAATTTAATAAGTGAATAACCTTAAAGTTCTTAGAGTTATTACATAGGATAAGGTTAACGCCGGAAAGAATAAAAGGGATAATAATTAGAGGAGGATTATAGCTATAAGAATATAAGCTTTTAGAGGAAATACTATATAAGCGCGAGGCTATAATAGTATTTAACTTCTCCGAATACGGAAGGATATATAAAGATATCTACCTACTATAGGAAATTCGCATAGTTCCGTATAAAGCCTAGCAGGCGCCTGGATTCCCGGTACTAAAATATCTACGTAAACACGTTAAGGATATACTCACAGAGAAGCTTAAGGCTAGTACCTTAGAATATAGCTATAGACTATATAAGAATTAGTAGTTTTTAGTTAAGAAAAAGAGTAAAGCGTATCAGATAATAGATACTATAATAAAGTATAATATAGTAATAATTCGGGACACTAACTTACTACCTAATATTAAGGAAATATCAGAAGATTTTACAGGGTATATAATTACCTCTCTAATAGACTTCTTTTCCGGGTATAATCAGGTCACTTTACACCTAAACAGTAGAGACCTAATTATATTCTAAACACTACTTAGTCTCCTCTGCTATACTACCTTAGTTCAGGGGGTAACTAACTCTATTATATAATTTTATAAAGTTAGAAAAGTAATTCTAAAGGACTATAAGCCTAAGAGAGCTAAGATATTTATTAATAATATTCCTATCTTAAGCTCCTACTTGAAATATAATAATAAGGAGGTTAAGCTTAGTATTCGAAGATACGTCTTAGAGTACTTTATTAATTTAGATATAGTCCTAGCTAATATAAAAAGAGCAGGAGCTACGATTAGCTCTAAGTTATAATTCAGGGTTAATAGCCTAAAGTTAGTAGGTTATATCTATACTATAGAAAGTAAGTTACTAGATAGTAAAAAGGTAATAAAGATACTTAACTAGCGGAAATATTAAAACACGACTAAAGTTAAGGCGTTTCTTAGAGTCTATAACTACTATTATATCTAGATTATTAACTACACTAGAAAAGCTAAGCTACTATACCTTTTACTTCAAAAGGGGGTAGAGTAGAAATTTAAGGATATTAAAAGGTTCGCGATAGATACACTGAAGTTAGCTCTAACAATAGCTCTAGCGTTAGTAAGGCTAGATATCTCTGAAAGAAGTAGCGAAGTGATTCTAATAGTAGATATAAGCCTATAAGAATAGGGGATAATCTTAATATAGCTAGATTATAACCTTAAGCGTTATCTTATTAGGTATAATAGTAGAGTATAGATAGCCGCGAAAAGAAACTACAATACTACTAAGAGGGAGTATCATAGGGTTTTAAAGGCGTTAAAAAAGGTTCACAGGGTCCTGATTAGCTACTACTTTATCCTAGAAACAGACGCTATAGTTCTAGTTACGTAGCTTAATTAAGAGGCGTTAGACTTACCTAGGGCTCTAATTATAAGATAGATTACTTAGATACGCCTTTTCGATTTCAAAGTACACTATATACTAAGAACTAAGTATACTATAGTAGATAAGCTATCTAAGTAGCTAGCTACTTAGAAAGAGTTAGATACTAAAGCTCTAAAAGAGGATATTAATAACTTTATAGATACTTAGTTCAGCTAAGTTAAAGTTAGTATCTAGATTAAAAGAGCGACTTCTTACTTATAAGAGGTATAGAGTTTAGATTCTAAGCTTATTATAAAGTATCTTCTTATACTAAGGTAGCTAAGTAGGGTTAACCTTAAGGACTTCAGGGGATTTAAGTAGTAAGCCTTGAATTACGCGATTTAAGATAAAGTTCTATATTACTATACTAATAAAGGTCTTCTAATAAGAAGAGTCGTAAATAGTAAAAGAGAGTAGTAAATAATCCTTAAATCCCTTTATAAGGATACAGGCTATAAAAGACAGGAGAGTACTTACTAGAAAGTTATAGAAAGGTATTTCTAGGACTTACTATACCCGGATATAAAAGCTTATATAGCGATATACGAAGCTTATTAACTTCAGGACTTCACTAGGATAGAGGAAGCGCTTTATCCTATATAGACTAGTACTCTATAGGCTAAAGTAGGAATAGATATAGTATATTTACTACTAAAGCGAGGAAAGTACTATATAGTTATAGCGCGGGATAATCTATCCGGGTAGGTTAAAGCTAGAGCCCTAGTAAATATAACTTCAGTAGCTATCGCAGATTTCCTCTAGGAAGATATAATATATTACTATAGGATCTTTAGAAAGCTAGTTATAGATAAGGGGCCGGAAAATAAGAAGTAAGTAAAAAAGCTCACTTAGAAATATAGGATCTAAAGAGTAGTAGTATTAGCTTATTATACCCTAGTAAACAGAATAGTAAAGCGGGGTTATAAACTTATTATAAACGCCTTAGCGAAGATAACAGATAAGGAGGTAAGCGATTAGGTTAGAAATCTGCACGCGGTGCTTTTAGTAGACTACTATATAGTAAAAGGAATAACTAGGTATATACTATTTTAGATATAGTATAAGTCGGAGGCGGTTCTACTAGTTAAAATAGGAGTCCCCACTTAGAGGGTCATAGATTAGGAGAATACTCAGACAGAGGCAGAGACCCTGGCTCTCTATACAAGGCAGAGACCCTGGCTCTCTATACGAGGCAGATTTAGATCAGGGACGAAGATTTAAAGGAGGTAACTGCGAAGTAGCATAGGATATAAGTAATAAGCAAGGATAAGTTTAATATTAGTTAGCGGATTCGTTAGGCGGAAATTAAAGTTAGCGATATTATTCTACTATATAATACTAAATAGGAAGTTAATATATCTTCTAAACTGAAGCTTAGCTACTAATAGCTTAGCTTATATAAGATCGACGCAGCTATCACGGAGAAAGGAACATATATACTCTTAGAACTCTATAGTACTTAACTTAGTAGTATATTTTCAGGGAATTAACTTAAGGTCTTTCGAAAAAGGGACTCTATCTAGGAACTAGTTAAAGTTAGCGAGAGGTTTAATAATTCTAAACCTGAAGATCTAAGTAAGAGGGAGGGCGTAGTAGCTAGTAATATAAAGAGCGACTCAGGAAGTGATATCCTAAGTACTACACTAGTAATAAGAGGGTAAGCTAAAGCAGAGAAAGACCTCTAAGAACTAGAGAAAAGGTAGGTAGTAATTCCGGAAAGTAGGCGTATAACTATTATAATTAGGCCGCTAAGCCGCGGGATAATTTAACTCGCTTAGTAAAGGAAATAAGGTAATAGGAGTTCCTAAGGAGGCTAGGAATTTTAGGTAAGAGATATAAGTTATATTTACTTACTAAGTAAAGGAATAAGTAAAGTTAAATATTATTAAATCTTATTTATTAACTACTTATAACAATATTAGAGTCGAACTAAGAGAAAAGGAAATAAGTAGTATCGCGAGTAGTACTCAGAGTAGTTATTATATAAAGAAATCAAAGAAAATAATCGCTCTAAATACTAATTATATAATCGAATAAATCTATACAGATAATAAATATAGCAGCAGGGGGGACCTATTAAACTAAGGGGGTAGTATCCTTAGCTATTTTATTATTATTAGTATCTATTTCTTCACTACCCTTACTATCGCTATTATTATTAGTACTATAGCTAGCTAAGAGAGGAAAGTGCTTACCTATAGTAGCCGGGTAAGCTAAGGAAGAACTACTTAGTACGCTGCGCTTAGTAAGAACAGCCTTAGTAATAATTCGATAAATATATCCTTTAAGGCAGGTTATATAATAATATTTACTATTAATATCCTAGGCAGGGGCACTACTAATATAACTAATATACTTAAGATTAAAGTATATCTAATAAGTAATAAGGTAAGACTAAGTATTAGCGGGGTTAGAAGTACTCTTATTATAAGGGTATCACTAAGGGTACTTATTAAGAAGTAACTTAATCTCAGGAGGATAGCTAGTAATAAAAGTAGAAGTAGTTATAATAGCCTTACGATAGGGGCGAGCTTAGCGTAGTCTAATAGTAGTTCCGGAAGTAGTCTTAAGAGCCCGACACTTAGTAGATCTCTTCTTCTTCTTCTTCTTAGAATAGTTACTATTATCCTTATCCTTAATATTATTAATATTAGCGCGAACCTTAGTATTCTTATTACTATTAATAGCTTTCTCTAGAGAGAGAGTAGTCTTAGAAGACTAAGTAACTTAGAATAAGATTTTCTTAGAGGTTATAAGAGTAGAGGCAGCGGTAATAAATACAAGCTTATATTTAATAGTAAGGGTATTACTTTCGTTAGAATTATCCTAATCTAAGGCGTTATCTATATACTTATTAGTATCCTTCGACTTCTTCACAGGGGAGGTCTCCTTCTTAGTAGGCTTCTCTTTCTTAATAGTATTCTTAATACAGATAGTACTAAGAGTAGAAGAGTCTTTAGAAGATAAGCTAAGAGTCTTTATAAGTAAGTTAGTTAAGGGCTTAGACTTAATATACTTCCGTAATTCTTTCTTCTTATAGTTATTAAGAGAGTTACTACTACTAAACAAGTACTTATTACGCTACTACTCGTAACTATTATACTTCTTTATAGAGATAAAAGTTAAATCTGAAGTATCTATATTAGATCCTATAGCAATACTACTACAAAGAGGTATATTATTAAACTCTATAATAAAGTTATCCGGACTAAAGAAAGCGTAACCTATAGACTTCCGATTAGAATATATATAAAGATATAAGAGAAAATTAATCCTTTACTTATTAGATACTTCTATCTTAGTAAGGACTTACTTATTAAAAGTAAGAACTAAGAGGCTAACTATATAGTCTGATAAATATATAGTCCTATTAGCTCAGATAGCTACTATAATATCCTAGATATAGACTATACTAGGGGTTAAGCTATATAGAGAACGCTCTAAGATATACTAAGTAGAGATAATCTTTAGAAGTAATACTATAGTAATAGAAGTAATAGAGGTATAAGTTAAGAGTATAGAAAGTATAAGGAAGGTAGTAAAGTATAAGAATAATAATAATAGCACAAGGAAAGGAGGTAACTATAGAAAAATAGTTATTAAAGGAAAAAGGAAAATTTAAAAAAAATAAGAGTATAAGAGGGTTTTTATATTAAGTGAATAGTAGTAATAAGGCTATAGAAAAGGTGAATTTAGTAGGAAAAAGCGTAAGATAGCGAATAAAAAAGTGAATTTTAAAGGGGAAAAGTAAAAAAGGCAGAGAAGTTACTAGTTATTTATTATATATTAGTTACTAGCAAGTAGCGCGATAATACGATTAAAGGAATAGTAAGCTATAAGCTACTAAGCGAGGTATAGGAGCCTTTAGGGGGGGATTTAAAGCGCCGGGGATTTTTTCTAATTCGAAACTTTTAACTTTCTTTAAAAAAAAAAATAATAACTTCCCTACGTTTCGCGCTATAATAACTAAATCACTACGTAGATATAATAGTTCACTATAGATAATAAGGGAGATATAAGTATAAGCTTAGTCGAAGTGCTTACAGAAGACAGATTACTAGCTTTTACTAATTTTAATAAGGTAGTTATATACCTAAATAGGATCCTGCTATAAGACTAATATAATACCTAGTTAAGGGTCCTAGAGACTATAATAGCGTACTATAATAGGGCTAGGGAACTTATTAAGTAAGTATATAAGCACGTGAAAAAGTCGGGAGTATTCCGGATCTATATATTAAAGGATAAGTTTCACTAATCTTAGACGGAAGTTCGAGTTATAATTATTAATAATATGAAAAAGAGAAATAAATAAAGTAAAGCTTACGAGAGTATAATAAAGAACTAGACAGACTCGGAAGTGCTAGCCTAGCTAGTAACTAGATCAGGGGAATTCGTAAGTCACTACTAATAAGTCTCTATAAAGATACCTATTAAGGAAGCTAGATTACAGGTTAACCTAGAAGTCTAGAGATAAGTCTCAGGGCTACCTTATTAAGGGATATCTAAGGTAAAAGAAGTTACTACAATAGACGCAACTTATATAATAAGCGTAAAAGCGAGAAGAGAGAAAGTAAGGAAGTTATTAAGAGAGGAATAGAGAAGTATTAGAATATAAGTTAGTATAAGAAGCTTTATAGAAGAAGGGGTATTTATAGAGGAATTAGAAGATACACCTACAGTTATAAGTAAAGAGGAAGGGAGCCTTAGTAATATTAATAATTTAGCTTACCCGGCGAGGGAAATTATTACAGGTGTTATAGCAGCCCTAGCTCTTTAACCGCGTTAGTCCTAGCGCTAGAAGGAAATAAGCGAGGCTATAAAAGAGTTTAGGTTTATATATAAGGAAAGGGCTAAGATTAATAAAGAAAAGGTTAACTTAGTTAAAGAGGAACTAAAGGAATAGGAAAAGCAGGAGGTTAATAAGGAGAGCGGAGATAAGTAGAAGTATAGCTATAGGAAGGACGTAACTATTAGCTAGAAAACTATAATAAGAGGAAAGAAAATTCTACTAATTACAGCGATAATAAAGCTCCTAGGCAAGATACTAGGATTTCAGCGAGTTTACTATAGTTACTTACGATTAATAGTAAGGTATATAAGTCTTTATATAAAGCAGCTCCCGGAAGGTTTAGCTATTAAGAGACTACGTATTATATATAACAGGAGGTTAGAAATCAGAAAGCTAAAGATAGACCCGGAGACTTATATTTAGTTTTATATAGCTAATCGCTCTTCTCGCTTATCAGATAAGCTCAGACCTTATAAATTTCATAAGAAAGAGAGGCTTAAATTATTTAATTACAATTAGAAGCTAATTCTAGATAGCTAAGATCCGACGATCTTACTATAATAGAAAGAGAACAGATAAGTTATTCGCTTTTTCTTTAAATAGTAATTTAGTTCCCCTCTTAGAAAGTAAATCTATAATAAATTAGATATATACTAGTATTACTTGTAAGAGATTAATAAGCGTAAGAATATCAGATAACTACAGAATATATTTTTTTCAGTAACCTAGTAGCTTATACGCTAAGACCTCGCCTACTATATATTATATATAGCTCTTCGTCCTAATAAGAAGTAGAGACTAGTTAGTTACCCTTACTACGCTAAATATACTATACTAAGAGATAGAACCTTTTTCTATTATATCGATTTAAATATTAACAATATACTTACTACTAATCGAAAGGCTACTATAATTTAAGGTAGTGTCTCGCTAGATTAGGAGGATAAGGATAATTACACTTTCTACTATCCGGGGATATAATATAAGCTAAGTAAGTAGTAAGCGCGTATTCGCAAGTAAGAATAGGATACTAACTACTATATTCACTAAATTATAGACTAAACGTTTACTCGAGAGGATATAGAGGTCCTAGGAGTGGATTAAGTTAGAACTCCTTATAGCCCTAGAGATATACGGATTACGCTACTAAAGATCTTATATAAGTTAACTAAGCCCGCGATAAAAGTTTATCAGACTATCTTACTATAGTTTATTATAATTTAAGATAATAAGGAAACCTTAGAGGTTATAAAAAGGAGAACTTAGAGAGATCTAGCTAACTCCTATTAAGATTTCACTATACCCCTAGCTACCTTATTAGGCCTTATAAATCGGTATAGAGCTATTCCCTTTTAGTTCACTACTATAGTTAAGCTTTCTAGGTTAAGTACTCTATCTAATACTCTAGTTACATAATAATAATAGAGTTCGCTAGTAGTAATAGCTTAGAGAAACGTTCTATTAGGAGGGGATTAAGCAGTAGCCTATAGCTTTATTAACAGGTAAAGAGCTAAGGCACTAGTTATAGCTATAGAGGCTTTTAAGATAGTAAAGAGAGTAGAGAAAGAGGCGTTTAAAGAGAAGTCCTTTTACTACCTAAAAGAGGTATTAGAAGCTATAGGCGTTCTAATAAGAGAGGTAAAGGCCGACGCTAACTAGCTAAGTAAGAAAGTAATAGAGATCGTGTTAAAGAAGGGCCTATTATTTATAGAGAAAGCTAAGGAGTACTTAGCGGCAAGTGTAGGCGATATAATAGAGGTAGATAGTTAAGAGGAGTATCCGTATATTTCTTTTATTTATATAATATATTAGGGGATATAGTTAAGGGGCGACTGCTTAGTTAGGAGGGGGATATATATAGTAAAGTAGTGTAGTTCTAGGTCGGAAGATAGTTAGCTTATTCCGTAAGGTTATATAGATAGGCGCGATAGCGCGTAATAAATATATTATCTTCTCTCTCCTACTCTTACTACCTATTTAGTTAGTAGTCCTCTATGTCCCTACTTACTATGCACTTTAACAGCACTACCCTACTTCTTTACAATACTAGATAATAGCGCCTAAAACTAGTAGAGGGGAGTATACTATTCTCGGAGATATAATATCTTAGGGCTATACTATAATAGCTAAGAATAGTCCGAAGTACTATATTCTAGATATACTTCTCTCCTATAGCTTTAAAGCTCGTGTACTAGCTATTTTTTATATATTATTATTAAAAGATTATTATAGTAAATATACTAAGACTGACTTTAGCTATCACAAGGCTTATAATAATATCCTTTCTAGCTTTACGCTTAATGTATTTCTAGTGTATATTAAGTCTATTTAGTTCTAAGCTTTCACTAGATTAGTATAAGATAGTAAATAGCTTAATAGTACTAAGTATAGAAACCTGGGGTTTATAATTATATATTAATACCTTTAGGAAATTAAACTATTCCTTATAGTTAAGTAGGGAGTTAAGTATAGCGATATTAGTATACTTTATTATTATATAGACCTCTTAATTATTAATTTTCTTAGTACTTATTAAACTAACTATATATACGAGATATTCTACTACTAATAGCTACTTAAAGATAGTATTTATATATTAGAGCTTTAGTGTGCTATACTTATATTTAGCTTAGTTAATTAGGAAGGCTGCAGAACTAGCTTTAAGTCTACTGACTTCTACCTTAAGTATCTAAATAGAGTAATTAAGATTAAGATAAAGTGTTACCGGAATTCTACTTATAATACTAATATTACTTTTAATCGTGTTTATACTACTAATACTACTATTTGTTATATATAAGTAATATTAGAGCGTTAATTTGGAGAGAATATACTAGGGGATTATATATCTACTAATACTTCTAATAATATTTTTAATAAAGTAATAAAACTTATAATAGATAGTCTCTCTTAACTAAGGGTAGAGATCTTACTAAATAGCTTATTTAAGTTAGAGGATATTTATATAGTTAGTATAGGTCTATTAGTTAACTAAGTTAAGTATTTTAATCGCGTTTATACTTCTTAGGTATAAAATAAAGTAATAATATATCTTAATAGTACTACTCGCGAGGGGGTAATAGGTACTAATTTAAGTAGAGAATTTAATACTAGCGATTAGGAGGATATTACTAATAATAGATCACTCGTGTATTATTTAACTATAGATAATAAAATACCTAGGATAGAATAATATATTTATTATAGTATATCTAGTAGTAAGTACTTAATTCTAGAGGTTCAAAGTATTAGATATTAGCTAGTTGAAGTAAATAGAAGTAAGTAAGCTAATTAGATCATATAGTAGCTACACTTAGCTTATAACTCTGATACTAATAAAGTGATAAGACATGGAATATAAGGTATTCTTAAGTAAGTTAAAGTAAATAAGCTAACTAGATAGCTTTATTTTATATAGCTTAATCGACTCTTAATTAAAACCTCGCTCTGTTTATAATACTCCTTTATAATAAATAATATAATTCTTACTTATATAGCTAGTTATAATATTCTGGTATTTGAAATCAGGTTTAGTAGTAACTAGGTAAGTAAATTAAAGTAAATTAAAGTAAATAAGCTAATTAATAACACTTACTTAGAGATTCTAGCTACGGATAGCTAGCGGTCTCTTACTACTATTATAGTGTACTAGTAGTAAATAATATAATACTTATTTATAATAGTAAATAATCTCTATCTAAAGTAGCTCGAGTAAGTTAAAGTTAGTTAGAGTAAGTATATCTTTATTCTTTTTTCCTTTCTTTTTCTTCTTTTTTTCTCTAAGTTAAATCTTATATTAAATTATATTATATTATATTATAGCACTAGTATTAGTACTAGCACTAGTAATAGTAATAGTAATAATAGTAATAATAATAATAATAATAATAATAGTAATAATACTTTCTTAAGCCTAGGTGCTTTCGTACTAAGTTAATTTCCTAGTCTTAGAAGAGACTATTCTATGCCTCGCTTACTCTCTCCTTAGAAGGACTACTAGACTTAGTAGTTTTTTATAAGTTAAAGAGCTCTCTTATACTTAAAGTCTATTACTTATATAATATAGTAGTACCCCTGCTACTACTACTCCTACTCCTGCTCCTGCTCCTACTCTAGCTCCTGCTACTACTTTTACTCTTACCTCTACCTTAGCTCTAGCTCTAGCTTTAGCTTTAGCTCCTACTTTTACTCCTACTCCGGCTCCTACTTTAGCTTCAGCTAAGAAGGAAGATAATAATAACTTTAGTAGTAGTAGTAGTAGTTAAGATAAGTAAGTTTACTTATATACTCTTTAATATTTTAGTAAGTATTATTTAAGTGAGTATATTATTAATACTTAAAGTAGTAGCTTTAATTTAAGTAGTAGGGAGGATAAGGATAAGGATAAGAATATAAAGATAGAGGATACTCCGGTTACATAAGTATTATTAGAACTCTTTTTCTTATAATAAGTTCTGACTTATTTAAATACTTACTAACTTCTATAGTATAGCTATAGTTATAGCTATACTAGCAGCTATTAGTACTATTCTATCCGCTACTAGGTACGCTTAGTAGTAAGCTCCTATATTTATAAGAATACTATAAAGAGGTTAGGGACTTCCTAGCTATATAATTATAGCTTAGGACTCCTCTCCTCTAACTATAGTTAGAGCCTAGTAGTATAGAACGTAATAATAGCTATAAGTTATAGCAGGCCTTACCCGGAACTAGCTAGCTTATATAATTAGAATTATAGAGACAGATTATAGTAAGAGGGAGGTAGAGCCTTATAACTAGTGCGCTAGTTATAACTATAAGTATTAAAGGTATTCGTCCTTAGCTAAGGGTAAGATCTCTAATATAAGAGATACTTATACTTAGTGCTAAATTAAGCTATATAAAAGGGGCTATTTACTCTTAAATTATAGTAAGAGGAAGCTTAAGTTAAAGGGCTCTTTCGATCCGCTAGATAGACTAAAGTCTATCTTACTAAAGCCTCCGGGCCTAGGTAGAGGACCTAGATCCTCTAGTATACTAATTATAGTTTAAAGGTCCGGGGAATACTTAGGAATATACCCCGGGGATAGTAACTCTTATAAATAACGCCTTATACTTATATATTTCTTTTATTTTTATTTTCTACGTGTGTTACTTTATATAGGTTTCAGATCCCTATCCTCTTAAAATAGCCCCTTAGGCTAGAGGCTTAGGAATATACCCCGGGGAGCGTAAACCTTATAAATAATATATTATATAAGGAGTTTATATTATTATACTTATTCCTTCTACTAGTAGAGGTAGAAATATAATCGCTTCTCTTACTCTTACTATTAGACTCTCTTCTAGCTAATATAAATATATTACACGTTTATAAGAAGTACTAAGAAGTATATACTTAACTATTATAATAACTAAGGATATAGATAAATAAGTATAGGATAATCTATTAGAAAAGCTAAAGCTAGAAGAATATTAAAACAAGTGAATTATATAGCTATATAATATAAGATATATATTATTCTAAGGAGATTAGTATAGAGAATAAGAGTAGATTAATATTATTATAGTCTAGAGGCGCTTAAGAACTCAGGCTTCCGCTTAACTACTTAGGCCCCTAACTTCTAAAAGAAGCTTACTAATAGAACTAATCTACGAAAGAAGGAAGCTTATCTTTGGAACTAATCTATTTATTAAGGAGTAGTAGATAATAGAGGAGGCTATAGTACTAAGGCTAGTATTAGGATTTAAGGCTATAGCTATCTAACTTAAATATAGCTTTACGCTTAGCATTAAACTAGAACACTTATTCTATAGCTACTAAAGTCTAGGCTCTAATATACTATACTATATCCTTTTACAATCTCTATTTATTTAAGAATAGATAGATATTAGGATATAGACCTAGGTCTCCCGGTCTTACTACTTCCTTATCTAATTAACACTTATCTATTTAAAGGAATATAAGTAAGTAAGCTCGTAAGTATACCTTAAGGAAAAGGAGGTCGACTAGACTATTTATTAGGAAGCAGAAGTAGTTTAAGATAAAGTAATTAGCGTATATATATTAGGTATTATAGTAGGGTAGTATAGTTCTAGGTCGGAAGATAGTTAGCTTATTCTATAAGGTTATATAGATAGGCGCGATAGCGTGTAATAAATATATTATCTTCTCTCTCCTACTCTTACTACTTATTTAATTAGTAGTCCTCTATATCCCTACTTACTATATACTTTAATAATACTACTCTACTCCTTTATATTAGTGACTTATATAAGGAACTAGAAGTAAGGCAGAGGAGTAATTAGAATATAGCTAAGCTAGTAGTAAAGGTAGGAGTTAGAATTTTATTACTTAGTATCTTTATCACGGAAATAAATAGATATATAAGAAGTAGCTAAAAAAAAAGGGCTCTAAGAACTTTTATTTAGTAAGTAAGATATCAGGAAATAGCGGAATATAAGTAAAGAGAGCTAAGGAAGTATAAAAAGGAAAGTTATTATATAGAGCTTAAAAGATAAAGTTACTATAGTAATAGAGAAAGTTTATATAAGGAAAATAAGTAGGGAATAGATAAATATAAAAAGAAAGTAGGTCTAATATAAAAAAGGGGCTTAAAGTAAGGCGAAAAAGGGATATAAGGAAAAGAGGTTAGGGAAGTCAGAGTAGTTAAGGGAGCTAAGTCTAGAGGTTATAAAGAGTATAATCGCTATACTCTTACTAGTAACTCTAGTACTTTTAACTCTAGTAATATCGAGTATATTATACCTTATAAGTAAGTACTAAAAGTTTAAATTATTTACTAAATTCCTTAATATAATTATATTTCTAGGAGATCTTAAGAACTAGAGAATACTAAGTATAGAGGAAAGTAATATAATAGAATATATTTAAGTCCAGGAGGAAAGCTATTAAGAATTAAAGACTACGAATTCCAGGATAACAGAAGTTAGGTATATTTTAGTTATACTAGCCCTAGGTATACTAAGCGCGCTATACTTTAAAGGAGCTAATATTATAGAGTTCTTAGAATAGTATACTAATTAGTATAATAATACCTAATTAAAGGATATAGACTAAATTAAAAGGCTTCCCTAATATTATAATCTTATTATTAGTTAGTATATTATAATATTACTAGAGTAGATAAGTAAGAATTAGAAAGAGCTAGTAGTCTCTCTTTTAGAGAAGTATAAGGATTAAGATACTTTTTAATAGATAAACTCCTAATCGTTCCTTAAAGCTCTAAAGTTAAAACTATAAACTATAGAAAGTAATATAAAGTAGTTTATTTGATAATTCACTATAATATTAGCTACCTTAGTAAAAAGGGGCTAGTTAGAAAATTATACTCGGGGAGTATAGTTCTTAAATAAGCTACTAGGGGACGTTTATAGGAAAGTAATACGTAAGAATAAAGTTAATATTAATAAGCTAAGTATAATTAAGTTTAATAACTTAGTTAAGATAGCTACTAAGATTTATATATTTAATAAGATAGTCTAGGAGTTTTCTAATAGTCGCGTGAAATAGGAGAGCTTTAGTAAATTAGTAGATTCACTTAGCTAAGTACTTATTACCCTTAAGGCAGAGGGTTAGCTAGTTCCCTCTATTATTAGCTTAAAGACTATATCTGTAGAAGTAGTAAAGGAGATAACCTAGGTATTTAATACGCTAGCGCTAGCTACGAGAGTATTATAAGCTTTATAAGTACCCGGGGGAAGATCAGGATTTAGCCTACTTAGTAAAGGAAATTAGTTAGGAGCTTACCTAGTAGGACCTAGTAGTCGAGTTAATCTATCTAGACTACTATAAGAGGTATACTTAGGCTAACCCCGGCGTCTAAATAACTTACTAATTAGAGTATATATTATAAGTACTTATAAGGATTACTAGAACTAATATTTCTATTATTTAGAAAATAGGTATTTCTATAGGGACTACTCGGATTTCCTAATAGATATAAAGAGGGGGCTCATATACAACTATTAAGGCTAGATATATTATAGACGCGCTAGTAGCAGGGGGCAGTTAGTCGGGTAGCGCAGGAGGGTCCTAGTAATAAAGGCTATACGAGCTAGTTAGAAAGGAACCTTAATATAAGGAACCGGGGAGGGATAAGCTAGGGGGAGTAGTTCGATAGTACAGCTAATATAAGTACTATAGCACCCTATAAATAAGGCTGAACCTGCGAAAGTAATAGTAGTAGGGGTAATAACTTAGGATAAGTCAGATATTAAAGAAGATAAAGGGGACTAAAAAGCTATAAGAATATTAGAGGCTAGAAGTAAAAAACTAAAGAGTAGAAAGAATAATAAGTAAGTAAACTTAAGGAAGGTATTAAAAGAGTAAGTTAAGAAAGAAAAGGACTTAGTAACTCTAAAAGTTCTATAACTTAAAAAGTAGAAGTAGAAAGATCTAATCGAAAGGGTATTAAGAGAGGGAGTATAGTAAGAAAAGATTATTAAAGAAATAGAGATAAATAAGAAGTAGACTAAGAAATTAAAGAAAGTTAATTTAAGAGTTATTAAGAAAGTAAAGTAGTACTTAGATATCTTAAAGCAGGGGGTATAGCCTCTAGAGCTATTAAATAAGGTTCTAGATAATAAACTAAAAAGTATTACTAGTAAGGAAGTACTTATATACTTTAAGCTCTTATAGAAACTACTTTTTAAAAATATAGCTATAGTAAAGTTACCTTAAACCTCTAAAAGAGGAGTTAAGGGTAATTAGACCGACTTAGTATTAATAAAGTCAGTAGGAGTAAAGGAGATATTAAAGGACTCTTAAGTCTTAGTAATTAGAAGTCTAAAGATTAGAGTCCAACTAAGCTCTCTAACTATAATAGCGCTTATTAATTATAAGTCAGAAGCTAATCTAATAACTTCTATAATTACCTTAAAAGCCGGGCTCCTTATTTAACTTAACTCTAATCTTAGAATAATAAGCTACTTAAGGGAGCAGGAGAAGTTTAAAGGGTTATATAAAAGAGTTACTATAGAGATTAGAAGTATCTCGATAGTAGGGAGTTTTTTTACTTTAGTATAAGCGGAGAATAACATAGTCCTAGGATAACCCTTTATTATAGCGAGTCTCTTATTATTTTCTTATAGTAAAAGTTATTAGTTTACTATAGTTATAAATAATAACTAAACTAAGTAAGTTATAATAAAGGTCGCGGATTTAATAAGATCTTATACTAAATTAGATATTTTCCCGGAAAACACTTAGCTAAAGCTATAGTAGTAAGTAGCTTTAGTAATAGATCTACTAAAGAGAGAAGTAAGTTAACTAGCGTATTTAACTCGCTTAGTAAAGGAAAAGTAAAGGTATTTTTAGCTATAGTATTTACTAAGCTAGATAAAAAAAGGGATAAGGATATAATTCTTTTAAGGAGTATAGATTTAGTTATACTTTTATAAGTAAAAAGGGTTTTTCTTATTATTAGAGTTTAGAGTACTTATAAGAAGAAAGCTAATAAGGTTATTCTAATTCGGGAGAGGATTTTAGATAGATCGAAGCTAGAAGGGAAACTAGACTAGAAATAGAGGCGATTAGAGTAGGAGAGAGTTAAAGGGTCTATTAAACTACCTTATAAATTCAATAAGTAGATAACCCTGAAGTTCTTAGAGTTACTACACAGGATAAAGTTAATATTAGAGAGAATAAAAGGGATAATATTTAGAGGGGGGTTATAATTATAAGAACACGAGCTTTTAGAGGAGATACTATATAAGCGCGAGGCTATAATAGCGTTTAACTTCTCTAAATACGAAAGAATATATAAAGATATCTACCTATTATAAGAAATTCATACTATTCTATATAAGATCTAGTAAGCGCCTAGGTTCCTAGTACTAAAGTATCTACATAAATATATTAAGGATATACTTATAGAGAGACTTAGAGCTAGTACCTTAGAATATAGCTATAAACTATATAAGAATTAGTAGTTCTTAGTTAAGAAAAAGAGTAGGGCGTATCAGATAGTAGATACTATAATAAAGTATAATATAGTAATAATTTAGGACACTAACTTACTGCTTAATATTAAGGAAATATTAGAAGATTTTACAGGATATATAATTACTTCTTTAATAGACTTCTTTTCCGGGTATAATCAGGTTATCTTACACCTAAATAGTAGAGACCTAATAACGTTTTAAATACTACTTAATCTCCTTTACTATACTACTTTAGTCCAGAGGGTAATTAACTCTATTATATAATTTTATAAGGTTAGAAAGGTAATTCTAAAGGACTATAAGCCTAAGAGAGCTAGGATATTTATAGATAATATTCTTATCCTAAGCCCTTACTTAAAGTATAATAATAAGGAAGTTAAGCTTAGTATTTAAAGATATATCTTAAAGTACTTTATTAATTTAGATCTAGTCCTAGCTAATATAGAGAGAGCGGGGGCTATAATTAGCTCTAAATCGTAGTTTAGGGTTAATAGCTTAAAGTTAGTAAGCTATATATATACTATAGAAAGTAGGTTACTAGATAATAAAAAAGTAATAAAGATACTTAACTAATAGGAATACTAAAATATAACTAAAGTTAGAGTATTTCTTAAGGTCTATAGCTACTACTATATTTGGATTATTGATTATACTAAAAAGGCTAAGCTACTATATCTTTTACTCCGAAAGAAAGTAAAGTAGAAATTTAGGGATATTGAAAGGTTTATAATAGATATACTAAAGTTAGCTCTAATAATAGCCCTAGCGCTAGTAAAGCTAGATATCTCTAAAGGAAGTAGTGAAGTAATTCTAGTAATAGATATAAGTCTATAAGAATAGGAGATAGTCTTAATATAGCTAAATTATAACCTTAAGTATTATCTTATTAGGTATAATAGTAGAGTATAGATAGCTGCGGAAAGAAACTATAATACTACTAAGAGGGAGTATCACGGGGTTTTAAAGGCGTTAAAGAAGGTTTATAGGGTCCTAATTAGCTACTACTTTATCTTAGAAACAGATATTATAGTTCTAGTTATATAGCTTAATTAAGGAGTATTAGACTTACTTAGGGCTTTAGTTATAAGATAGATTACTTAGATACGCCTTTTTGATTTCAAAGTATATTATATACTAGGAACTAAGTATATTATAATAGATAAGCTATCTAAGCGACTAGCTACTTAGAAGGAGTTAGATACTAAAGCTCTAGAAGAAGATATTAATAACTTTATAGATACTTAATCTAGTTAAGTTAAAGTTAATATCTAGACTAAGAGAGTAGTATCTTACTTATAAAGAGTATAGAGTTTAGATTCTAAGCTTATTACAGAGTATCTTCTTATACTAAGGCAGCTAAATAAGGTTAACCCTAAGGACTTCAGGGGATTTAAGTAGTAAGCTCTAAATTACGTGATTTAGGATAGAGTTCTATATTATTATACTAATAAAAGTCTTCTAATAAGAAGGGTTATAGATAGTAAAAGGGAGTAGTAAATAATCCTTAAATCCTTCTATAAGGATATAAGCTATAAAAAGCGGGAAAGTACTTACTAGAAAGTTATAGAAAGATATTTCTAGGACTTACTATACCCGGATATAAAAGCTTATATAGTAATATATAAAGCTTATTAACTTCAGAACTCTACTAAGATAAAAGAAGCGCTTTATCTTATATAGACTAGCGCTCTATAAGCTAAAGTAAGAATAAATATAATATATTTATTACTAAAGTAAGGAAAGTACTACTTAGTTATAGCGTAGGATAATTTATCCGGATAAGTTAAAGCTAGAGCCCTAGTAAATATAACTTTAGTAGCTATTATAGATTTCCTTTAAGAAGATATAATATATTACTATAGAATCTTTAGAAAGCTAGTTATAAATAAGAAGCTAGAAAATAAGAAGTAAATAAAAGAGCTTACTCAGAAATATAAGATCTAGAGAATAGTAGTATTAGCTTATTATACCCTAGCGAATAGAATAGTAGAGTAGAGTTATAAACCTATTATAAACGCCTTAGTAAAAATAATAAATAGGAGGATAAGCGATTAAATTAGAAATCTATATATAGTACTTTTAGTAGACTACTATATAGTAAAAGATATAACTAAGTATATATTATTTTAGATATAATATAAGTTAAAAGCAGTTCTATTAGTTAAAATAAGAGTCCTTACTTAGAAGGTTATAGATTAAGAGAATACTCAGATAAAGGCAGAGACCTTAGCTCTTTATATAAAATAGATTCAGATTAGAGATAAGGATTTAAAGGAGATAACTATAAAGTAGTATAAAATATAGATAATAAGTAAAGATAGATTCAATACTAGTCAGCGAATTCATTAGGTAGAAATTAAAGTTAGTAATATTATTCTACTATATAATACTAAATAGGAAGTCGATATATCTTTTAAACTAAAGCTTAGCTACTAATAGCTTAGCTTATATAAGATTAACGCAGCTATTATAAAGAAAGGAATATATATACTCTTAGAACTCTATAGTACTCGACTTAGTAGTATATTTTCAGGGAATTAACTTAAGGTCTTTTATAAGAGGGACTCTATCTAGGAACTAATTAAAGTTAGTAAGGGATTTAATAATTCTGAACCTAAAGATCTAAGTAAGAGAAAGGGCGTAGTAGCTAGTAATATAAAGAGTAACTTAGGAAGTAATATCCTAAGTACTACATTAGTAATAAAAGAGTAAGCTAAAGTAGAAGAAGACCTTTAAGAACTAAAGAAAAAGCGGGCGGTAATTCCGGAAAGTAGGTATATAGCTATTATAATTAAGCTACTAAGCTATAAGATAATTTAACTCGCTTAGTAAAGGAAATAAAGTAGTAGGGGTTCCTAAGGAGGCTAGGAACTTTAAGTAGAAGAGATAGGTTATATTTATATATTAAGTAAAGGAATAAGTAAAATTAAATATTATTAAATCCTATCTATTAATCACTTATAATAATATTAGTATCGAATAAAGAAAAGAGGAAATAAGTAGTATTATAAGTAGTACTCGGAGTAGTTATTATATAAAGAAATTAAAGGAAATAATCGCTTTAAACGCTAATTATATAACTAAATAAATCTATATAGATAATAAATATAGTAGCAGAGGGGACCTATTAGACTAAGGGGGTATTATCCTCGGCTATTTTATTATTATTAATATCTATTTCTTTACTACCCTTATAATCGCTATTATTATTAGTACTATAGCTAGCTAAGAGAGGAAAGTACTTACTTATAGTAACTAGATAAGCTAAAGAAAAGCTACTTAGTACGCTACGCTTAGTAATAATAGCTTTAGTAATAATTTAATAAATATATCCTTTAAGGTAGGTTATATAATAATATTTACTATTAATATCTTAGGTAAGGGCGCTACTAATATAACTAATATACTTAAGATTAAAGTATATCTAATAAGTAATAAGGTAAGACTAAGTATTAGTAGGGTCGGAAGTACTCTTATTATAAGGGTATTACTAAGGGTACTTATTAAGAAGTAACTTAATCTTAGGAGGATAGTTAGTAATAGAGGTAGAGGTAGTTATAATAGCTTTATAATAGGGGCGAGCTTAGTATAGTTTAGTAGTAGTTCTAGAAGTAGTCTTAGGAGCCTGACACTTAGTAGATCTCTTCTTTTTTTTCTTCTTAGAATAGTTACTATTATCTTTATTCTTAATATTATTAATATTAGTATAAACCTTAGTATCCTTATTATTATTAATAATCTTCTCTAAAGAGAGAGTAGTCTTAGAGAACTAAGTGACTTAAAACGTGATTTTCTTAGAGGTTATAAGAGTAGAGGCAGCGGTAGTAGATATAAGCTTACGTTTAATAATAGGGGTATTACTTTTATTAGAATTATCCTAATCTAAGGTATTATTCACGTACTTATTAGTATCCTTTGACTTCTTTATAAGAAAGGTCTCCTTCTTAGTAAGCTTCTTCTTCTTAATATAGATAGTACTAAGAGTAGAAAGGTCTTTAGAAGATAAGCTAAGAGTCTTTATAAGTAAGTTAGTTAAGGGCTTAGACTTAATATACTTCCGTAATTCTTTCTTCTTATAGTTATTAAGAGAGTTACTACTACTAAATAAGTACTTATTACGCTATTACTTATAACTATTATACTCTTTTATAAAGATAAAGGTTAGGTTTAAAGTATCTGTATTAGATCCTATAGTAATACTACTATAGAGAGGTACGTTATTAAACTTTATAATAAGGTTATCCGGACTAAGAAAAGCGTAACTTATAGACTTCTAACTAGAGTATATATAAAGATATAAGAGAAAATCGATCCTTTACTTATTAGATACTTCTATCTTAGTAAGAACTTACTTATTAAAAGTAAGGACTAGAAAGCTAATTATATAGTTTAATAAACATATAGTCCTATTAGCTTAAATAGCTACTATAATATCCTAGATATAGATTATACTAAGAGTTAAGCTATATAAAGAATACTCTAAGATATACTAAGTAGAGATAATCTTTAGAAGTAATACTATAGTAATAGAAGTAATAAAGGTATAAGTTAAAAGTATAGAAAATATAAGGAAAGTAGTAGAGTATAAGGATAGTAATAATAGTATAAGGGAGAGAAGTAACTATAAAAAAATAGTTATTAAAGGAAAAAGGAAAATTTAAGAAAATAGAAGTATAAAGGGGTTTTTATATTAAGTGAATAATAATAGCAAGGCTATAGAAAAGGTAAATTTAGTAAGAAGAAGCGTAAGATAGTAAATAAAAAGGTGAATTTTAAAGGGGAAAAGTGAAAAAGGTAAAGAAGTTACTAGTTATTTATTATATATTAGTTACTAGTAAGTAGCGCGACAATACGATTAGAGGAATAATAAGCTATAAGCTACTAAGTGTAACAGTCCGGTATTTACTCGCTATAAATACAGAAGGCTGCAGTTGATCTCTGATAATCGAGAGGTAGGTGTATCACGTAGACGGGAAGATAGTTACTAAGTATTAGAATACTATTTGAAGTTAAGCACGAAGCTCCTATCTAATAGTAGACGTGCTAGTCTTATATAGAACCTTCGTTCGCCTTAGATCCCTTAGGATACTAGATCCTTAGATCCTTAGATCCGTTTCCTTATAAGAGGATCTAGGGATCTAGGGATTTATTACGTGACTTATCGTCTATTGTGATCTAAGTAACTATTACTACTGAAGCGTGAGTGTATAGTAGTACTACTCGCTATCCTGTATTATTCCCTAGCTAGTACTACCCTATCGATAGTACCGCTCCCTTATTAGTACTAATACCCCTATAGTACCACTGATAGTTTTATTATTATATAGGTACTAACTGAACTGTAGTGCTAAGGGTCCGTAACACTATCCCCTTCTTAGCTTAATGTAGTCCCCACGCTTAAGTATAACCTTAAGAAACGTCAATAGTTACTAACAACTATCTTCCTTATCTATTATATCTAGTATCATAAAGAAATCGAGTGTTACTTAGATAAAGAAAAAACAGAGTATCTAGCTCACGCTCTGTATTAAGCGTGCTATATAACTTGTAAAGCCTTATTCCTTCTACTATAGCTTTTCCTATACTTACTTCTTAGATTTATCTATTTCGAAATAATACTTCGAGTATGTTCACTTAAAGCGTTACGATTATAATACCTCAGGTTATATTAAGAGGTTCACTCCTAAATAACCTATATACCGGTTTAAGATAAGAAAAACCGCGACTTCTACTTATCCTCTGACACCTCCCTCTAAGCCTATCGAGGATAATCCTACTTCTTAGTTCCCTGCCTTTAAACTTAACGCCTACTTAGCGTCCTTCTTCGAGGACCCGGTCCCTGACTTTAGGTCCCCTTCCTTCTAGGTAAGCCTAGATTTCTTTAATAGAATTCCCGTAGAAGCCTAGGGCAGTGGAGGTTAGATTTAGGTTCCTAAGTGTTTTCTGATTATAGGTACCCTTTCTATTTGATCAAATATTTTAGTTTACTATAGAAATACTGATAATCGAGAATAGTCTCTACTTCGTATTCGGCGTTCAGATTAATCAGTTATATTTCGGTGATAGGAGCGGGCGGTACTCCTAGTAGTACTAGTTCGAGAAGAGATATATGGAATACCGGGTAGATATTTATTATCTTTAGCAGAGCTAGTTAATAATTAACTAGTCCCTTGACTTTAGTAATCCTAAATAGTCCTAGCTTTTTATAATCTAATTTATAACTTAGTCTTTTAGTTACGATATTCTTTTTAAGTAAGTAGACTTTATCCCCCTCCTTAAGCGTTAGTCCTATACTACGCTTTCTATTATAGTAGATCGTAGATCTCTACACGATAAAGAGAATATTAGCTAACAATTCTTCATGGAGCTGTTTAAGCTTACCTGCCTATAGTATAGCTTCTTATATAGTACCCTGACCAGCTATTAGTGGGTTATATACCGTGGGATTATACCTATAATTCACGTAGAACAGCGATACTCTAATAGTCTCTTAATCCGCGCTATTATATATAAACTAGGCAAGTAGGAGTAGTTACACCTAGTCGTCTTACTTATAGTTCATATAATACTAAAGATAAGTCTCTATTATCTAGTTGATTCGTTCTGTTTGTGTATCAGTCTAAGGATAGAATACAGTTAATATTTTCTACTTTATTCCTAAGAGCGCGATAAGAGTTTTCCAGAACTTCAAGGTAAAGAGCTTATCTCTATCTAAGATAATCTTATCTAGTATTCCGTAGCTTACGAAGATTATTCTAAGGAATACCTATACTATTATAGGCGCGTCCTATATTCTAAGTACTAGTACTATATACATGTACTTTATAAACCTATCTGTTATTATATAGATCGAGTCGTATATAATTCCTATGACTAGGTCTTTCAAGGGTAGTAGCTCGACTATAAAATCTAAAGCGATTAATTTCTATAAGCGAGGTAGTATTATTAGTGACTTTATAAGCCTATACGGAGTATAGTGTGATACCTTATTCCGAATACATATATCGCACGACACTACTATATCTTTAACTACCTTCCTTATTTCTAAGAAGTAGTATTCCTTAGATAGCTTAAACAGTGTCTTAGCTACCCCCTAGTATCTATAAGCGGGCAGCTTATACTAGTGCGTGACGAATTTAATCCTATCCCTAGTAGGTATATAGATTCGTCCTTAGTATAAGAGTGTACTACTTATAGTAAAAGAGAATCCTTCGCCTAACTGCTTCTTCTATTTAGCTATAACCGGGTCGTTAGTATAGCCCTTCCAGATTTCCTCAGCGACCTAGCCTATTAAAGCTAGCTATCAGTAATTAACTATTAGCGAATCGCTATCCTTCCGTAGTACAGTGTAAGATTCGTGAGTTTTATTTGCGAGATATTCCAGTTTCCTACTCAAGGCGTTAGCCCTAGCGTTTTCCGTTCCCTTAATATAAGAAATTCGAAGTTTTATAGTAGAGAGTGTTTCATACTATCGAACCTAGTGTCAGTTTAGTTCCTTAGTAATCGTAAAGTAAATAAGATTCTTATAATCTATTAGGATCTATACTTCATAAGCAGCGCCCTTAAGATAGATCTTCTATTCGCGTACTACGTCTATAATTACTAGTAACTCTTTATCGTATATATTATAGTTAAGTTCTGCTAGTAATAGTTTCCGCGAATAGTAAGCGACTAGTTACTATCTTCCGTCCTCGCCCAGCTAGCTAAGCACAGCTCTAATAGCGTAGTCCGAAGAATCTATCTCTATACGTATTTCTTTATCAGGAGTAAATAAAGTAAGTACTAGTTCCGCGATAAAAGCCGCTTTAAGTGCCTTAAACGCCCTTCGTGCGCTATCAGACTAGTGGAATTCCTTATCCTTATAAGTTAACTCCGTAAATAGCCCGGTGATTTTCAAGTAGTCCTTAATAAATCGCCTATAGAAGTTAGTAAACCCGAGGAATAATTGTACTTCCTTAATATTCATAGGCCCTATCCACTCGATAATTACTTTAATCTTTTTAGGATCTATAGCTAATCCTGCAGTAGTAATCATATAGCCTAGGAAGATAACCTTATCTATATGGAAGTTACACTTCTCTAATTTAAGTAACAAGTAGGCGTCCTCTAGCCTCTAGAGAATAGCTGTAACGTCCTTTATATATTACTCCTCTGATTTAGAGTAGACTAGTATATTATCCAAATAGCATATACATATTACGTCTAAGTAAGGCCGCAAAACATTATTAATTAGACGCTGAAATATAGCTAGTGCGTTAGTTAAGCTAAAGGGCATAACTATGTACTTATAGTAACCGAAATAAGTACGAAATACTATCTTTTCTTCTTCTCCCTCAGCTATCCTAACAAGGTTATACGCTCCTCGGAGGTTAAGCTAAGTGAAAATCTTAGCTCCAACGAGTCTATCCCGTAGCTCCTTAGCTAATAGTAGTGCATAACGATCCTTCTTTATAGCGTTATTCAATCGATAGTAGTCGATATATATTTATTATCTACTATCTTTCTTTTCTGCGAATAAGACATTACTCCCCTACAGAGATTTAGACTCCTAGATAAATCCCTTCGCTAGGTTTTTATCGATATATTACTTAATTATTATTAAGTCTATCGCCGAATACTCCCTAAGTAGTTAGAATATCAGTTTAATACCTAGTTCTAACTCGATCCGATAATCGTAGTCCTAGTGTTTTAGTAAGGCCTCGATACCTCGTTCCTCCTTAAATAGTGCCGTAAACTTCTTATATACTAATAGTATATCCTTTATTAGTGGACCCTTATCTTAGTGTCCGAGCTCTTCCTTAGAGGTAGCGCTAACCTCTCGAATACTTACTACTTCTGTTCCCGGTAGATAATAGCAGTCTTAGTAACAACTAAACTTAAGTTTTCCTATCTACTAATTGATAATAGGATTATACTTTTCTATCTATAGTAACCCTAGGATAATATCGTACCTTCTAATCCTAACGACATCGAATTAGATTATTTCAGAGTATCCGGCGATACCTATATAGACTAGAGCGGTCTGGACCTCAATTAGTCTATCAGAGGCGACCTTACTATCCGCTAGTACTAGGTAGTATCCCTTATCCTTTACTTCAGTTAACAGGTAGTGCTCGAGTATAATAGTAGGAGACATAAAGTTCCCTTATGCCCTAGAGTCTACTATCACCTAAAGCTTAACTCCCTTGATTTTAACCTCTAATATAAGATATTTATCTCTAATAGCGGCAAGTTACCGCACATAGAAATACTCCTAATATACGCTATAATCGAGGATACTTTCCTATACCCTTCAATTACTATAGCTTAAGCTGACCTTATATACGAGCCTTATTCCGAGTTTAGTATATATTACTAGGTTATATATCTCGTAATAGTACCGGCTATTATTATTAACATGGACCTATATCCTATTATATCAGTTCTTAGCCCTGATTTCCTATTCCTCGCCTACCTCTGGTAGCGCGCTAGTATTAAGAATAACAGTATTCTAGAGTAGTAAGTACTATATAAAGGTCGTCAGTCCTTCCTAGCTGCCGGCTATTCTCTATCCGATACGCTTATAGTCCTAGTAGACTACTTCGTACCTTACCCCCTACAGTAGACCCCCTAAGCTAATAAGGCCTAGTTCTTGATAAGTAACCCCGGTAGCTATATTAGTCCAGTAGCGAGTATTACAGCTAACCTAATACAAGCTCTCTTCTCTTTAAGTAACTTCCCAAGTTTCACCTACTCTTAGTCCTAAGAGTTCAAGTTAAGGTAGCCCTAGTTCTAGAGTTCACTCGGGTTCCTAGGCCTCCTCCTCGCTATCACTTAGTATTAGCTCTATATCGTCGTCTAGCCTAGAGCTATCGTTATCTCGATACATATAGTCCTCAGGGAGCGTGCTAACGACAGTTTACTCGAGCTAATCCACAACGCTCACGGAATCTCGCTTACTATTATTAGAATCGCCTAACTAAGTGTAGATATAATTCTCCTCGAGCTCGTCTATAGTTATATATCAATATATCGCGGCGAGTTATTATATTAGTTTATTATAAGAGCTATATCCTATTGCATTAGTATATTTCTTATCTATCCACGACTTCTTTTATCGATAAGAGCTAGCCATATAACTAGGAAAGCTACACTCGAAGCATAGCTTCTTTTCTCGTTACTCGCTTATAACTTTCTTAGATAGCCCGCCGCTATATAGCTTTCCTTAATAACTTAGCTTCCGGAACGTCGCATCGAGTTCTATTTCCCGAGGGTAGAATAGTTTCTTATTATTGCCCCCTCTTCCTTAATACATATACGTTCCGGAGCGGTATTAGCCCTTCTTCTTAAGTGCCCTCTCGTAGTTTCAGTTATTAATCTTAACAGCTATTTCGATAAGTTCTTACAAGTTAGTAAGCGCGTCCGATCTTACTATCTTATCTTTCACTCTATCTTTCAATCCTTTATAGTACTATACCCGAAGGGCGTCGTTATTCTAGCTAGTCTGATTCGCGAATTACTAGAAGGCGGTAGTATACGTAGTTACTAACTTAACCTGCTTTAGGTTCTAGATATTCTGTTCAGCAGTATAGTTCTAATCGATATCACCGAAGACACAGTTAATCCTATACTCGAAACCCTCGAAGGTTATAAAAATCTTCTAGGATTCCTTAGTTATTACCATGGAGACTCTCCTATCCTTAGTCCGGTTCTGAATATAGTCTAAGAGGAAGGTCTTAATCTAGTTGAAAGCAGATCCCTAGAGGAAGGACGAAGCCTAAAGGACTTTATTAGTCTCTATAGCGAACTAGTAACTATTAAAGCCTATATAAAGCTTAACTTACGTGAGGTATACTCTAAGCTTAGATCAGTCTCCGCTATAAAGATCCGGGGCAGCGATCTTAGGTATACTCTTTAGGTCGAAGACCTTAGCGGGAGCCGAGTAGTTATTCGACGATCCTTTAATAGAGGACATATTATCTTCGTGAGTCAGTACCTCTAACGAGAAGGTACTTAAAGTGTAACAGTCCGGTATTTACTCACTATAAATATAGAAAGCTACAGTTAATCTCTAATAATCGAGAGGTAGGTGTATCACGTAAATAAGAAGATAGTTACTAAGTATTAGAATACTATTTAAAGTTAAGCACAAAGCTCCTATCTAATAGCAGACGTGCTAGTCTTATATAGAACCTTCGTTCGCCTTAGATCCCTTAGGATACTAGATCCTTAGATCCTTAGATCCGTTTCCCTATAAGAGGATCCAGGGATCTAGGGATCTATCACGTGACCTATCGTCTACTGTAATCTAAGTAACTATTACTACCGAAGCGTGAGTATACAGCAGTACCACTCGCTATCCTGTATTATTCCCTAGCTAGTACTACCCTATCGATAGTACCGCTCCCTTATTGGTACTAATGCCCCTATAGTACTACTAATAGTTTTATTATCATATAGGTGCCAACTAAACCGTAGCGCCAAGGGTTCGTAACACTAAGCGAGGTATAAGAGCCTTTAGAGGGGGATTTAAGGCGCTAGGGATTTTTTTTAATTTAAAACTTTTAACTTTCTTTTAAAAAAAATAATAACTTCCCTATATTCCGCGCTATAACAACTAAATCACTACGTAGATATAACAGTTCACTATAAATAATAAGGGAGATATAAGTATAAGCTTAGTCGAAGTACTTATAGAAGATAAATTACTAGCTTTTACTAATTTTAATAAAGTAGTTATATATCTAGATAGGATCCCGCTATAAGACTAGTATAATACTTAGTTAAGAGTCCTAGAGACTATAATAATATACTATAATAGGGCTAGGGAACTTATTAAGTAAGTATATAAGTATATAGAAAAGTCAGGAGTATTCCGGATCTATATATTAGAGGACGAGTTTTACTAGTCTTAGATAGAAGTTCGAGTTATAATTATTAATAATATAAAGAAGAGAAATAAATAAAGTAAAGCTTATAAGAGTATAGTAAAGAACTAGATAGACCTGGAAGTACTAGCTTAGCTAGCGACTAAGTTAAGGGAATTCGTAAGTTACTACTAATAAGCCTCTATAAAGATATCTATTAAGAAAGCTAGATTATAGATTAACTTAGAAATCTGAAGATAAGTCTTAGGGCTACCTTATTAAGGGATATCTAAAGTAAAGGAAGTTACTATAATAGATATAACTTATATAATAAGCGTAAAAACAAGAGAAGAGAAAGTAAGGAAGTTATTAGAGAGGGAATAAAGAAGTATTAGAATATAAGTTAGTATAAGAGGCTTTATAGAAGAAGAGGTATTTATAAAGGAATTAGAAGATATACCTATAGCTATAAGTAAGAAGAAAGGGAGCCCTAATAATATTAATCATTTAGTTCACTTAGCGAGAGAAATTATTATAAGCGCTATAGTAGCCCTAGCTCCCTAACTGCGTTAGTCCCGGCGCTAGGAGGAAATAAGCGAGGCTATAAAAGAGTTTAGGTTTATATATAAGGAAGAGGCCGAGATTAATAAGAAAGAGATTAACTTAGTTAAGAAAGAACTAAAGGAATAAGAAAAGTAAGAGGTTAATAAAGAGAGCGGAAATAAGTAGAAGTATAGCTATAAGAAGGACGTAACTACTAACTAGAAAACTATAATAAGAGAAAAGAAAGTTCTACTAATTATAGTAATAATAAAGCTCCTAAGTAAGATACTAGGATTTCAGCGAGTTTACTATAGTTACTTACGATTAATAGTAGAGCATATAAGTCTCTATATAAAATAGCTCCCGGAAAGTTTAGCTATTAAGAGATTACGTATTATATATAATAAGAGATTAGAAATCAGAAAGCTGAAGATAGACCTAGAGACTTATATTTAGTTTTATATAGCTAATCGCCCTCCCTGCTTATTAGATAAGCTTAGGCTTTATAAATTTTATAAGAAAAAGGGGCTTAAATTATTCGATTATAATTAAAAGCTAATTCTAAATAGCTAGGATCTAATAATCTTATTATAGTAAGAAGAGAATAAATAAGTTATTCGCTTTCTCTTTAAATAGTAGTTTAGTTCCTCTCTTAGGAAGTAAATCTATAACAAATTAGATATATACTAGTACTACTTATAAGAGATTAATAGGTATAAGAATATTAGATAGCTACAGAATATATTTTTTTTAGTAACTTAGTAGCTTATATACTAAGACCCCGCTTATTATATACTATATATAGCTCTTCGTCCTAATAAGAAGTGGAGACTAGTTAGTTACCTCTACTATACTAAATATACTATACTAGGAGATAGAACCTTTTTCTATTATATTAATTTAAATATTAATAATATACTTACTACTAATTAAGAAGCTACTATAATTTAAGGTAATATCTCGCTAGATTAGGAGGATAAGGATAATTATACTTTCTATTATCCGGGGATATAATATAAGCTAGGCGAGTAGTAAGCGCGTATTTATAAGCGAGGATAGGATATTAACTATTACGTTTACTAAATTATAGACTAAATATTTACTTAAGAGGATATAAAGGTCTTAAGAGTAGATTAGGTTAGGACTCCTTATAGCTCTAGAGATATACGGATTACGCTACTAAAGATCTTATACGAGTTAACTAAGCTTATTATAAAAGTTCATCAGACTATCTTACTATAGTTTATTATAATTTAGGATAATAAGGAAACCTTAGAGGTTATAGAAAGGGGAACTTAGAAAGATCTAGCTAACTTCTATTAAGATTTCACTATACCCTTAGCTACCCTATTAGGCCTTATAAATTAGTACAGAGTAATTCCCTTTTAATTCACTACTATAGTTAAGCTTTCCGGGTTAAGGGCTCTATCTAATACTCTAGTTACTTAATAATAATAGAGTTCTCTAGTAGTAATAGCTTAGAGAAACGTTCTATTAAGGGAGGATTAAGTAGTAACTTATACCTTTATTAATAAGTAAAGAGCTAAGGTACTAGTCGTAGCTATAGAGGCTTTTAAGATAGTAAGGAGAGTAAAGAAAGAAGCGTTTAAAGAGAAGTCCTTTTATTACTTAAAGAAAGTATTAGAGGCTATAAGCGTCCTAATAGGAAAAGTAGAGTATAATACTAATTAGCTAAGTAAAGAAGTAATAGAGATCACGTTAAAAGAGGGCCTATTATTTATAAAGGAGGCTAAGGAGTATTTAGTAGTAAGTATAGGCGATATAATAGAGGTAGATAGTTAAGAGAAGTGTTCATGTATTTCTTTTATTTATACGATATATCAGAGGATATAGTCAGGGGGCGACTACTTAATTAAAGGGGGATATATATAGTAGAGTAGTATAGTTCTAAGTCGGAAGATAGTTAGCTTATTCTATAAAGTTATATAAATAAGTATAATAGCGTGTAATAAATATATTATCTTCTCTCTCCTACTCTTACTACCTGTTTAGTTAGTAGTCCTCTACGTCCCTGCTTACTATACACTTTGACGGCACTACCCCACTCCTTTATAGTATATCTAGAGATAGTTAGTTGCTTAGTCCTACCTTATATTCAGATGTCTTAAGCGAGGTAAGTTAGCCTATTAATAGTTATATTAAAATAAATAGAGTAAGTGGATCTGATTAAGGCCTTCTGCTATAAGCTTATCGCGATTAGTCCTTAGATAGGACTAGTCTCCTTAATAGTAATTAGATAATTTAATTAAGGTTACAAGGGACTAGTTCATATTATCTTAGTCTAGGAGGAATAAGGGCCTATTCCTTTACTAGGTAACTAGGGCCCTTAGCTACCTCTTATACTTAAATATTAGTATTAATAGTTAGCTTATAATAGTATAGTAGTATAATAATATAGGATAATAGATAATAAGTTAAATAAGTTATAATAATTAAGTTATAGCGATATATCTTATAGTGCGGCTAGTATAGAAGCTAGCCCCTGGCGTAGTATATATAGATAACTTATATCGCGCTTATTAGCTATTACTAGAAACATAAGAGTAATAAATAGGGAAAAAAAGATAATAGTTATCTAGTATAGAAAAAAATAATAGTTATATAGTATAAATAAGGCGGCTTTAAATAATACCTAAAGTAAGTAAGCAGTTATACCGGAGGTCTATTAATACTCTTTTATAATATTAGGTAACTTTTCTATAGTAGTAAGAGGTTAAGGTTACCTATAATATATTATAAAAGAATAGTGAGAGATAGTACCTTAAGTACTATTATAAACTAACCTTAGGTAGTATTAAAGTTTAACCTTAAAGTTCTATAAAGGTAGATTAGTTTTATAAAATAATAAGGAATATTAGAGTATAATATACTTGCTCATATTTATAAGGCTACTTTTAAGAGGGAGAGGAGCTACTAGAGTAGCTTTGAGATTAATAGATAGAGCTAGTATAAAGGCCTTAGGATAATAGATAAGAGCTATTAAAGTAGCTTTAATTCGGTAAAAGTAGAAAGTAAGATAAGCTATTAAAGTGACCTTAAGATAAAAGTAATAAAAACCTAAGAATATAATTAGCTTAGTTAACTATAATTAGAGAGAGTACTTCCTAAGTTAGCTAAGGCTATTATATTAGTAGCTTATAGCTTAATAGAGCTAAATAGGATTATTCCCGAGATACTTTAACTCTTTCACCTGCTATTTAGTAACTTAGAAATTATAAGGGAGATAGAGTAGCTTAATATTAATATATAAAGTATAGTATCTTACTATATTACCTTTAGGACGTAGTAGTATAAAGCTTATAATAGTAGAGTTAATTAGTTACTAGGAGGTAATAGAAGAAGTAAGTACTAGAGAGGATCTATTAGTATATCTATCTAGTACTAGAGCTTAAGCAAGTAAGGAGGAGAACTATTAAGATAGTTAGCTAAAGAAATAAGTAATAATATACTTTTAAGGATTAAAGATATATAAAGTTAATATAAATAAGGAAGAATAAAAATAAAAGAGTATCTAAGAGAGGTATTAAGAAAGAAGTAGAGTTATTAAAGTTATTAAAAGAGAGGAAAAAGTAGAAGGAAAGAGAGAGGGAGAGATAAGATTATATAAATATAAGAGGCAGAAAGGTTACTACCTAATTAACTAGTAAAGATCTTACCTCTTACTTATTATAACTATACTTCACTTTACTAAAGTAAAGATATTCACTAGTCTTTAGAATTCTCTAAAAGAGGTTAGAGACTTAGAAAAGAGTTAACTTTAGAAGGTATTAATTTCTAGATCGAAGGATATATTCGCCCTTTACTTAATATAACTTAGTAATATCTTAATTTACTTTAATATACTTTAATATAGCTCTATAATAGGTTAATTTACTTTAACTTACTTCTAGGAACTCTTAGATATTAGTCGCGGATATATCGTAGGCTAGATAGAACTCTAGAATAGGTCTATATACTTTAATACTTATAAGTATAACTCGCTAATATCTTATTACCTTATTATACTTATAATATAGAAATATCACTAGTTCTAATATATTACTATTATTTCTATATTATATAAGAGGATATAATAAAGTCGGTTTTATATAGTAATAGTATATATAAAGTTACCTAGGTAGGTAGATACTAAAGTACTTTATATAGTAGTCTCGCCTAGTATAGCTCTATAATAGGTTAATTTACTTTAACTTACTTAGAAATACCGATCGCTAATATCTTATTAGCTTATTATAATATATAACTAGGGAACCTCGCTAGCTTTAATATTTTAATATCTTTACCCTGATATATATTCTTACTATTACAGTTTTATTATACTCCTTTCCTATAGTTAATTAGATAATTGTTCTAATACTTAGAAATAATAAGATTAAATAGATAAGCGTAGCTAATACCTTTAAAGCTTTCACGAAAAAACTAAGACCGGTGTAGTTATAAAAGCTGTTTCTAGCGTACTAATCTAACTCTTACGGAAAGGATTAAGACTATATGTAATATACTACTCTTAAAGCTATATAGTATTATAGATACTACTTATAATAAGCTTTTACTATATAATAAAGTTATATCTTTATATTTAAAACGAATATTAAAGCACTTTTCCCTAAACTAAGATTATACCTCTTAGGAAAAGTAAGTATCTACTCTAAGAAAGCTAATATTTAATAAAGGAGATATTATCTTAATTACTTGTATAAGCTTTAGTAAGAGTATTATATTTTAATTATATTATATTCTTACTTAGCTTATCTGCCTCTAGATAACTTTACTAAATCGACTTAGTGAAAAATACCTTTTTAATATTAAACTACTCGGAGTAACTAAACTATATCTCTTAATAAACAAGACTAAGTATAATAACGATTTGCTATTATAGTATATTATAGATAGTATATATAATTATATTCTATTATCTCCTGAGTAAGCTATCTCTAAGGACTTCTGTAAAATCCTGAAATTACCTAGCTTTAATAGCAGGGTTAAGCTTATAGCTATTAACAAGCTATATTTCGTTAAGTAATAGAAGGACTTCTAAGTATAATTTACTATATTAGGAGAGCTCTGATTAATACTACCTAAAAATACCGTATGGTTTAGATATATAGTAATACTACCTTTAGATATATTATATTAAATACTTTATATAGTAAGCTTTAAGAAAGTTATTATAGAGCTATTACTATATATAACTACTATTATTTATACTTTAATCGATAGGCAGGATATATCCCTAGTAGTTATACTTATCTTACGAAAGAAACTTACTATTTTCAACTGATTATACTACTTACTAGACTAAGCTATTAAAGTTAATACGTAAGAAATTATACCTGAGAAGATTCTTAAGACGATTATCTTTATTAATAGTATTAAGTAATACGAGTAACTTACACGTTAGCTATAATACTACCTTATATTAAAGATAGCTACTTAGTTAGAAAGATATTATACAAATAATACCTTAGATAGTATTATTAAGATTATATAGACTTTCTACTCTTAGGTTTCTTAATTAGATAGAGATTTAAGATATAATACTTTTCGTGTCTTAAGTTCTACTTATAGACTTATAATCGCTATAACCTTAATAGAAACTAGGATAAATATTCTAGATATTAGATAAGTAGTAATATAAAAGTTACTAATTAATCTAATACTAAACGAGCTCTAGTAGCGAGTAGGATATAACAGTTAAGGAGAAGGATATACCTACGAGGTATATGTATTTATACTATATTAGGTGATAGATAATAAAAGGAAATATCTAGAACTAAAAGCTATAAGTTCTAATACAGCTCTAAGTCCTAAGGTTTTATTATAAAAGCTAGTGTACTAAAACTTTTATTATTTATTACCCGGGAATCGTATTATAATACAGACTTAGTCTAGACTTAGAGAGACTACTTCTATTAGCGAGGTACTAGATAATATATATTTAAGTGATATTAAATCAGTTAATAGTAATAAGAGTACTATAAGTAATACTAATAAAGCTAAACCGACTAATACTATAGATAATAGTAAAAGGCTTAAAGTATAGACTTAGTCTAAAATAAGATCTAGAGATAACCTACTTACTATATATAAAGAAGTATATAATATAGCGTATTAGCGGAATATATTACTAAAGCTCTTAAGTGAATATCTGCTCCTAATTAAGAAGAGAAACTATCCTTTAAAGTGTAACTATTATATAGGGTATAACCCCGACTTAACCTCTCTTTTAATAGAGTTATTACCTAGGTCTTATATAGGACTAGATATGCCGAGGAAGAGTAGCTATAGAGCTTTTATTCTCTAGATATTAAAAGAATAGTATACTAAGTATACTTTTCTCTTTAACTCCTTATTCCTAAATAGTTATTTTTATCTAGGGCTTAAGATATTTATACTAAGCTTTACTATTCTTATATTAGCTATAGTATATACTAATTAGAAGTCTAATTATAAGAAGCTTAACTAATTGATATAAGATAAGTTAATTATAAAAGTTCTTTAGCTTAATAAATAAGAATATAAAGAGAGCTAGAGAGTAAGCTTATTAAATAGGCTATTAATTCTCTATAAAGTAGTTAAGGAGGAAGTATAAAAGGAAAGAATATTAAGAGCTATAAAAAAGAGAGCTAGTAAAGAGTATACTACTAAAAGTAATTGAACTAGCGATTCTCTTATACTTACTCCTGATATAATTTAGTTTTTATAAGGTCTAGCGCTTATTATATTAAACAATAAAGTACTATCGCCTTCTCCTTATACTCTACGAACTTTATCCTATTACTAATTAATATTACTAATCCCTTTATAACTATCCCTATTAGTAAAGGATATAAATATAACATTAATCCTAAGTCTAGGTAAGATTAATTAGTTACTAAGAGTATATTAATCGCGCTATTTAACTCCTTTACTAAAGCGCCCTTCAGTATTACTTATAAATAGCCTAATAATAAGATAAGCTATTAAATAGTAAATACAGGTATCTCTAAGTGAAAGGTATATATAAGAAATACTGAAAAATAAATATCTAGCTAATACTAAGGGAGGACTTAAGAGGACTAGTAAATAGCTTAGTCTATTATACTAATATAATAAGAGACGCTAAGGAGGAAGTACTAGTTAGTAAGTAGATATAGTGCCTAGGGAGTAAGTTAAAGTAAGTAGGCTAATTAGAGACTTAGATATAAGGAAAAGAAGTAAGGTAAGCTAACTATAATACTAATACTTAATATAAGTACTAAATATTAATACCCGGATAGTAATCCGAAGTAAATTAAAGTAAGTGAGCTAATAGGAGATAAGATAATATATAATATAATTTAATTAATACTAAAAAACTAGAGTATAGATAAGAAACTGAAGTAAGTTAAAGTAAATAAAATAGATATAAAGTAGTAGCTAGTATCTACCTTAATACTTGAACTTATATAACTCTTATAAGTAATAACTTATTAAATAAAGAGTAATATAATATTACTCGCTATAATTATCTTACTCTATTAAGGGGTTAGCGGTAATATCTAAGCGTGTAGTTAAGAAATAATAGAGGTGTTTCTAGCTGAAAAGGCGTGAATATATAAGCGTAGGAACGCCTACTTAGCTATAACTTTATTAATTAATAAGCTATAATTAAAATGATAATATAAGGCGACTCTATATACTTTTCTTATCCTTAGATATTAATTCGTATTATATAAGAATACGTAGTTAAGAAATCGTAGAGATATTTCTAGCTAAAAAAAAGTAAGTATAAAAGTATAGGAACGCCTACTTAGCTATAACTTTATTAATTAATAAGCTATAATTAAAAGGATAACGTAAGGCGACTTTATATACTTTTCTTATCCTTAGATATTAATTCGTATTATATAAGAATATATAGTTAAGAAATCATAGAGGTGTTTCTAGCTGAAAAAAGGTAAGGGTCTATATTAAGTAACGCCTACTTAGATATAACTTTATTAATTAATAAGATATTATAAAAAGAATAATAGGAGGTAATTAGATATATCTTTTTAATTCTTAGAAGATATTTAGGTCTATATATAGAGTTGTTATTAGAAAATACTAGGGAGGTTTCTAGTTAGACTATTCTACTAAGTGCGAGTAAGAAATTAATACTTTAGTCTTAGTATATATATTTCACTCTTAAGGAAATCGATATAAGTAAAAATAAATATTTTATTAAATAGATAAATAGATTACTTACTATCTATAATATACTTAAAGTTATTTAAATAGTTGTATATTAAGTTATAGTAAAGTAACTAAAGAATTAAGGTTAGCTTAAAATTAATCTCTATATAGATTAGTACTATTTTCCTTTAGATACTTTATAGCAAGAAAACCTACCTGAACCTATATATTACCTAATTAAGTAGTAGTATAGCGCTAAAGAGTAAGTTGAAGTAAATGAACTAATAAATAGTCTGTGTATAGTAAGTAGAGGTAAATGGACTAATAGTGATAATAGGTCTATGCGTACCTAGGCGGGCGGTTTTCAAGTAAGAAGTAGCTGTCTGAGATAATTCCCTATAACGATCCGGCGGATCCATTCATGCGATCACGCACGTGTGTTCGGAGATCGTTCCCATCTGAGCTTACTTTCAGATTCCTGCATCTCCAGTTCCTGTATTAGTTCGATTTGAGCAGCTGTTGGTGATGATTGTGACATAGGAGCAACACCTATTCCCAGGTGGCTCACCTGTTGTTTCAATAATACGAAAATTTGCTTCGTGTTAAGATGAGCATCAAGAGCGATCTCAAAATTGTGAATTAGAGATACAAGTGTTCCAAGTTTGGTGATGTACAAAGTTGAGAGCAAGAGAGGGTTACGGTTGCCTTCCGAGTGGGCGTATTCTGCATTTGTGAACCTGCTCAGAAAGTGGAATGAAAATCTAAGCTTCCCCCCACGTCCAATAATGAATCTCCCCAGACTATAATACCCGTTATTGGTGCGTATTTGAGTTTATAGTGGGTATCCAATGATCAATTGTGGCATGTCAAGCTCCATACGATGTGTACAGAAGCTCCACCTTCTATGCCCAGAAATCATTTATGTCCGATCTGGAACTCCTCCGCGATGTTTGTCTGCTTTGTCATAACAATAATCTTCTTTCCCATGGCACCCTGCAGAAGCGTTTACAAGCCGTGATTTTGGCGAGTCTGACTTGACTCGGGAGGTAGACAACGCTGGCATCATTCGTTTCGATGCGGTTTGGTACAGCACTTCGGGGAACGCACTACCCGTTTCGGGCCCACCTATTGCGAAAGGGAGGAACGCCTAGCAAAATCTTATCTTCGGAACTAGAATCAATGGCCCATGTGGATCCGGGACGTATTCATATGAAGTCGAGCCCGGCTTCGTGTGTTGTGGAAAGTCGAACCGTTCTCGATGTTTCCGAAGTGCGACTTTCAATGACTGGTGAGGAGGGGTCAGGCTATATACTTCTAGCAGAAGCCAGTTGAGACTAATACATTGGATCAATCGACATTCAACATTATTGATACGATGGCAGCTGAAAATCGAGGGCCTGAATTGGCCGCGGTCATCATTTTTCTCATGGTGTTCTCGCTTGTTACTGTTGGGTTGAGGTGTTACACGATGGGATATATCCTCAAGCGATTCTTTGCTGAAGACTGGCTGTCTGTCGTTACACTTGTAAGTCTCAGCTCCAACAAATTAACAGGAACTCAAGCTGATGTATTGGCAGGCGCTATACATGTTTTACTCAATATCGGCACTTATTTCAATTCGCTGGGGTCTTGGCCAACATGTTGCAAATGTACCGGAAGATCACCACCCGATCGCACTGTTCTGGAAGTACATCAGCCAGTGTATCTATGTACTCATATCAGTCCTCGTCAAGTACATCGTTGGACTGCTCCTCCTCCGGATTTGTTCTCGACAGAAATGGCAGCGCGTTACCATCTGGACACTTCTCGGAGTTGTCACTGTCTTCAACATGTTCTACGTCTTCATTGTTATCTTCCAGTGCATGCCGATCCCATTCTACTGGTATCGCTACAGCCCTAATCCACCTGTTACTGGGAAGTGTAATCACTCAAAACTTGCCACCATTCCGACGTATGTCAGTTTGGTCTTGAACGTACTCTCTGACTGGATCCTGGCGCTGCTACCTATCTCCGTCGTTTGGAACTCAAACATGGATAGAAATACGAAGATTTCTGTCGTCGCTGTTTTAGCTATTGGATCAATGTGAGTTCAAAATCATTTGTCCTATGGATTCACGCTAATTAATGATTCAGTGCATCATTTGCAACAGTAGCCCGCATTCCATACGCCAAGCAACTTCTATCGAACCCAGACTATTTATACAATTTCACCGATCTCGCGATCTGGAGTACGGTCGAGATTGGACTGGCACTGAGCGCGTCATCGCTGGCAACGCTCAAGCCCCTTTTCCGGAAACTCAATATTCTTGCCTCGACACGAAGTGGTAGTCGATTGGGTGTTGGAAGAAGCGGATTAGGAACAAGTGGTCGAGGAACAAAAGATGCAGGCGATTCAGCATGGCACTCTCGAAAGAGATCGATTCCTTTTACGCCTCGAAACTTTACTGAGCTCAAGGATGAGGAGAATGAGTTAGGTATTATACAAATAGCAGTGGAGAAGACTACGCTGAATAGTGCGGTCGTTCAAGATCCCTTCATTTCCGTTCCACTGGCTTCACATCCGCCGAGTCGGCCTGCAAGACCTGAATTCAAGAACTTCAATTTTTAATGACCGCTATGTAGCTGAATTTAATTCCTGTTGACTTCGCCATCATCTAAGCGCCGTGCATGCTTGTGACTCGTTCTTGGGGTCATCGTAACGCGAAACACGAAATCAGGAACTCGATCAAGCTGACTTGATTCAAAGGCTTGATGAGCTGCTTCACGATGTGCAAAATCCTGAATTTGCACAGCGGGTGCACTTTGGTGAGAAACGCAGAAGTGGGCAGTATAAAGAAAGCTAAAGACAACCCTCACCACATGAGAGTAAGGTAGCTGAGTAAACACCAAGCCTGACACTAGACCATTCGCTTATTTTGTAGCGCCATGCAAGCACTAGGTAGGCATTCAAGTACCTAGCTCTGACGTCTCCCACGAGACGCGATTTCAAACCTCACCTTTCAAATTAGATCTTCTCAATATCCCTTTGCAGCCTCCAGCTACTCCTGGACGCGATCTTGAGGCAATCACATCGATCTCGCGTCTTTCCCTCTCCAAGCTTGTGCAGGCACGATTCTAGTGATCGACGCAGTAGAGCCATCATCATCATGGCTATACAAGGAGAAGGAACAGACTCAATTGAACAGACCATGCCTGGTCTTACCCCGAAGGACAATTTGAAGCAAGAAACAAGCGACGACTCAGAGGCAGGAAGCTTTTTAGATGACGATACGGAGAACTTTCTGCCATGTGGATGGACAGGTAGTGCGAAGAAGAAGACCCCGTCTGATTACAAGTCTCGAAAACGTGGAGCGATCAATATCAAGGCAGATAAAGTCAAGTGCCCATCACCAGCTCTGACTATTGTCAAGAAACTAAGTCTCCACGAAGACCACTACCCAACCTCCAGCCTAACCTCATTAGACGCCAGTGTCTCGTCAATTTCTGTCGGTGACAGTGGGTCTACAATCCTGGCATCTTCAACAGCTGAGCCTTCTGCAAAATCAACTGCTGCTGCCACTGACTGGCACTACCACCAAGTCCAAGCAAAGTACCGTGACTATTGGGCGACTTCAAGTACCAGCTTCAATGATTCGCCAAGCACGCACACCGAGCGAAGTCCTACAAGGGCAAATCAAATCTCTCAAGTACGAAGTTGAAAAGAAAGATCGGGATGTCAAGTCTGCAAATCAGAGAGCAGCAGCTTCAGAAATGGCACGGGGCAAAGCGAATCACGACAAGGCCAAGATCGAGAAGGAGCTGGAAGAAAAGACAAAAGCCCTTGAGAGAGCCCTACAAGCCAATCCAAATTCTTAAGGAACGAGACGAAATCGAAGGACAACGTCAAAAGGGAACTTCGGAGCTGAAAAAGCTGCGCGAGAAGCACGAGGCTTTGGTGAAGAGACTCTGTGAGTCTGAGAAAAAGCTTAGCGCAACTGAGGAAGACTTGACAAATGCCAATGCTCGTATAAACATGATTGCAATCGAAAAAAGTGGTTTGGATCTCGCGATTGGGGCCCTCAATCGAGCAGCTAGAAATCACAACAGTACGATACAGAGGGCAAAAGCCGAACTACGCCAAGAGCAAAAAATTAGCGCTGCGCTGCAAGCAGAGAATAGCGACCTGAGAGCTCAATTGACAGTTTCCCAAGCAATGTCGAACCTCTTTGCAGCATCTACCAGGGCATCCTCTGAGACTCAAACTGCAATTGCTGATCTAAGAAACCTCCAAAGATCAAACGATCGACTGAATCGAGATTACAGTCAACTCGTACGCGATTATGATGAAGCTAAGAAGGCTAGAGACTTGATGGAGACAGAATACCGTGATGTCTTGAGACGTCAGACGGCACTTGAAAAGATTCTCGATGCATCGAAAGAGACTGTCAGACTAAAAGATCAACTTATTTCCCACTTGACGTCGGAAAATTCAGACTTGAAGCAGAACAAAGATCTGCTTGGCCCACTTGTCAAGATCGGTGTCGATATCCGGCTTCGAAATCTCGAATTTGCACGGGAGACCACCCTTGACGTTCCGTCCAGCGATCTTGACAGAGCAATTATTCTCAGTGGAAACGTAGCTGCTCATCGTGCGAATGGCGCCGTCGATGCCGCTATTTTTGAAGCTGGATTAGTACCGGATGGCTGCATTGAGGAAGCTTCAAAGGTCTTCATGAGCCTGTATCTCTGCCAACCATCACAGTATCCTACTCAGTGGGGCTCTCAAATAAAAAGAGTTCTAGACTGTCGAGCTACCATCAAAACTGTCAAGGCTGTGGCTGGATCTGCCGGCTGCTCGAACCTTGAGAATGAGCATTCAAGCCTGGACCTAGAGCTTTGCACACTACATGACGACATGTGGGTCAAGGAAGATTTTCAAGCTGATCCAAGTGTTGAAGAGCGACTGTTAGGACTGGAAGAGATCACAGAAGATATTGTTGATATCAAGAGGAGCAAAGGTGGTCGTCGAAGAAGAGCTCGCTTTAGCGTAAGTTCTATATATGCGGCCTTGAGACATTGACTTACTCATTCGGCTGACAGGATGTTGATTACTACAGCTACGATGATGATGATGATGAATGATCATGCTACGGATGAAATGTTTGATTCTTGTACCATGAGTCTGCTGGAGTATGCTTGCGAGACTGCGAGTTGAGCAACGAACGATCCAGCCGGGAATGTTCAATTTAATGTACTCTAAATATGTTTCGAAACTTCATAAGTCCAACCGCCTTGATAACGACAAACGACCAGACGGCCCAAAAAGATGTCCAAGCAATTCGTTCTCAGATAGAAACCAAGAGACGTGGAATTCCTAAAGCACGGGGAACAAAGCAAGAGCTCGATTGAACAATGGTGCACACAATTCTGTCAATAGCAGCGATCGTGCGTGCTTCTTGGTGGTGGCTGGATGTTGCTGGATGGGCGGACAATCTCCTAATCTACCTCGAGAGTCGTGACTCGACAAGAAGTTAGCTTTTTGATGTAGCTCAATCGAAGAGAATGAATATTGAGTGAACCGTTCCAACACAGCTCGCTTAAACTTGTTGACATTCCGGCTTTTTTTGGTAGCTTGGCAGCCACCATGACCATTGAGGAAAACTGTCCACTAATTAGTCAACAAGATTGGAAGTATGCTTTATCTTTTATGTCACATTCGTAATTGACTTCGTAGAGGTAATCTCAAATGGTCGTGTTACCTTCTCGAAACCTTGGTAGGGGCTGACTCAAAGGCAACACGAATATGGCCCAATCAGAGCCAAGATCACGACGCGGCTTTTTTCCGCGAACGAGATGAAGAGCCTGTCACCACCAGACTGCACAGTGTTTCTCGACCAGGTCATCCAGAATGGCAGAATCAAGCACGAGTTCTCTGCCTTCACTCTTCCGTGAATTTGCAGGTCTCTCAACATCCCCTCGTAAGAACCGAAGCGATCAATCTATGAAAGAACCCGACTTTTCATCCGGTTTTGGCAGATGGAAATCCAGCTTCACCAAGAAGAAAAGACCCAAAGAATCTCACAGACATCGACAGAAATTCAGGAGCGACGATGAGGATATTGAAACTGTGAAGGAGGAGCGAGACTATGAGCGCAAACGGCTCCGACGGGCATTGCGGGAGCTGGAGGAGTTACGACGGGACCGGGATGAGCTTGACGGCCAGCGGCACAAAGCAACCACGGATTTGAAAAGGCTACGAAAAGAAGATCAAATGAAAAAGAAGAAACTAGAAGAGTACAGATTACGGTTTCAGGATCAAGAAAAGACATCGGACCGTCTTCGCGCGCATCTCCAGTCATTACGCAAGGAAGCGGCGGACAAGGATAAAAGAATTGATCAGCTGACCAGGGACGAGGCTAGCTCGAGGTCCAAAACTCAGAGACTTCGTGACAAACTCAAACGAGAGCGGGAGGAGGTTTCAAGGTTACAGGATGATATCTCTGATCTGAGGACGCAACAGAACCCTGTCACAGATGCTCGAGACACCGCCACAGCTCTCAGAATTTTGCGAAAGAATCACGATGAGCTTGGCAGACAATACGAAGCTTCCCAGGAGGATCTGAAGGCTCTCAAAGCAGACATTGCCCAACTTGAAAACGACTATACGCGGGTCAGAATCGAGAGAGACGATTCCAAGCAGCAGATGATCCAAGTACAAGCTCAGAATACTATTCAAGCACAAGACATTGAGGACCTGACAAAGTCGAAGGTTGACCTTGAGAAGACTCGGGATGTGGTTCAACCAATTCTACAAATCGGTGTGGACATCCGATTGCGAAATTTAGAGTCAGCGAGGGAATGCCTCCTCAAGATCAAACAAGCGGAGAAAGATAGGGCAATTATACTTAGCGGTAACGTTGCTGCGCATCGACCCAATGGAGCTGTCGACGCTGCACTCTTTTGGGCTGGGTTGGTGCCAGAAGACTACCTTCCTGAAGCCACCAGAACCTTTAAGAAGATGTACCAAGTCTCGCCAGAGAACTATGGCTGCTGGAGTCCCATGGTACTTCGTATGATTGACTGCCAGGCTACGATTGCCACCGTTCAGGTACAGCATCAATTCAAGAAGTTCGATACTTCACACCTGAGGGACGAGCACGAACGACTACACAATTACCTCGTGTCTCGTCAGAAAAGACTTTCTCCAGAAGAGTTCGAGGTTGATGAGAAGGCGAAAAAGTTGCTTGCCAAGATTGAGGTCATCATGGAGGAGATAGTGGACTTGAGTCGAGGCAAGGGCAAAGGACGGAAGAAGTCCCAAGCTTTTGTATGTACTCTTACGACTTATTTTGTGTCAAATCTAACCTTTATGTAGGAATACATCGAGAGCGAAGACGAAGAAATTATATCCAAGCCTGGAAAACAGGACACAGGAGTTCGGGTGGAAAATGATGAGAATGACAAGGCTGGAGATAGTTCTGAGACCATTTCGGATGAGGATGAAGACTCTTCCGAAGAGGATAGTGATTCTTCTGACGAAAGTGTGTCCTCGGAAGAGAATGAGAATTCGGAAGATGATATTGATTGAAGCGGGGAAGATGATCGTGGGAGGTCTGAGACTGAGAGTGGGAATAACGACTTGACGGATTATGGAAAAAGACACGAAGATTGCGATTGGAATAGCATTGAAGATACCCTGTCCTCACGAGGAGCCTTATTCAAATAGCGTTTTATGAGTGTTTGGAATTCTTCGCATTGAAAGGATGAAGATGTCGAGGAGTTTTAGACTGGCTGGTATAGCCCATGAAGTTTATTCAACTCAGATGATAAAATACTTCTCACAAAGCACACCAAGGACGAGGTAAGTGAACGCTGAACTTGTTTGTCAGGTTACAATCTTCACTGGTCCGGAGACTAGCTTCTTCGCTCAAGTGAACTGCTGCATATAATCACCAGGACTGTACTCCCAAATCTTCATTTCTCAGTCCATTACATCTTCTATTCAGACAATGAGGGAGAATTTAAATTTCTGTCAATTCCAAACGACGCATCTTTGAACATGATTGAATTCCAGGCTTTTGGATTGCAAGGTGGAAGTTATTCGGTCCTGTCATGATAATGCATCAAGATCCACAGCATATTCGAACGCATGTCAACCAACCCCTCTACTTTCAATCCATCCCCGGCCCCGGCTTCGAAGAATCGACATCATGCTTCTCTACTGCCTTTTCTTATCAACATCTCACTACCCACCACCTTGAATCTGCGTTCTTAAACTTGCCATGAACCCACGTAACTGCCCGAAGGTCTTCACTCCAACAGGAAGCAGACAGTTCTTCGCATCATTGTCCTCAAGCCACCGAGAAGTCCACTTCTCGTATCCTTCTTCGCCAAGCCACCAGGGTGCTGTTTCATGCACTGATGGAGAGAAGGCCTCGTGCTTTGGGAGAGAGGTTGTAGATGACGAGCTGGATGTGGATGAGGAGTAGGATGTGGTGCGTGTGAGGGAGGGGTTGAAATGTTTCGTCATTGTGGAGGAGATTGACTTCTGAATGATTGAGGAGAGTTGAATGGAGTGGAATATATTGCTTCTGAGTTCTGGTATGTTCTTCTGTGATGTGGAAGTTTGGGGAGGTTAGCTGTTTTATACACCGCTCAACGAGCTGAGTTGCAAGCACCGGAAATTGTGAATGGGTTCTGTGACTTAGTCGCATACATGGTGCCTTTTTGGAATAGAAAGTGTGACACTGAATATTTCATGAAGAAGTCTGAAAACCCTGAACTTACGACTGTCCTCGTTTATGTAGAGAAGGCTGCAGCCTGACGTGGAAGGTTCAGATCGTGAATGCCTTAAGCACACTATCATGGGGAACAGCGCCGACGCGCCGCGGTAAGATTCTGGTGGCTGCCCTGTACTACAGGAAATGTCCACTAACTTCGTAAGTATGAGCCTGGTAAGAATGTGTGTTGGGAACGGCAGTGGAGAGGATAGTCTAGGCACCATACACAGCAAATCAGTATTAAATCAATATTTCTATTCCTTGCGCATAAGTTTCTTCCCCTCCAACAAGAGCGACTGTACAGTCTTATTCCCAAAATCTCACTTCAACCGTCACTACTGGATGCTCCGTGTCATCCTTGGACTCGCATCCCAAATAACATCCAGACTTGCGGACATCGACAATTATCCGATCAGGCGTTGTCTCTCCCCTCCGATAGTTGTGTTCATTTCCCGAACTGGAACATGAACGAATCGATCTTGACCCATCACTTCCCCAATGCTCCCTAACTTTCCTAGCAGCAGCCACCAAAAGTTCCTCTTCATCCAACACCTCGCCGAAAGCGTGGTCCTCCGGATGAAACTCTAACCTAGCAACTCCATCCTTCGAATGCACTCCACCCACATCATGGATTTTCTCATATTTCGTCGTACTCGGGCCCTTGCATCCACATGTCTGCTCTCCCAGTGTTCGGTTACTGATCCTTTTCGTCTCGAAAGCCCGTGGACACAGCTTCTCACCACACCCATAGAGATGAACAACCCAAGTACACATGTCGTCTACATACTCTCTATTTCTGGAATTGGTGAGCCATTGTGATGTTTCGTACTCATGACCAATGAGGCCAAATGTTGATGGGCCGCGGCACTCGCTGACTCGCTTGGCGAGCAGGTTTTGCAGTTTAGGTGGCAAGTTGTAGAAAGGGAGTTGGCGGGTCGCCGAGCTCAGGCTGGAGGAAGTTGAGGATACTGACATTTTTTAGACTTCTGTGCAGTGTCTGATTATGTTTGTATCTGTACTTTGTCGTTCTACAGGAAACTGCAGGATCAGGCAGTCAGCTAATATCATTCTCAGAATGACTCACTGTACATTCACGAGTCAATGGAGAGATAACAGACGCTGACGGAATCATCGCAAGGGCTCTCAACTCACTCACTTCACGTCACGTCATTCACTTGTTTAGCGGCCGATACAAGGTTATCGGTGTACCCACTGGTATATGGTTGTAGATCAACCTGAATACGAAGGTTTATTTAGATGTCGCTTCCTTTTGAAAGCCATGTTTCAGGTTTCATCTGATTGACAAAGGACTAGATACATCCTATCGACCCCTCAAACGCCCTGTAAGCAGCCAGCAGTTACTTCCCTCCCACTCCAGGCCAAGAGAACTTCCTGATTTCAGAGGCAACCCTCAAAGCATCATAATGGGCTTTATCCATTTTCCTTTGGTGATGTTCTGGCTCCGTTCCCTTCTTTCTCTTGGGAACTTTCTCTTCTGGGCAAACTTCCTCGGGCTGGATAACAGACAAGATCTCTAGTGATTCGTCCTTTTGAGCCTCTGGATTGTTCCCCGGCATATCCATGCCAGTCATGACGGTATCTTCAACTGTTGTACGATCAACTTCAGTTCCGTTAAATGACACTTTCTTTTTTGGATCTTCTTTGCTTCGAGATCGTGTGTGGAGAACGGGACGGGTAGGTGGAGTGATAGCCCTAGCTGGGTCTCTAGGAGTATCTTTGCGTGGGGGTAGAGGTGGTGGTGAATCTGGGAAACAGCCTGGAACTTGATAGAACTTGGCCTCCGGAGTATCCGTCGGCTTCGGAGGAACGGAAGCTTCAGAATTGGTTGTGATCGCATTTCCAGTCGGATATGGACATCTTGGCGGTAATGGTGGAGGGATATCGACGGGAACTTCAGTGGTAGAACCTGCATTCTGATCATCCGGAGCCTTCGGACTGGTAGACAGTGCTGCAGTTACGTCTGGAATCTCGATCTTTTGTTCCTTGGTCTTCAGGACTTCATTCGGACATATTAAGGGATTTGGTTTCTTTTGTAGCTTATTTGGTCGACGTACTTTTGGTGGAGGACACGCTTGGGATTGCTCAGCTGCAACAGCCTGCTTAGCCTTTTCCGCTAGCTCTTTATCCGGCTTTGCTTTCTCAACCTTCTTCTGCTCTTCTTCCGCTCTTTGTAGCTTTTCGATAGCATACTCAGCTTTTCTCCTCTCCAAGTCTTTCTGTATTCGCTCGCTATTCAGCTTTTGGGTTTCCTGCATCTTCGACCTCACCAGCTTCAACATATCGTTCACAGCAATCAATAGCTCCATCCAATCCAGCTCATTATAAGAGTCGAAGTTCGTAAGTGCCAAAACCTTCTCAAGTAATGGTTGGAGCCTTTGAGCTTGACGTTGAAAGCTGTTGTAAGGATACTGAGCTCGACTGGTTGCTTCTTGTGCTAAGAACTCGTTCACCATCTTAGAATCACGTTCTTTGATGGTGTCAGTGACTTGAGGTTTTATCTTATCCGTGGGGTGTGCCAGGTTGTACTTCGTGATAAGTACAAGGAGCTCGAACTTGGTAGGCCCTTGGTATTTCATCTTGGATCGTGGCTCGGCGCAGAAGCGTTTCTTGTTCGGGAGAAACCGGATTAAAGGAGGAGCGCTCTCTACACTTGGATTTATCAGAGGCGTGGAGAATAGAACTTGGATATATTCGCGGAATTTTGTGACAGGAATATCAGGAGTTGAGGTGGGATGACAGCGTGAATCAATAATTAAAGCTGAGCGAGGCGTATACTAAGACGTCCGTGAGTCAACGATAAGCTGTATATATACATGATTATATCTGCGAAGGCTTGTATGAACCCACGGGCACTCGAGTAGCAAATTGCGAACAGCTGATGAAAGAAAAATGGCTGTTGACATTCGGCAAACGGCTAATCACCGGCTTTGAAATAGAGAACTTGTACGATTTGATCCCTAAGTGTCTTCTTGAAATTGAACATCTTTAGGTACAACTCCTCAATATACTAAACACAGATATCATAGAAGCTCAAACGTATTAATATGGAGGTAAAGCTCAAAGACAGGAATAATTCCTTCGATCATGCCTGGAGAGTGGATGTGCAGTTCGGATCTCTTGCAAGCTCAGGATGACCCAACTTTCACGATGCTAATGAACTATGAAGAAGTCCTCACAATGTTTATATGTGTTAACCTCTAGTTTTGGGTCGCTCAAGCCATAGATATTTACAGAGACTTGGTTTTATAGCTCTGCAAGTCGTTCTTGCTGCGGAACCAAATCTGGGTCGCATCATCCTCATTGTGCTCATTCCAAGTGCTCCTAAGTTCGCAAAACCCAATTGATACGTGAAAACCCCAAAAACGTGGTATCTATCTGATATTTTGTTTATAGACTCTATCGGGTTTTATGAACATAACAAACGAGTTTTCTCAATTCGGCAGGCGCGTCCGGCAACCGCAACCTCACTCAAGTGAGAGGTTTTGGTTTAGACGAGCAAGACCAACTCAGCGTAAGCGTCAAAGCAGGAATATCTTTCTGAAATTAATAGCTAACCAGCATGTCTTACATTACACCTGCAAAAATCGGTCGGATGGAAGGCATGGTTGGAATACCAGCCCCGAAGCTACCAAATACCAGCTCATGGACTTGGTTCTGCTGCAGTGTACGTGTACCCTTCCCGTCCCTGATTTGATTGCCGTTGATAGATAGATGAACTGACACGAGAAGCAGTGCTCCCGCGCCAATCAGCGTCCCAAGGAGTCTGAAAAGTACTCAATCTGTCGATCCTGCCAACATGAGGTGAGTTTTCGCAGCCGCAGCCATTGATGTCGAGACAGTTGGTTTCCAGCTTGAATGGAGTTCTGACTTCTCCCAGCGTTGCAGATCGTGTAGTATCCGCTGGAACAATCGCACCATGGCCTTCGCTGATGGAAAGTACACCCTTCAGACCTATTACAGATTCAAGCAAGAGGACGAAGACGAGGCTGCGAAGCATGGATTGGAGACTATATGGGGGAAAACTGCAAGGCTAAATTGGGAAGAGGCTGAGATGTGGATCTTGGCTGAAAGATTGGTCGAGGAGGAAGAGGCTGAGAATGCTAGGCTTCTGAGACGTTCTGGTGCTGGAGGTCTAGAAGTTGGTGAAGGTGGCAGTGGGTTGAAAAGCAGGGAGAGTGGAGAGAGCGAGGAGAGTGTGAATAATGAGGTCAGTAATGTTGGAATTATGGTCGAGAGATGGGTCATTTGAAGAGCGAGGGAGAACATTGGCGCTGCTTGGGCAACGGATAAGCAGTACCGACCATTACAGTTCGTGAAAGCGTAGACATGGCCCCAGATTTTTCGAAGCGTTGATCCATAGCGGTGGCTTAAAGCTGGCATTTAATCCACCTCATGAGCAATAGACCAAGCCTGAAATGGGCATGTCAAATGGTATGTCAACAACTGGCAGATTTGAATGTTCCCGAGAGTGCTCCCCCCCCCCCCCCCCCCCCCCCCCCCCCCCGCTTCGATGCGTGAATCATGATCATTAGGATATTCCCGGTATTTGCTAGACGTGAGTCAACAGTCGATCCAACATAAAATTGGTACCTCCGAGCAACTTCACTGTTATGTGCATTCAGCTCACAGAACATTCAAACTGCCTGAAAAAGAAGTCGAAGGAAAAACTAGCTCGGCCGTGGAGCAGAAGAATCTTCAAGCTCGGCGATGTCGGCTGTCACCCCTCTTGGTTATGTTGAAAAGCCTCCAAAGTTTCCGAACACGGTATACTGGTATTGGAAATGCTGCTACGTAAGTGTGAAATCCGGAAAACGGACATGTAAAAATGAGTATCCTGACCTTCCTTGAAGTGCAGGTTTTCAAGTGATATGCCTAAGTCGGCTGAGCAGTATGGACTCTGTAGTCTCTGCAGCAGAGAGAGATGTAGGGAGTGTGAGATTATCTGGCGCGGGCTGAGGACCTGATAGGTAGCGCTTACAGGGGAGAATATGGAGATTCGACGAAAGATATCTAGAGTATAGACAAGCAGAGTCTGTGTACTCAAAGTAACGAGTCTTCTTGAAATATGGCATCGACAGACGATCATGCCCCAACCGTACCCATTAAAAGCTGTACAATCATACCTCGTCTATGTGATACAGCATGACCCACATCCAACCAGACCCATTTACCAAACGCCTGCTAATCCAAATTGTACATCATGAGTCGCTCGGACCAGCTTCTTCATCGCCGGACGTGTTTGGCCTATCCACCTTTTGTCGTTTCCCTCGGAACAGATCCCCTAAAGTATTGCTCAGACTCCTCGCTCGCGTCATCCGATTTGATCCTCCTGATGCAGGAGACGCACTGATATTTTCCTGCTGGTCACTATATTTGAGTGGCGAGGTTCCAAGCTGGTATTCGTCATCCGTCAGGTTTGGATTGCTGAGTCTTTGCGACCCAGACTTGGTCCTTCTCAGCCCAAGCCGTGGCCGTCTAAAACTTCTGTTTCGGGGATCCATGCCACGCCGTAATGAGTCTGCGACAACCACACTCAAACCACCTGACAGAGGCGATAGTAGTGGCCCTGGTAACATCCTTGATATTGAATGCCTCGCAGGCGTCATTGGCCGATCTGGTTGTGGTGGAGCAGGGGATTGCTGCTCGTTCGGATGGGTATGTGGATCACCTTGCGATGTCGTCCTCGTTAATGTATTCGCAGTCTCTGCCGAGAGTTGTGCTTCTGATGGCAGTATTGGTGAGGACAGTGTGGCTTGTAGTCCAGGGTGGCTCGAAGGTTGCAGAAGATTGTCGGCGGAAGGTTTCCATGGGTTGCTGAGCAGTGGTGTTTCTTCGCGTGGAGCCGATGGCGCGACCCTGAGAGAATGTTTGTATGATGAGTTGGAATACATCCGTGGTGTTCGGGGTCGTCCTGGTGGCTCCACAAAGGAGACATGCGAATCTCTCCGTGACGATATCCCCTGATCATCGCTGGCCCCATCACCGTTTTGGAATACGCTTCCTTTTCGGAGTGAATCCCGTCTTTGAGATGTTTCTGGCGTTGTTATATCTTCGCCGGCATGCTCATGATCAGCAAGAACAATTCTTTCCTCTCCTTCATCGTCTGACTCCTCCTCTTCATCTTCATCATTCCTAGATCTCCCACTTGTGATGAGAAAGACTCCAAAGAAAGTCAGGAGACAGCCGCCAATAAATTTTGAAATGTTCTCAGTCGTCGCCTTCTCAAAGTCTCGGTATAAGATCGCACTGCCAATGATGACCGACAAAGTAAACATAACGAACTGGACAGGAATGACTTGAGTTGAATCAAACCGTTGAAGTGCCTTGTTAACATATCTCACTTGCATTACGGCTGTTGAAACAAGAACAGCGAGAAGAGCATAGGTTACGGGAGTCGTCAGAGCCCGCCATAGTGTTGATGAGAGCATTGATGCAACACCTTTGGTGGACAAAGCAGTGTATCCACCTATTCACGTTAGACATTGCACGAGTGGAGGTTCCAGGCCACTCACCAAAAAGCCCTACAAGCCCCAAGTCGATCAAGATGGTCTTATTTCCATACCTTGGACTTGCCCACACGAGCACTGCGATGAGGCCAATGGTCACACCAAGGTATATTTCAAAGGCCGTAGTCGTAATGGCACCCCATATCTCGTGAGGGCCAAGTTTCTTCTCCTCTGTCTTCGCACTCAGAACAACTGTAACCGCTCCACCGACAGCGACCACGACTCCCCAGAAATCCCGGTACCGAAAACGTTCCTTCAGCATGATGGGGGCAATCACGCAATTTGAAATCAGAGCCACCACACCCAACGGGGACACAATGGATGCTGGCGCGAATCCATATGCCAAAAAGTTCCCTGCCTCTCCCACTGTCATCAAGAGGATTCCTCCCCACCAATACGGCGACTTCAGATAATTCGAGTGGTTCTCATGCGAGCAGTCTGATGAGTCTGAGTTGAAAGACGCCGAGAGAAGGTTGTCCTCCTCGCCACTATTCTCCCCATCCACTTCAGCAGTATGCCCATTTGCATTTGTATTCGTACTCCCATATCCCCCGCTCGATTTAGCGATTTTCTTCAGTCTCTCTTTTCGGGCCATCCGCTCTTCGTGGAGCCTGATATGCGCATATCGTTGGATGTTGAGTGCGAAGGATATCAAAATGTTGCCGATGATCGATGTGACGATTCCAATGAGCGAGCTCCATCGTTGTAATTGCGAATCACCTCCCAGAATTGAGATACTATTGTAGGGACTTGGTAGAGAAGTAACCTGAGACAGTGTCACTGCAGGGAATGCTGTCGTCGGTACATAATCGAGGGCTGGCGTGGATAGAAACATATCAGCGAGAACTTGGAATGCCGCGTATCATCCCAATCGTGCCCTCTGGCAGGCGAACTCTTCACGGAGCTACGGTTGACGTCAATTTCAATGACATGGAGATGTATGTGGATCGTTCGAATATCTGTTCGTTGTTATCGCCTGATTGTAAGAGAGCAGCAAGTTGAGCAGTGATGATTTCACCGGAGCAGCAGTCGTCATTTCAAGAATCTTGGTCCCCACGTTGTTTTACACGTGCAGGGATTGCGATAGGAGAGGGGCGGTAAGTTGCCCTGTAAACCAGGGGTCCAGGCGGGAAATCACGTCTAAATTTGAACTTTTACCAATTTATGTAGGGATCTAAACCCTCGTAACGTCACCGAATTATTTGGCGTTATCGCAGGACCTGCGATCTCAAAACATTCCACAACATTCAGCAACTACCTAGGTAACAAAATGAGCGACGATGAAGATTACGAAGTGGAAGGACCTGAACTGGCCGAGGAAGATCCTATGAGAGCGTTCCTACCACAAGCTTTCGGAAAGAAGTCGAAAGAGGCAGACGTCGCGGCGCAAACTGGGAGGACGAAGAGAGCTGTTGACAAGGCTCCAATTGCAGCAAAGAGCTCTGATGGTAATGGAGAAGGACAGCGGAAAATCGCACAGGAGCCAGCCTCGAAGGATTATGGATCCGACGACGATGATGACTCGGACGACGATTCAGACCAGTCCGATGACGACGAATATCCAGTTTCGCATGAGCTGGTGCTCAAGACTCACGATCGCGCAGTTACGACAACTGCTGTCGATCCATCTGGCGGAAGAATGGTTACAGGATCCACGGACTGTACGCTGAAGCTACATGACTTTGCGTCTATGACGCCGACAACTCTTCGGGCGTTCAAGAGTGTGGACCCAAGTGCCTCAAAGACCTCTACCAACTCCGAAACCCACCCCATAAACCATGTTGAATTCAACCCATTGTCAGGAGGAACATTCCTATGCGTCTCGGCACACCCACAGGCCAAGATAATGAGCAGAGATGGGGAGGTTCTAGCGGAATTTCAGAAGGGAGATATGTATCTGAGGGACATGAACAACACGAAAGGACATATATCAGAAGTCACCACTGGTACCTGGAATCCTGTCGATAAAAACTTATGCGTAACCGCTGGAACAGACAGCACCCTACGGATATGGGATGTCAACCACAAGCGAAGCCAGAAAGAGGTCATTGTACACAAATCAAGAGCTGCTGGGTCCGCTGGAAGAACGCGAATGACTGCAGTCGTCTGGGGAAGTCCTATGCAAGGGGGGAGTAATATTCTTGTCGCTGCGGCTCTGGATGGAAGCTTAGTGATGTGGAGCGGAGACGGGCCATTTTCTCGACCTACAGCAGAAATTCGGCAAGCTCATAAGCCAGATACGTGGACCGGAGGGGTTGATATCAGCAACGATGGTCGGATGGTTGTTACGAGGGGTGGTGATGATTTGATCAAGCTTTGGGATCTTCGGAAGTTCAAGACTCCGGTTGTTACAGTCTCGCACCCTTCAACCTCGGATGTGTACGCTGTAACAAACATCAAGTATTCGCCAACATCTTCAAGTATTATCACTGGCTCGGCATCCGGTCATCTACATATTCTCAATCCCGGAAATCTAAAGCCTGAGCTGGTGACACCAGTAACTCCCGGTTCACCTCTGATCACAGTGGAGTGGCACCCCAAGCTCAACCAGATCATCACAGGTTCTGCCAATTCGGAAGTCCACGTTCTCTACAATCCCAATACCTCTGTCCGCGGTGCAGTCGACGTAGTGTCTCGAGCTCCCAAGAAACGCCACGTGGACGACGACCCTAACTTCACCACTGATCAGTCGACAGGTCTCCCAGGAGATAGTATCGTCAGTGCTGGAGGAGTTGTTACAAGTGCTGGAGCAACTTCGTTCGCAGCCCGCCATCCGACCGTCGGCCTCACAGCTTCCGGTCGATCAAGAGATCCTCGCAGGCCGCAAATACCCATGGTGACTCCATTCATGAAGAGTCAACCAGATGAGAAGCATATCAACGACAGCATTTCTCTCAGCAGTATGAGAGATGAGGATCCTAGAGAGGCGTTATTAAAATATGCGGAGTTGGCAAAGAAGGATCCATTGTTTACGAATGCTTGGAAGGATACGCAACCCGTTACTCAGTATGCTGATTTGAGTGACGAGGAAGAGGAAGAGGGGCCGGATAAAAAAAAAGTGAGAAGGTAATAGATCTCGGCGCTTTGCGCGAACAGTTTAGGACATTACGGATATATTACGGATATCATGGCGTTGAAATGGCGCCCGTAAAAGGCTATAATCGGATATGAGCGTAATGTATGTAAGTGATGTAGATATGAATACCCATACGCGGTGTCATTCACCGCAGGAAAATCGCAACCATCAATCTGATGCGTGTCTTTTCTGCTTACGGCTGTTAAGTGGCTGCCATGACCCGAGTCAATGGCAGGCATTCGAAGAAGAATCACAACATTTTTATTTGCGCATTTTCCACTCTGACTCTATTAAACATTATTGGTTGGTCCGTGAGCAGAATAGAACTTTAACTTTTAATCATCATCTTGATTGGTATGCAAAGCAGGTCCTTGGGAGTGACAATTAGTTGTTGCTCAAAGATTCTCGCGGAAGCCTCAAGATCTAACTTGTTCATCCAAGCTACGCTGCTTCCTACAACATGGTGAATCTGGTCATTGCAGGGGTCCCACCAGCAACAAGTACAGAGAAAATGCTTGAGATCCCTAAATATCCTCACCAAAGATAATCAGACGGAAATAGATCCTCCTCGGTCCATGTCAGTGGCTTCAGCGACCTTGTATCCCACATAACCCCATCAAAGTCCTTCTCAGCGATTCTCACCTTGGCTGCTATATGAGGGAGTCCCAAACCTTTGTCCAGGAACTCTATCGGTCTCCGCTGTCTGTAGGCTTCATCTTGACTACCTCTAGCATAAAATACCTTGGTGATACTCTTGTATGTCCAAACGCAGAGACGCGCCCACAGGGGATCTAAAAAATCATGCCGACCACCTGACAGCACAGCAACAGTTCTTAGGTTGTGCCAACCACTGCAAACGCGTCCTGGAAAATTGTTGCCCATAGTGGAAAAAACCCCACTTCGGTTGCTTTTTTTTATTTTTTAGTATCGGAACAAGTGCATGGGCTTATGGCTCACTTACTCGATGCATAGGTTTCTAATCTTGGCAATGGCTTTGCGTGAGACATTTTTCATGGTCTTTATGGTAATGCGGTTGAGAATGAAGTAGTTGTACTTGCAGTACAATCCCAGTGCCTGCGAGTACATCGTTTTATTGCATCGCAAGGCAATCATTAGAGTTGGGGTTTTCCCGTCGATGATCTCAATACAGTGTTCGAAGATCTTGTCACGCAGCTCGAATGGGATACTGCTGAGGGAATGACCATTACTGGGAACGTTGCTGTTCTGCTCCACCCTAACTGAAGGGGAAATTGAGGGCCCATGAGTCATCATCTTTGATTCTGTAAGGATGTTGACTTCGAGATGCTCGAGACTTTGTTGTATAGCGGGAAACTTGTGGTTCGCGATGACGGTTTTGTTGACAGATATGTTTCCAGAAACCGGAATTCCTATGGCAGACATCTCGGGGCTTGCAGTTGAATCTGCCAAAGCGTCGAGAAGACTTGCGATACTCTCAGCGGCTAGCTTGGATGACTTGCGTGCATCTGCTTGTATCTCCATGTTGTTCTGGGCTGTAGCTTCGAGGGACGAAAGAATGGCTCGGTGGCGGAGAATAGGGCTTGCAAGCTTTCGAAGTTGGAAATATAGTAGAGCGTGGAAGGAGAGTCGAAAGATGTGTTTTGAAGTAGCTCAATTGTTCGTTTGAAAGGGAAGTGGGACTTTATTGAGAGGGATGTCATGTCACTATCCCGTTTGTTCCAGGCAGTGATTTCAGCCACTCAAAGAATCCAACTGAGGTGGTACAACATCACCTGATTAGACTTGTTTTAAAGTTGGTCAAGTGAATCAGGTTCATTAGTAGCGAAAGGCCGAAATAGCAGCCAAAAAAAAGGAAGACGGAAATCCGGAGTATGAGCAGCGACATTGCCAACAAGTTGCATAGGGATAATATTACAGTCCAAGCCTTACTCTTTTGGAGAGTTGCAGAAGAAGAAGCCGAAGAACAATTAAATATTTGGTTGTTCAATCAACGACGAGTAAGGGGATAGTTGCTTCGTACAGAGTTGGAAGTAACGAGAACGCCCAGTACAAGCACTTCCACCCTGAGAAGCCAACCACCACTGTCAGAAAAATAGAATGTGTACACTGCATCAGATTCAGACAATAATGATAAGAGCACGTCTAGTCGGTTTGAGAATCTCAAGAATGCTTGGAAGTGATTACAAACTTGTCCTCCGCCTCCTCAACATCTTGGGCGAGGACTGAGGCTTAGCGAGATGATTGTATGCTCCCAATCATATCATTCATCTGTTCGTAGAATCACGAGGCTAATCACTGATCATGAAGCGAAATTTAGATCACAAAATCTGCAGAAGTCAGCTATCGAATGGACAATGAAATGATGCCACATATGACGATATCACCAAATTCGTTGTCGCGGCCAGCACATATATGAAGTGGTAGAAGCCCTTCAATTCGAAACTCAGATCCATATAGCAAATCTTCACACTCAGCAGACTCTGACAACTCCTCAGCTACACCAATTACACGTACGAACACGCACAAAATGTCCAAAGAAATAGTCCTCATCACTGGATCTACTGGGCATATCGGTTTCAGAACCCTCATTCTCCTTCTGGAAGCCGGCCATAAAGTCCGCGCCGCCCTTCGCTCGCAAGCCAAAGCCAATGAGATCCTTCAAACAAAGTCTATTCAAGCTCTGAAACCCAGTTCCAACCTCAACTTCGTCATCGTCCCCGATCTCACCGTAGATGGAGCCTACACAGATGTCATTCGAGGTGTAACTTACATCTTGCACCTGGCATCTCCCATGCCGCCTGCCTCTGACGAGCCTTCTGACTACGAAGAAACGTTGATCAAGCCTGCTGTTGCAGGTACAGTCAACATCCTCAAAGCCGCAACCCTGGAGCCCGGAATCAAGAAAGTGGTCATTACCTCATCCGCCGCTGCACTTTTCGACGCAAAGTATCTCTTCGAAAAAGATACCCCACTTGGAACAGTCTGGAATGAGAAATCCCGAACACCGATTCCGACAGGACCATTTCCATCTCCTTTCCACGCCTACGATGCTGGCAAGATCGCGGCTCTAGCTGCTGCAGATGAATATGCTGCAGATCCAAAGACCAAGTTCGATATCCTGACCATCTTGCCCTCGTTTGTGCTTGGCAAGAATGAGCTGGTTACCAAAGCTTCTGATCTGGCCTCGGGAAGCAACGGTCCAGTCATGGGACTTGTCCTCGGAAACACGTCAGATATCTCGCTCGTCAGTAGCACTGTCCATGTCGATGATGTGGCCTTCATGCATATCAAGGCTTTCGATCCCGTTGTGCCTGCAGGGACGTACGTGACCAACTCGGAGGGGTATTCGGGTACTTTGTGGCAGAATGCGGCTCGGATCGTTGCTGAGGCATTTCCTGATGCAGTTATGAAAGGCTTATTGAAGGTTGACGGAGTCCAACCAAGTCTGAGCACCAGACTTGACGGTTCTGCTTCAGAGAAGGCGATGGGATTCAAGTTCCAGAGGTTTGATGAGCAAGTGAAGAGCGTAGTCGGACAGTACCTTGAGCTTCTGGGATGATTGAAAAGTTATGCCAGATTAGAATATATCACCATATTACGATCTGATATTGTATTCAAGTGTTTTTCTCACTTCATTCATGTTTCTTTTTGGTCAACAATGGAAATAGAGTAGAGAACTTAAGCGTCAAAGAAGAATTTTAATAATTACCAGAAATCCAAACGAGCTATAACTGTTTTGATGCTGATTTATTGAACTCTCTTTTGAAAAGTAGATCGTCTATCAGACAGCAGCCAACATGGTTGATCGAACAGCTTCGTCAATGTCTTTCGGTCGAATTCCCGGCCCGAAACTCAAGCAAACTGCTCTGTGAACTAATTCTGCAAGCCTTCAGCCTTTTTTGTGTTACCGTATTCACCTGCTGATGGTGCTACTTACCGTATAAATGTTTACTCGTGCTGAGAGTCACAGAATTGTCTCCAAAAAGCTCCCTGAACAATGTCTTCCCATCATCACTTTCAAGTTTTGAAGGCATCTGAAGCGTAACCGCACCTACACCAGGTTGAATGTCGATACCTTTCCTCACCAGATACCGCTGTACAGCTTCTGAATCTACATACTCCGCGCTGTCATCTTGCAGATTTGTTTGGGGCTCGCCGGCTCCTCCTGTCGTGCACGGTTCGGCATCCTCGCTTATTTTTGTTGATCGTGACAAAGTACGTTTCCTCAACACATGACTCGCAGACTTTCTCACAGATTCCTCAGTGATCCCTTCCGTGATACTTGTATTCGACTCTTCAAGGAGTTCTTGAATATGCCGTGCTATGTCATCTCTAGTACTGTGAAAAATGCAGAAGCGAAAGCCTTTGCAGAGAATAGGGTACGGCGTCGACTTGTTTGAAATTAGGTGATAGCCATTCAGCAAAGCTGCGTTACGAAGCTGTGTCGAGAACGGAAGCTCTATACTTAAACTTTCATCTGAAACGTTCAGAGTTCGGGGACTAGCCCACAGGTTTGGTTTCGGAGAGGTGGTATCTGGTGAGCTTGCTCCACCCGAACTCCCCGGCATTGAAAGCGCATTCGGCTCGGATCCCGACAGTGACTCACGATGTGCAGACGTTCTTACATCCTCTATTTCTGTCAAATATGATCCAGCTTACGGCAGAGGGAACCTACCAGATACCCTCGCTGAAATCTCGCCCTCCCTGGATTGCGACGGCATTGCAATCACTAACTTGATCTGCTCAGCTGTGTGTTCAAGGTGTTTGGAAAGCTCAGGATCATTCCTCAAACCATCACGGCTATCAGCAAGGTCGTGAAAGCGGTCAAAAGTCGCTTGAACCTCCTTGAGACGAGCCCGTAGATCGCTGACTTGCCGTTCTAGCGAGGTAACAGCTGCTTCCTGTCGCTGGCGATACGCTTGTTGTGCGAGTCTCACTTGGGCTCGTCGACGCTTCATCTGATCAGCTGGTATGTATTAAAATGGACATAGAACTTACATCACTTGCAGAGTCGGTGCCACCCTTACCGCGCCTTGACTTGGTCTGTATATGATGTGTTCCTCCTTCTCCCTCTTTCATACCGCTAGTGTGACTTGCTTCTATGAGATAGGGAGGAAGATCTTCATATGTCAATGTTGTCGGCGTGGCATTTGAATGCGTATGCATGTGCTGTGAGTACGATGCCGGAGCAAACATTTGAGTCTCGCTGGCTTGATTGGCGAATTGGGGTATCCCCACTCTCAGCCATTCTTCATCTGTCGTTTCGAATTGGTTCGTTCGCCCATGATCTGGATGGCTTTGCCATGCCCCTAGCATTCCATCCCATATTGTTGTTGAAGTGGCTTCCATGTTGAAATGGATGAGTGATTACAAGAAAGACTCGGCAGTGCAAATAAAGGGATGCTCGAATTGTGATGATTGATCGTATTGCAGTGTTTCATGCTAGGGGAAGTGCCTCTAAATATCTTGAATCGAATTCACCCATCTAGGTCAGCTTATTAAGTGGACCTTTCAAATCATGCCGCAACCTGACATGACAAAGAAGTCCTCAGCAACTTGAAGTATCCATCGCGATCATGAGCTGCATTGTCCTGCTAAAACTACCGACAAGTACCCGGCCACCAGCACTTTATCAGGTCCGATCTGCGAATCAAATGCCCTTGTCAAATGAAAACCAGATGAATCATCTGTAGTTGTATCATTTATCAATCACTTTCTTCAGATTACTGATCAATTGTGTGTGTTGGCTGCATGCCACCCCTGGTGCCAAGAAGGCAATGTATGTCAGTGTAATCGATAGTTGAACAGCCGTTTAACGACATCGTTTTAAGGCTTTTAAACGAACTGACGTTTCTATACCTAATAACGAACCGCTGTTCGTTTTATAAGTATATAAACTAACAGAACAAGGTCGTTACTAAGAACGAACAGATAAACTTACCTATAAATCTACTTCTACTACATCTCTAGTTACTTCCTCTACTCCTAGCCCTTTTAAAAGAGTATTCCGTCGAACCTCTATATCTTTAGCTTTAATTTCCTACTTAATTAGACCGGTCTATAACTTTAAACACTCCAGATATTTAATTATATATATACTTATCTTATTCCGACGATCCGAAAAAGTGATTTTTACCGTAGAAAACGCGTGTTCTAGATCGCTAGATATCGCTAGAAGTAAGAGTATATCAAGAGCTATTCTAGAGAGGTTTAGAAAGGCCTTTTATTACGTAGGCTTAAGCTACTACTTAATAGCGTTATTATAGCTGTAAACACACTTCGTCTTATAATATTAGTTATATTCGTCTATAACAAGGGTCGGCGTATCGATCTAACGTAGCTAGAGCTCGAACTTATTAGTAAAAAAGGTATAAAGCATCAGAGAAGTCGGAATAGTCGATTTTAGCTTATATTCGTCGTCCTAGAGATTCTAAATAACTACCTTTACTTTCTCCTACTAAGAGAGCCTCTAGAACTTCTTAATATATAACTATTTACGTACAGGATTTAATAAGAGGGCTACAGCGTAGGCTAGAGATTCGTTACTTTTACTATAATATTTATCTATTTTCTACTATCCTGAATTAACTATCGCAGATATCTTAATATTATCTTAATACCTCTCTTTAGCTTTCTTAAAGTAAGTAAGTATAAAATCTATTAAAGGGAGAACTTAGTTAAGAGAGGCTCTATAACTTTTAAGAGACTTAGTAGATAATTTCAGGACTCCTAAAAAGCTCTTAATCTCACCTAAAATCCTCTAATCTTCAGTATCTAGGTGATCTAGTTCGATTTCCACGTCTCTATAAGTTGTAAAATATTCCTTAATTACCTCTTATAATAATAGAGTAACCTCAAGTATTAAAAACTAAGAGTTCTATCGCGTAGAGTTATCTCTATAGAAGTAACAATTCCTAGATAAAGTAAGGAACCTTTAGAGCTATAAGGTACTATATTATATAAAAACAACGAAATTATAAAGCTTCCTAAGAGGTCTCTTTTAACGCTATTCCCTTATTTTTTCTATTATTTATTATAGCTATCAGTTTATTATTATTTTATTCTCCGTAGATTCAATTGATTCGTTATTAGTAATAAAAAGGAAGGCTTTTATAGTAAGGTTAATAATATAGCTAGTATAGCGTAATCAGTAAGTAGCAGGGTCGTATTAAATACTAAAGGACTTATAAAGATCTTACTTAAATTATTAGTAAAAGCTATAAGGAAAGTAGTAGACTTACTAAGAGTAAGAAACCTTATTATTACGTTATTATCTACCGTGTTATCTATTATAAAATACCTTAATTTCCCTTGAACCTCCTAATCCTTTATTACTTCTATTACTATAAAGGCTAGATTCTTTCTTATTTTATTCCTAGAGACCTCTCTTATTCCTCCTATAGTTCTCCTTACTATTCCGTTAGCTCTAACGTAATAGAAGATAATTACAAGTATAAGGAGGTTATTTATTAAAGTCTATATATTATAAGAGACGTATATCTTTAAAAGGGCGTTTTTAATATTATCTTTAACCTTACTCTTATAAGCTTTAAATTATCGTTCTACCTATATACTAATTATAGAGTAAGAGCGTAGTAACTAACACGTAATATCAGAGTTAAGGTATTTAAGGAGTTCGCGGAATTCAAGTCTTTCGACTAGTTATAAAAGTTAAGAGTATACTAAGATAAATCTATAGAAAGTTAGTATTAAAAATAAGTGAGAATACTTATATTACCTAGTATAGAGAAGCTTCAGCTTATCTAGGTTAATAGAGTTACTATCACTTACTCCTATATTCCGACGCTTAAATCAAGACTCGTCTGCTATTTCAATCTAAAGTTTAAAACTAATAGAGAGAGGTTATTAACGCGTAGAACTACTATAAGTAATAGTAGTTCCCCGGGGATTACCTTTCTTTAATCTATAGGTAGCTAAATACTCCTTCGTAAACTGTGTACCACTATTTATATAGTAAACCTTTAAATAATAGCTATAGCGCTATATCTTTTTACTAGTAGCCTTATCGTAGTATCTCTTATTAATATTCTTACTTAGTATATACTAAAATATCTATACCTAATATTTATTTTTATATACTAAAGGCTCTAGAGGGCTAAGAGGCTCTAAAGGTACTCTATAAGTTATTAGGTCTAAATTAATAGGAATTAAAGGTATGATATTATCTTTTACAAGTAGCGGAGTAAAATTAAGATATACTTAACGATTTCCACGTCTCCTAGGAGTTAAAGAGCCTCTAGAGTAGTTATTAGTATTATTTATAAGTCGACGTTAAGTTAAGGAAGGTATTTTAATAGTTTTAAAGATAAGGTTTCCTTATAAAAATCGCGTTAAGAGCAACTTAACTTTAACCCCTTTTTTCTTAATAACTACTCAGTGGAAAATAACAAATAATACATTAAATAAAAGATCTATACTATAGCTTGAATTTAATATTATTTTTATATATTTATATTAAAGATTAGTAGAGTTTAATACTTAGATATCTAACTTTCCCCTGAAGGTTATTAGAAGAAGTAGCATAGTCTACTTACATAAGGCTCAGCGGGAACTATACTAAAACGGGGTTAAACGACCCTGTTCCGTTAGAGATCTAACTAACTAACAGCTGTTCTAGGTCGCTAAAACGAACGCTAGTCCGTTTAGGGTTAGCGTAAACGAACGGCCGTCCGTTCCCGTTTTGCCAAGAACAAGAAAACTATCGACCACGCTGATGTATGTAAGCGACTGAAAACGCCGAAGCATCATTGCATAACAAACTATGCAGCTATGCTGGCCGTGATCTGGGTAATTTGGTATCGGAGATGTAATGAACTTGAGCATGCAAATCCGTTGGAAGGTCACTTAACACATGCCAGGCTCAGAGCTCGAAACCTCTCAACTTCAGACTATCCGTCCTTCTGCCTTCATCGTCCTGCTCAGCAATTTCCAGTACAGGAAATTTGGCAGGTATAACTCTTCTACGAACAGCACCGTTGACGACAGAATACTTAGAGAAATCTTGTACCCCGCAGTACCTCCTCAGATAATCCTCATCCAACTCTAGGAGTCCGTTTACCTGGTCAGCAGGCGCTTTCAGCATGGCGAGAATAGCATCCGAATATATCGTCGCTCTTCTCGGGTCATTGATTACATTAGGATCGACTGATGTGATCTGGCCTGTAGCACCAGATTGGATTGACTATAAACAATCAGTTGTTTGGTTTGCGATGGTAGAATAAGAGGTGGCACGAACAGGTACAGGCCAGATACTCGTGATCGCCATATCTTTCTTCCCTTCCCTGACCCAATCTATAGCCAGTTCCTTCGTCAAGTCAGACATTCCAACCTTACCCATAGCATATGCCGTCTAATCTCTGAAGAAGGGCGAGTATATCGGTGGACTGACGACAATGACCCGTCCCTTCCACCCATTGTTTTTGAAATGTGGAAGAGTAGCTTGAATCGTTCCATACAGTCCTTCGGGATTCACTCGCTGCATAAGCTGGAAGCGTTTCATGGGAGTATTCTCGATAGGAGCCCACCATATCGCTCCAGAGTTGTATACCACGACGTCGAGATGCCCATAGATCTGCCTCACGTCAATTCCATGACCTGAAGTTTCGCAAAGGATGTTGCTACCTTCACAGTCTCGTCCACAAGCTTCTGCACACTGGCATAGTCCCGTACGTCGACTGAAATGGCTGTTGCTTTCCCCTCAGCTTCTCTGATTTTTCGCTCAACAGTGCTGATGATTGATTGTTGCGAATTGGGGTCTGGAGGGAAGGGCTCCGCGGTTAAAGCATCACTGGTGGATTTTGCTGCTACGACGACTGCACGCTGTAATCAGTTGTTTTAGGTCTATCTCAATTGTTTGCAAAACTTGCCAGTATACCCGTTTTTGGCCAGATCAATTGCCATTTGCCTGCCGATGCCACGCGAAGCTCCCACGACAAGCGCTACTTGCTGGATCTTCGAAGTCGTAAACTCCGTTATTATTGCATCTGAGAGGTCAAAAGTGGTACGATACAGTTCCCTGAATATCCAGGAAATCAGTTGAGGAGTAAACCATTGCTGATAAGTTCATATACTGTGCGTGATGGGTGTATGGTACCTCGATTGTAAACGTTGAAGTCAGATCAGTAAACCATAGGTTAAGAGCCGAGGCACTGAGTTAGGCACCATGCCATCCGACATGCGAGTGTCAGAAATTATCCTGAGGCGCTCTCCTTCCTCGGAGTAGACTCTGCTAAGTTCTGTCTTTCGTACGTCATGTACCAATTGACTACAGCAGGGTTTCTGAAGGCCCACCAAGTAGAGTTTCCACTTCACGGTCTTGTGAGCTGAACCTGGAGTCTGTCGAGAATCCAAAATACACTACGACATGAAATAGCCGAACAACCGCCCAAAGGCTCTGAGAAATACGATGATTTTTTATGGCAGTACTAAGGGCTAGAAAGGACGGGAAGTGGAAAGGTTTGTTGACACACAACTGGGACGAGCAGGAGTCTTAAGCGAGGCGAAGGGGTCCCAGTGTTGTGGAGGCTCGTGCATTTGACCTAATTGTACACAGCACCTCACGGATATCCCTCAAACATTGACAAGGCGATATTGGCTTCTTACTCACAGCTTGAGATCCTTCTTCATAATATCCAAGCTCTCTCCCTCCCTACTATCCACACCCTCCTTCACAACCCTCTCCACCTCACTTGCCAAATCCGCCTCACCACCAAGCAAATCAAACCAACCTCTCGCACTATTCTTCTCCAACAACCTCGCCGCCACTTCCGCAACATCCGCTCTCGTAACCTGTCCCCTCGCAGGTGTCTTCCCCAGCACAACCTTCCCACTCTCCGGCTCATCACTCAAGTTCCCCGGTCTTAGCACAATATACCCAAAGTCCTTCTTCTCCTCCGCAAGCACAGTCAACGCTTCATCAGCAGCGAGCTTTGCCTTGTAGTAATCGGGCATCATCTCCTCGTTGACTTTGCGGACTGTAGACCAGGATTTTTCATCCCACCATGCGGCGCGGGTTCGCCGGCTGGAGAGCGCAGAGACAAGCAAGAACTTGGTGATAGATGGGGTGGAGAGGGAGGAGCGGATGAAGAATGTGCAGGCATCGCGGTCAATGGCGTAGGTTCGTGTCGAGCCTCCTTTACCTCCGGCGCCTGTACGAGGGAGAGTCAGTATGTATATCTTCATTCCACATTGTATGAACTGCCAGATGTACCGATGCTTGCCACACAGCAGCAAGCAAGATGAATGACAGATTATTAAGAAAGTAACTGAACATACCAGCACTCCAAATAACCCAATCTGGCTTCGCTTTCTCAAGTATCTTCTTCGCATCTCCCTCGCTCTTGACATCCTCCAAGCTCTCCACCAACACCTCAATCTTGCCTGGTCCGTTCTTGCCTGCTTCCAAGATAGTGTTCTTCTGCTCTGGGTTACGAATGACGGATATGACGTCCCAGGATCGAGAGACAAGTTTGGGTGTCATCAGTAGGGAGACTTTGCCGTGGCCGCCGAGGAGGAGGATGCGTGGGTTGGTCATTTTGAGAGGATATGGAATGGTGTTTGGATTTCCTTAAACTGAGATTGAGTGAGAAATTATGACAGAAGCTACAACAATTGTTCTGAGACCTGTGAAACAGTATACTGAAGAAGTTCTTTACTAGTGATTAAGCGGCAGCAGTGATGGAATATGTAGGTTGTACGAGCCAGGATGACGATTCTGAACTTGACCCCACCATGCACATTGCATCATAGCACTTGGCGGTCCAATTATAAGAAAACTTTGTTAACAAAGCTTGCAAAAGTGAGAACCCTGGTGGTACTTTTGATCTGTGGGTCCAGAATTCGGTCTCTTCGGCGACATGAATAGTACGAAGGATTGTTTACTCATTCTTTGGTTATCAATTCTCAATGAGAGGTTTGGGTCAAGCTCCCGCATTGTACCCCGCATCCACATAGCATGTGGCGCAGAAAGCAACATTGTGGCTGATGCTCTCGATTTGTGATTGGGGTTTGTACAAAAAGGTCAACTTCAGGGCGATGCACTGTATCTATTCCATAATGTACACTAACACACAAAGGCAACCAGCCAAACCCATCGAACTCCTCCAAATCAATGAACTCGACTGTGTACGCCACGCCAGATAAACTCCGATCGATCAGTGTGAGACCTCCAATGCCTCACCTACAACCCCAGTCATTTTTTCTTTGTCCTTGAGAATACCGTTCCGCACCCTAGAACCTGCCAAAAAACATACTCAAATCAACGCAAGCGACGACTATCTACTGCTGTACTGGAAAGCTCCGAACGCACCAGTAGCCCCTGGTGTTTGCGGTCCCATAATGCCGCCGTTGCTGTTGTGTCCTGGTGTGCTTGCGAGTCCGGCGTTGCCTGTATTTGGTGTGCTTGGTCCTCCATTGGTGTAGCCGTTGCCGTTCTGTCCAGGAGTGATATTCTCTTGCTGGTGATGGTATGATGGCGCTGAGTGAATATGTGCGTTTGGAGCCGTGTACTCTGGGAAACCAAGGCCCCACACCTTTCCAAGGTGTTCATCACTGAGCTCGCCATTGAAGATGCGCTCCCTCATCTTGAAAAAGACCTTGCCTGTCAACAGCGAATCGGAGCCAGCTTGATGTGCAACACCTTGCCTCTTGACCTTCAGGGTGTCGGCCAGATTTTCCAGTCCCGACTTCTGTTCAAATTTTTGCAGTACTTCAGCACTCTGACCATCAAGTGGAGTAACGTGGCCCAGGGTGTGTTGTCTGATGGCAGATTTCATGAGAAATTTGATGTCATAAATGCTAGGAAAGAACTTCTTCATGAACCTATCGAATTCGAACTCATCGTCGGGGAGGGGTTCGATGAGGAGGAGCTTAGTGAGATATCCGAAATCGTAGCCACCGTGGAATGATATCCAATGTACATCTTCCTCGCACACAAGACCAGAGCTCATAAGAAGGGATCCGAAATCATCTGGTTCGATTCCCTCGGTATTTAGTCTTGGGAAGTCCACCCCCGCTATTCTCAATGCTTCGATTGACACTTCAGAGTACATGTCTTCTTCCAGTGAAAACTTGAAATTGAATTGCCAAGTTGTAGGAATCGGCACAATAGCATTGGCAAACTTCCTTGTCTCATCTTGTGTTGTATCAAGGCCCAAGTCCGCCGCAGACATCGTAGTTGGTGGGGACTCGCCATCTTCCGTGAAGATTGTTATCCCGAGCTGGAGTATTTTGAGTAGATCGACATTGCATCGCAGACATTGATAATGATAATCACTCTTGCCATTAAAGGCCCCCATTGGTCGTGCAACGAGTCCAGGAAATTCAGTATCCTGACTTCACGTCAGATCATTCAGCATCTCTCTCCATGTTTCCAATCTTACCATTGCAATGTAAGGGAACTTATCCACAAGGCACCGCAAGACAGCCATCTCCTCTTTCAGGTTTCCCGCCCACACATCTCGTATCCTGTTCTTATTTCCAGCGGCTCTCGCTGGATGATCCATCCCATTATGACTTTGATTATTCGCATTCGCAAAACCCATCTGCGCAGCTTGACTAGCCAGACCAGTCCCCCCAGGCATCCCTAGCCCAGCACCTCCAAAGCCTCCAGAGAGACTGAGGGCATTGCCATTCATTGAGAAAGGGTTGCTCATGGAATTCGCGTTCATGAACCCTCCCGGGTTAGACGCGAGGGAGGGCGGTGGCAGCCCAGCGCTGTGTGCCTGCGAGTGCGAAGGGTACTGTTGGTAGTGAGAGGCCAGATTATTGGGTGCGCCGCCGAAGCGCTGCATCGGAGGAGGCATCTTGATTCCTTGTGCTATGTATGCTAATCCAGAAGAGTCGAGGGTGGTGTACGGTTTTCATGGGCGCAGCGTAACGCGCAAATCGGTGGGAGGTATGTAGGAGCTGCAGTAGGTGTATTGAGATCTGGAGATCACGACGAAGAAGTTTAGAGAGGGAGGGTAGTCGTGATTCTGGCAGATTGTCCAGCTCTGTTGCGTTGCTTTTGAGGTTGTTGATGGACGACACAGACCACACAGGGCTCCATATCGGCCGTCGGCGGCAGTTGGCCTCGCTTAAGCTTAAAATGCCAAGCCTAACTTCGACCTCGACTGCAGTCGCGAGACGACCTCCTTACTGCTCTCCAGATCACAGCCTTGTTCCCTACAACCTTCACAATGCGTCTCACCAGGTAAGTCAGTCTGGATTGAATGGATGGGTATAGTGGGAAGATTGGCCTCGGCTGACTATTGCTGACAATTGCTTGTACAGTGTACGGAGAGCTCCTCGAGCAAACCTCACAGGCTTCGATCCAAAAGCATTCGCGGCAGCGGCTGGTACACCTGCAAACGATCCCTGGGCACGAGCGTGAGTAGAATCTTCAATATAATCTTTTCACGTGCGGAAAAGAACTGATTGGGCTCGACAGTGAGGCGTGGCGATACACAGGACCCTTCTCACGATGGAACCGATTCAAGGGCAGCTTCCCAGGCTTGGGCATTGCAACAGTGGCATTTGCGGCATACTGCGGATACGAATACCTCTTCTTGAAGGAAGACCACGGACATGGAGAGGGACACGGAGAGGAACACCACTAGAGGGGGTTCAAGGAGGGGCATCGCTGTACATATGAAACGATAAGAAGAGGATGCAACAATTCATCACCGACTTCTGTGACATGACCAACATTGGAGCTTTGAAGGTTCGATGTGAAATCGTCTGGATTCCACTGCAACATATGGCTACCGAATACTTACCACCGGACAATTTGATACAGCATGCCAGAAAGTCGAGTGCTGATGCCGCCCTGATTATATTCCAGAAATGGACATCACGGACTCATGGCTGGCCGTCAGTCTCAACGGCCAAGCGGCTATGTCTTTGTTCTTCCAGTGTTCAGTGCTAGGATACAGATAGCAACGTCAAAGTTATGCTGTCTTCTAAGCCGGCGTTTCCGAACTCTTTTGTCACCACTTACCCTCGGTTGGTATGTCTCAATGGTCACGCTGCATTCGCGTGTAAACATGTGTTGATTCCATGAAGGGCAAAATAACAGGCACTAATAATGCGGGCAGGGCCAGCAGAGGAGCCGGTTGTCCTCGTTCTTCCAGCTACTCAGCAAAAGCAACACTTCAGTGACCTGTTTCACGGAACCTACCGACTTTTCGACAATCCAAGCAGTTACGCTAGCGAGATGGTACAGACGCTGCAGGGGAAAGAAACACTGGCATATAATAAGGTCTCCAATTGGTGGTTGACATGTCATATGTACTACTCTGCATTGCGTATTCGTTGGCCAGATATCCTCGTGTTCTCTTCCATGGGCCCTCGGAAGTTCTCTCCTCGCTCCTTTGCAAATCCTCTCCCTCTTTCGACTTCTCTGTTCGTTTGCGAATGAACGAGCCATTTAACCTTGGGTTCAACTGACTCTCCTCAATCATGCAGAACCCGTCTAGAGCGCTCACTGTTGCCGGGGTTGTTCATATACAGCCCAGCCATAGGAGAGCTGCCACCGAAGAGTCTCCGTGCTTGGATGATCCTTGAACAGCAACAAACCAAATGTGGGAGGTAAATTCAATGAAAGCGCTTGTCCCACAAGTTGTGCCTCAAGGAGGCGTACCTGGCGCTTCTCAGCCACACGAGTTCGGCTCCGGCGCCAATTCCGGGACGATGTTCTTCCATCCCTCGCAACCGGGTCGATTTGATCCCTTTCTCCCTAGTGACGCCCTGTCAAGTTAGATGTCCCGACGAGGAAGTCAATCTACTGAGAAGCAAAGCTAAATGAAGCAAGTGTTGGAGAATTGTTGGAGACTTGGCCGTTAGCGCATCAGGTGGCCCACACCCGAGTTGGCAATTGGAAGCCCGCCTCGGCTAGCATAACTGAATGATGCTAAGACTGAGGCGTGAGTCTAGACCACCGGGACCCTTCTTCAGCATGTTTCCCTCTGGAACCATCTCGTCGCGCATCGCAACATTCAACCTTCGATCAGCTCATGCTCGTTCGGACCTGATCTTCACTGCATTCTTGCTCGCAACTTTGCTTCATATACGGGCGGAGCCCACCTTCTTCGTGAGGCTGTCAGTGACTTATCGCCCCTTCAGCTCACCCAGGCGTGCAAGGTCGTTGAGATCATGGTGGTACGGATGCCCGTCCCTCTTGAGGGCGAGCGCGAGCGCATCAATCGCGATATGAGAGAGAGCCAGCGCGCTCTAGAACTCAGAAAGTAAGGTTCCTGTGAATGACATCGAAGTATAACAATTACCTTGACCACGCGTGTCCGAGTATCCTGCTAATGGTCACACGAAAGGTTCTTTGCACCCAATGCCTTTAGTAAACCTTCTAGAGAACGTGACTTCAACGACAGCTTGAATAATGATGGCGCTTTGGATGCTTATGCTGAAACTGTTGTGTGGCGACTGAACGGCGTTCACTCTATGGTCAGGTATGTTCTACTTATCCCATTCCCGATCCGTCAGGCTCACTAAGAGAAAACAGCTTGATAGATCGAGGCATGTCTCATATTACACGGTTTCAATTCGAGACAAGCACTAATACCTACAAGGCACGCAATATTTCCTCGCGGGGTGCATACGAGCATCTGGAGGCGACAATAGGGTCATGAATGTTGAGGAATGGTTCGGTAAGTAAACATTTCTCTTTAACAATCATGCCTCAGTCTGGCGAGATTTCAACTTCAGAACTAAGCATGAAATTTCACTACTAATCTGCAATGCTTCGTTGTGCAGAGTCTCTAGGTGATGATGTGCTCACAGATATTACAGGGTGCTCGATGGTTCCAATACCAGGGGGTCTCTGCGAGGTATGTTACAGCTGCTCGCTCCTGTAGCTTATTTAATCGAGTCTAGAATACTCTCGGTCTTGATTTGAAGAAAGAGCAGTACCCGTGTTTTGTCGTCAATGACCTTTCGGAAGACGAAAGATTCGCTCAATTGCCAGTGGTGGATGGCACGATATCATCATATCGATTCTATGCAGGAACCCCGATCACTACCAACCATGGAGTGAACATCGGGTCGTTCTTCCTATTTGATGACAAAATTCGGCCACATGGACTATTAATTCATGAGAAAAAATGTGCGTAGATACTGCTTGAGCTCAACAAGAGTAGCCGCTGACTAGCGCCAGTTATGCACCAGCAAGCAGCTAATGTGATGAGACATCTGGAGACTAAAAGAGAAGCTGCGGAACTTCGCAGGGTGGCTTTGATGAGCCAGGGAATCGCCAGATTCCTGGAAAGAGATTCGCACGATCCAGTTGTTTCAGTTACTTCGTCTATCCCCAATCCGGCAGATCAACCATCGGACAGCTCAAATCAAAGCCCGGAAACACAAGTTGCAACAGTAACAAACGGGGAATTGAATTCCGATTCTGGGAAATCAGACAATGAACCAGAGTCATCTACCCTCGACAAGATTCGAGCCACGCTCGATCGGGCGGCTGACATATTGAGGGAATCCTTGGAGTTGACCGCTGGAGGCGTCGTGTTTCTCGATACCGCCTTTGCATTTACTGATGTTGACAAAACAGATCCATGCGCAAACGAAATCACAGAAACAGGTGTAACGTTCCAAGAAGTTATTGAGTATAAAGAGCACGTTCAAACAAATGGCCATATTACGCTATCACAGGAGAACGATAAGCTCGCCTCGCTATCGAAGCGGACAAGTCGAAGATCGAGCGAAAGACATCAAAAGTCGAAGGTTCTTGCAATTTCAGCATCTGGTAGCGACCTCTGGGATCCGAACTCTCAAATTCTGGCTACCCAAACTCTTCAGTCATTGATAACTTCATATCCGAAAGGGAACATCTGGTACATAGACGAAGAGGGTTATTTCTCGTCTCTGGAACAAATCAGCAAACTAGAGCCGACACCATCTATCAGTCCTTCGGGGAGACGACAATCGATTGATATCACGAAGCAACGTGCTGAGGCAAACATGTTGTCACGTGTCTTCAGAAAGGCTCGACAAATTATATTCCTACCTTTATGGGATGCTGCTGGCAGTAAGCACTCTCAACAAGCTTGAAGCTCTCAGAACTGACAGGGAACAGATCGGTGGTATTCGGGCTGCTTCGTTTGGAGCCAGACAGCTGTCCCTGTATTCACAGTAGAGTCTGAGCTTGCCTATCTTTCGGCATTCACGAACTCGTTAATGGCCGAAATCAGCCGTTTAGACGCGATTACCTCGAACAAAATGAAGTCTGACTTCATCAGTAGCATATCTCGTAAGTGGGAAAGGCGGAAAGGAAGGATTCTACTGACCAGAGCAGATGAGTTTCGAAGTCCCCTACATGGTATTTTGGCGAGCGCCGAGTTTCTTCGAGAGTCAGAACCGAACGGCACACAACTTGAGTTCATTTCGACCATACAGAATTGTGGCGGGACATTGTTGGATACAATCAATCATGTTTTGGATTACAGCAAGATCAACTCTTTTGAGAAGTCTAAGAGCCAGCAAGGTAATGATAATCCCGCCAAGTGACAGCTGTAGGGTGCTAACGTCCTCTAGGGACTATATCAAATGAACTTTATCAGATGACCAACTTAGCACTTTTGTGTGAGGATATCGTCAACGGCATGATTGCCGCAAAGGAATACCGCGGGACTGGCGACGCTTCACTGCCAGGCTCCAATGGTACCACTTCCCAATTCGGGCGGTCAGTAGCTGCTGGTCCTCAAAAGCAACTGGAGATTATTCTTGATATAGAACATAGGGATTGGGAATACAATGTGCAGCCAGGTATTTTTCAGGATGACTTTCACAGGATCTGAGCTAGCTAACAGTTCAGGGGCACTGCGAAGAGTGGTAATGAATATATTTGGCAATGCCCAAAAGTATACGGATTCGGGGTTCATATTAGTGCAGCTTCGAATGCTCAAAGATCCACAATCAAACACCGAGACAGCATCTTTGCGCATTCGAGATTCCGGTCGCGGAATGTCCTCAGAGTACATGGAGCGAAAGCTTTACCATCCATTCGCCCAAGAAGATACATTCGCGCCAGGAGTTGGACTAGGTCTTTCCATCGTGTAAGTCCACCATCTTGCGAAACGGTGCAGCAAACTAATGAGGAGTAGCTGGAGCATAATAACTCAACTTGGTGGCAAGATTTCAATACGAAGCGAGCTAGGCAAGGGAACTGATGTTGAAATCACATTACCAGTTGAGAAAGCCGATCAGAATGTTAGCCACTCGAGGCACAGCGATCTTCTGAAAGTTGTGCAGGAAGCAGAACAGTGCATCACGACAATTAGGAACCGATCAGCTGGTAAATCTGTCTCCTTTGCTAGGAAAAAATCCTCAGCAGCCACGCAACAAGACCTTATTTGGGACTGTATTGAGAAATACTGTTCAGAGTGGTTTGGCTTTGAAATCAAGACTACTGGGGCCTCAATATTGATAACCGATACGGTCGAAGATCTGGATGTAATAGACGACGATCTCATTCTCGTCATCCATGATCAGATGCTATGCCCAACCAAGCACAGCGGGACAAAGAGGATCTACGCAGTTGAGACCATCTGCCAGCCCATCGGACCATTTAGACTCGCCCGATCGTTACTGACCCTGATGGACACATATTCATTGGATAGAGAGGGTAAAGAGGAGACTGGACGATCTGATAACTCGACTCAAACACCACTAGGATCTCCAGAGGAGAGAACCATATTGAATGGTATTATTGCAAGCGATTATGGCTTCGAGCAGCCCCAAGAAGCTCCGGCCACGTCACACATAAACAACTCAACAGAGCCTAACGGGATCGAGTCTTTTGGTCACAAACAATCAGGTCCAGATCGTCCTACCTGGCAATATGTCGAACCCGAATCCGCGTCCAAGATGACATTGACAGTCCCCCCTGCGCGCAATTTGCGACAATCGAGATCTGTATTGTCTACGACTTCTACATCTCTCGAGATCCCTATCCACCCAAAGCCCGAGCTGACACCACCAACCTCCCTACACATTCTAGCTGTTGACGATAACGAGCTCAATCTACAGCTGATCCAGCGCTATCTTCACAAGCGCAAATCAGATACCATCGTCACTGCACGTAATGGTGTCGAAGCAGTAGAAGCCGTCCACAAAGCCGGGCCCGAGAACAGATTCGACGTGATCTTTATGGACATCTCCATGCCTCAGATGAACGGGTTCGAAGCCACTCGACTCATTAGAGCTTACGAACGAAGTCAGGACCCTGTGTTGACTGCAGAGCTCGTCAGTCAAGTGGAGATCTCTCATGGTGAAGAAGATGAGCTGGTTGCCAAGAGAAATACAAGTCTCAGTGTAGAGGTACTTGTGGATGTTGATGAGGTCACGAGAGAGCCCAGAAGGCATAACGCTTATATCGTTGCGTTGACGGGGCTGGCAAGTCGGAGGGATAGGGATGAAGCTGATAATAGTGGACTTGATGACTTTCTCACAAAGCCGATCTCCTTTGGGAAGATTGGGGAGCTACTGGTAAAGTTGAGCGAGGAGAAAGCACACAGGGGCAAAGGAATTAATGGGATATGATTATTGGAACGATATATAGCACTCTATGGATAACGAGGCGAGCATTTACGTACATAGGATGATTGACGACGCAAGACAAATACGAATTGAATGAGGAAATTGCTTCTTTGGTTCTGGGCTGTGAGCTAATCGGCAATAGGTGTACCTCTTGTCGCTTCCAAGATGGCCATGGCTCTTTCTTGAGTTGGACAAGGTACTCAGGTATTTGAGGTTTGGCTTTGAAACACTGGCTGAATTCGGCACGACGGGCTGCTGCGCACTACAGAAAAGAGTCAAAATCCACGCCTCCAGTCCATCCGCAGTCAGTGGTATCTGAAAGGACATCAGTCAGGTGCAACAAATACTCGTAAGTTGACTTACCAAGATTGTACTGCTTCGCAGCTGCCGAAGTCCATCCTCCCATGAAAGTTGTCACAGTGTCTACTCCCGGAATATAGTCTTGCTGAACAGCCCAGAGAGGGAGCTGAGACCCAACGTCCGTCGATCTGGATGGGAACATCCCATCCCATTGATATCTATGCGTCGTCAGGTTCACTCCTCTAAGCCCATTACACGAATGAAAGATACTCACCCATTCGCATATATCCCCCAAGGTCGTCCACTCTTCTCCAAAGCAGCAACCCATTGTTTTGCCAACGCTTCGTTCGCAGTTTTCCCAAGATTCCACGCATTACACTCGCCACCTGGTGTAGGCTCGAGATCAAACCAGTATCGACTAATGTTCATCCCATTGCTATCTACCACTGCAAGCAGCTCCGCTATCTGAGTTTCCGGGGGCTTGCACGCAACGCCTGTATCCTGAGTTCCAGTACATGGAAACAGATATGTATCGATTCTTGGAATCCCTGCCGCCTTGGCAGCATTGTAGTTCGCGACAAAGTTACGGTTGACAAGTCCACCCTGCCCTGTGTCAACGATCAACATCATATTCTGTGAGTCTATCGAGTCTTACAATAGAGCATCCCTGGATATAACCTTAAATAACAACAACCTGCCACTTCGAAGCCGCACAACTCCAAAAAGCAGCAGGCGCCAAATCCGAGATATCAATTCCAGGGACACCCGTTCCTGGGCCAGGAGGCCCGGTTGTCCCTCCACTCACACAACATCGGACATCACTCAGTCCAGGACAAGCACCCGAGACGTACTTCCCTTCACAAGTGCTTCCCGTCCACTGACAGACACCCTCGCCGCTTTTGGTAGAGCATGTCGCTACGCAGCATTGGATGTCGTCAGATCCTGGGCAGTTGCCTTCTGCTGAATAAGCACCGCCGGTACAGGTGTTGGAAGTGCTTTGGCAGAAACCGGGCGATCCTGCTGCGTAACAGGTGCGGACGCAACATTGGATGTCGTTTCCTCCTGGGCAGAAACCGGCTACGTTTGTTCCTGCGCAGGATGAGGTTGAGATGCAAGTCCCATTGCCGCTCTGCTTGGTTGCGGTTAGTACGTGATGCTCAGAAAGGGAAGACGAGATACCTGATATTGGCAGCTGGTTGCACGAGGTTGAAGCAGAGATGATGTGCTTGATACCAAGCTAGCTGTCAAGAGGAACAGAGCGGTGATCTTGAGAGTGAGCATACTTGTTTGAAGCAGGTACAGAAGATGAGAAGCTTTATCCCGATCTCAGGTCCTTCGTTCTTCTTATATCTTACCTTCTGCTTCCTAAATGTTCCCACCATACCAGGTATCGAAGGGCGTAAACATCTTCACTTTCAAAAGTAAGCTTGCCTCCATGTTGTTCTTCCAGTTTCGGAAGGCACTTCTATTTTTGTCGTCTGCTTCACGAACCCCTGAGATGGCCGGGTCACACCCTTAGAACTGTTGAAATACAGCCAATGCACGCTGCGAGTCAACTTTCAGCTCGCTTCAGGGGAGTTAAACCCCTGAACGTTCTGTAATTAAGCTGCAATGCGGGGTAAATGTTACCCCGCGATTGCCTTGGCACGGAATATTTTGTCCAGCAATGTTCTCTGAAACCCAATGTTCTAATTCTAGATCCAAATGTCCTTCTACAGGGAATGAGCAGGTGGGATCTGTTCATAAACTCTGCCACAAGGAACGTTAGATATGCAAGTTGATCCTTCATTCAATAATTTCATGTTGTGTAACCCTTGGGAACCCTTCTGCTGTTTGGATTTACCCATCGGATAATATATCTCACCGTCGAGGGAACCAAATCATTAAGTCGAGAAGGTGTAGTTATGGCTTGTCCATGGACCAAGAATGGGAAATTGTCAAAGTGCTTGCCCCTTCTCGTGCCGGCTACGAGGTGTTGCTGTTCAAGTTGTATCCGATTATCTCATCCAATCGCATCTTCTTTAGACTCACGTCAAACTGATCCTCCACTGCGATTTCAATTTATCCTATTCTCACAGATATTCCCTACGTTACAATTCTGCATATCCCTGTATCCACTTTCTCGTCCCTTCCAGAACCGGGACTACCCACTCGCTTATCTTTCCCGATCACATCCCTGTCCAAGTATCCACTCTGCACACAAACACCCTATGAAAATTTTCATATTCCTTTGCCATTCACTTAGTCAAATAAGAACATTCCCGTCAAGTCAGCAGCAAGTCAGCTGTTCAAGGCGTTTGTGGTTTAGTGGTAAAATCCATCGTTGCCATATATCATAAGAAATTCCGATTCAGTACTCGATGGGCCCCGGGTTCGATTCCCGGCGAACGCAAGATTCTTTTTTTCTTCTTTTTTTGACGTCTTCTTCAATAGAAAGAAGCTCAAAACGTGTGCTTCTTTTTTTAGATGACTTCAATGCGGAATCCTGACATGGACTTTTCACCTGCCCCGTTTTTCTTGACTTGAACAGATTAATTACATGGATAGCGAAGCGGAGTTAGCGAAGGAGAGATATTACCGTAGGTGAGGAAGATTCCAAGACCAATCCTACATTTACAGTGCAAAAGGAGTCACTAAATGGTTCACAAATAGACTTTTTTGGTTGGTTCATGTTACACTCTGAATTTGATAGTTGAAGGCTGCAGTTCAAACTGACCCATGAGCCACGAACAACGGGTCAGATGAAATGCAAGCCTTGTACTGCATAAGTATACTCGCGCGAAACCAAACCATATAAATCAGGATTCAATATCCCTAATGACGAGTTCATCAATGACTCTCTGTCTTCGTCCTCCATGAGTTGGGCTTCGTCGTTCGCACAGGCCCTCCCATCTTCACCCTCAACTTTACCGAAGCACTACGATGTCGACCTAAACGACTGGCTCTCCTTGCTCCTGTACGCTGTCCTCACATCTCGCACTGCCCCATTGCTCATACTCGCTCTTATAGTTGATTCGAGAAAAGAACTGCCTTGTGTGGTGGAAGAGATAACTGCTATTTTCTGCAATGTCCGCGACCCAATTACCGAAATGGATCTCGATCTGATTGAATCGTTGTCCAAGCTTCTGACTGTGTAATTGCTCCATCATCGAGTGAGCATTGTCGTATGTTCGATCAATGCTGGTTGGGTAAGCACCATAGATCTCGTAGATCGTTTCTGTGTAGACAATCAAATCTGTTAGTTGCGAGCTCTTCCGAGCACCAAAATAAATGCGTTCACCTATCGAACAGTCAGCAAGGACTTTTTGATGGAGTCTGAGAGGGCGGGAGATGTATCTTTGAACAAATAAAGATTGGCGGACGATAACATGTGGAAAGTGAAGAAGGATGGCTTACTTCGTCCTTTGACTGCTCAGCCAGCGGTATACCCAGTGAAAGGCTCACAATATTGGGACATGCGGTGAGAAGTTTTCTCAATTCCTCGGTATCGACCCTCAGATTGTGAACCCCTTCAATCAATGTCAACTTCCGAAGCCGATCACCAAGCTGCGCAATACTGCTCATACTAATCATAGAACTCCAGTAACTGAGCTCAATCTTGAAGCTTTCAAGATTCTGGCAGTCTTGTAGGATAGTAGCCAAGAAACATCTACAATCACTAGGATCGCAATGTTGAACACGAAGCCAGTCTTGGTGCGGCACTGATGTTTTAAAGGATGGCAAGTATCGTAACTTGAAGGCTTGAAGTCCGGTTAGCTTCCCGGTAGGTATTGATAAGACGGTATCTCTCAAATCCGGCAATTTCAGACTGAGACAACGAAGTTTGGAGTAATCCCAGAGGATTGATGGATTGACCGAAGGCCGTGCAACAAAGGGCCATGCACGGCCATCGTGGCTGTCCGGCCAGTAACAGTTAACGAGCTCGATTTTCCGTTCGGGTGGCAGTAATTTCCCATGTGGTATAAGACTGGACCACTTATTTTTTAATGGACGAAGGGTTATAGCGGCCAGAGTGCTACATTGAGGCGTGGCTGGCAGTGACCCGCAAGTGATATCGGACGATTTCCCACTAGACACTACCTCTGGCTGTTGGTCGGCTGCTTCTCTGTTGCTCGATAGATTTGTGGGTGAAGAAGCTTGGTGGGTGAGTTGTAACGAACCATGGTCACACCATTCGTATCCTCCTCCAATCCACAATGTGCTAGGCTTTTTTGGCTCCGGACATAAGCACCGAATACGGCTGATATCTGAGCCGACTTGTAGTTATCTGTGTACGTAGACTCATGGATAGCGTCCCATCTGCCAACTTGCTAGCAAAATTACGAACGACTCTGAAGTCAAAGATTGGAAATTCCCATCCTTCTTGTCGTCTGGGGAGCTGATAATACACAGGGAAGTCGCAACACCGTAAACAGAGATTTCTGGAACAGGCAGAGGTTGATTTCGAGCCTTGACTCTTCACTACTATTACCCTTCAGCCAAGTACGTACCGAATTGTAGCTAAATTCTCGCAGCTCTCGATTAAATGTGTCATCTCATTCAGGAGATCCTTGCTCAAACAATCTCTCCATGTGACAACCTCTGCATGTTTCTTGAATGCCTCTCGAAACAACGTCTCTTGGTGATCATTTCCAGAGATGAGGGTGTTCATGTGGCGTTTGATATTCGAATGTGTTGAAACGCGTAGGGTTTGACTATGATGTTGAATTGATAGGAGACAAGTCGTAGAGATCGAAGCCATTGTCGACGTCTGGTCGTATTTGGTGATTCTCCACAGATTTCTGCGCTTTCAGAGTTGGAAACCTCGACGCAGGAGTCAGCGCACAATTTCGAAAGATGAATCCAATGTGAGATCTCACCTCCTTCAGGACGAGATACCAAACATCAGGCACAAGCCTGGGCTTTGGCTGTGTAGCATGTAAAGGATTGTCAGACATCGAAGGTTGTTGCGGTGATGCCATTAGCGGACTGGCTTTTTTGGGGTTTCGGAATCTTCGATAAAGGTGAAATTTTTCAAAGAAGGAAAGGTATTTTAGTCGAAGTCTGAAGTCAGTCGGGAAACTCCCAAGTCGTGCTTCTCTTCTGGCTGGACATAAAAAGCGAGTGCGCTAGCTAAGCGAGAGTGAAGATAAACAGATTAAACAGTCACGACGAGAATGCGACATAATGAAGAGATGGCGCAAGACTTAAGTTGTCCAGGATACGGAGATTCGCATCAAAAGTCCCGGGATTACAGAGGCTAGGTGTACAGGGCTCTAGACCCTAGGGGTACAGGGTATCAGTCGCTCAAGAAGCCTATCGAACTCTCTAAGACCCTAGAGTGATCGCTGTAGATGCTATACCAGCTGGTAGGGTCTACAGGGGCTGATACTGTAAGTAGTCTCGGTTTTCAGTGCTCTTAAGGGCACTCACTTACTGTAGAACAACGCTGTAAAGCCCTCAAGGGCTGTAGTGCCCTGTAATCCTGAGACTTTTGATGCGAATCTCCGTACTCTTGAGTGAATATCTCTTGACTTGCTACAAGGATTTTTCTCTTCTCTTGAAAGTCAAGAGGCTTGCAGCAGTGAATACCCCTTAGCTTAGAGGAACTCCTGAACTTGCGTAATACCAAAAAAATATTAGAATCAACGAATCAATTGAACTATAGATTTGACAGTTCTAGTAAGATATGATTAATGTAGAGTAATGGAGCTAGAATGATGGAAGTAGATTGCTAAATGTAGAAGAATGAAGGTAGAGGGATGAAGGCAGGAGAATAGAAACAGAAAAATAGAGGGTAATAAATAAAAGTAAATCGACCAAGGTAGACTGATTAGAAGTAGAATGATGAAAGTGAATAGATAGTGGACTAATAGAAGCAAATTCGAAGAATGCTGCTTTGGAGTAGAATATAACCCAAAATTCGAAACAGAAAGCATTATAGCGATTGTAATAGATGATTCAGATTGTTTTACCAATAGTTGCAGAAGTTTTCGATAGAGTCTTGGCGACTCGACCAGCCACCGCCTGTCCAAGAATGCAACCATCCTTCTGCTACCTTCATCTGATCCTATATCTACCCTCTGTATGCTGAGTTGATTCTGTCCGCAGTGAGATAGGAGTAGCAGGTCAACTTCCTACTTCCAATGACGGTACGTCCGCAGTCAAACCGGGCGTTATCTCCAGGGGCGCAATCGCCGATTCGATTGTTGTTGGTGTCATAGAGACCATTGTTGCGGTCTTGGTAGAAGCTAGATACTTCAAGTTAGTATCTTCTTTAACAAAAAAAAAACAGAATCTTACGTGAAATGCTCTCCGTACAAAGAACCAGTGTTCATCTCGATCTGGGTCATCTGATTTCCAGGTTCATAGTCTTTACAAGCCCCTTTACATCGAACGCCGGATCCACTAACATCATCACCCTTCTCTGGACAAACCTCGCGGCTAGCATGAGAACAATCGGCAGCACCTGCAGATGGATCGTAGACTGACCATCCTACTCTACCAGCAATATTAACCTTGTACATATGGAAGTCCGCCGTAACGGTTTGGGTGAGGAGGGCTGCGACAGCAGTGATGGTGGCAGTGTTAAACAGCATATTGCTTGATGATTGAGATGGAGTAAACACAAGATATGATGAGGAATGAAGTATGGATTAAGAGGGGGTCTAGTTGCCCTATATATATTGAAGATTCTTGATCACTAACGTAGTGATCAAAACTCGCAACTTCCGCTATGCTACAGTATTATCTGTTTAGTATACGAATCACAAGAGTTATCACGTTCTGCCTGACAGCCAATAGTGTATGCAAAGAAAGAAGTTTATGTAGTAATATTAATATAAAATTTGCAGGATGCATTCTATACAGGCTCGGATACATACTGTCCAGGGTCGGATACATTTTTCAACAAGCTTAGATATAGTTTATACAAGCTCGGACGCACCTTGTCCAGGCTCGGATACACTTTTCCTAGTCTCAAATATGCTTTTACAGACTTACATGCACCTCGTCTAGATTTAAATGTACCTCTTTAACAAGCTCGGATATATTTTGTACAGGCTCGGATGCACCTCGTCTCGGCTCGGATCCACTCCGTCCAAGCTCGGAAGGTCCAACTTTCTATGTCAACGCGCAACGCTTGAAGGCCCCATTTATTGCATCATTTTACTGAATATGGGTTCAATAATCATGGCAGCTCAACGAGGTTCCTCGCCTCGAATACATGCAAACAACTTGAAGAAAGTGGGAGGTCACACCATTTATACAAAGATGGTGTCTATCATTTGCCCAACGATGCCAGCGCCAGCGAGCATCATATCTGCAATTGATATGGTGCAGACTGTTGTGGCATTTTGTATAGCGGATGCGTGAGATTCTGAACAGAGAGCAACAGAGAGCACTTGCTGCCTCTGCAAATGCCAAGTGCATGGACTTTTGATGTATTGCCAAGCCTATGCTTACCTATGTTGTCATATGCATATTTCAGTGCATAGGGATTTTATGGGGTTCGTGATTTCCCACCAAAGGAATGCAGGACCTAGTTCCAAGAAGAAAATGGCCCCCAACCCATATTACAAGGAACTAGTAGCTTGCAGGAGACGGCTCCGAGGAGGCAGCAGCTCCTTGACTCAACACGCTCCTCTTTTCTTTTTCCTAGTTGGGCGCCGCTGCTAGCTGACGGCTCCTTGATGCTGTTCGCTCTGAGAAATGAGCTCCTGGGTGCCCATATATTCTGTGAGATATGTTCTTCATGGAGTCTCGGATTCTTCCGTGGTCGTGCCCAAAGGCCACCGATTGGATCATCTTCCGTTTCCCCCTTCCGTAAGATCAAATGATATTGGCGACGCTGAATATGGACTGGGCTACTGATCACGGTGGACCACTGAAAAGGCTCGCACTGTTCATCTGCGAAGAGGCTATAGATTTTCAACAACGCCCAATACTCATGTTTAGTATGCTGTTGGAGCTTCTTGCACTTCTCGCAGTCACAGCGCTACCATTTTACAAGCCGGAAATCAAGTCCCGTCTGAAAATGTCTACTTACCACACTTCTGAATTTCGCCAGCAGCAAATTACATGACAACAGCTCACGTTGCCATTCTTACAAGAACTGCCTTCCACTTCGTGCTAGGCTTGAGAGGCAGAGCATTATCATTACATCTGTTGGAAAAGTTCACAGTTCAACTTAAAATCCCTGTCATAAAACCTGGTACAATCTCAGTCCCTCACGACCATGCGCAAGACTTTGCTGGTTCTGATGCGATTTACAGAGTAGAGTCAACCTGGGGAGACAAAATTTATACCCAAAACTCTTAAAGCCGGTACTGAGTGTTTCTGAGATATTCCAGAAATCAAGACCAATCAGCAATTCTCAAAGCCATCCACTTAGCTTTCTTTCACCTGACTATTTCCAACACCATTCCAATTGCCAAATATGAATTCACCACCTAGAGACAGCTCTTCCTTGAAAACCTTAATCTGTTATGAAAATATATAGACAATAGCTTCGTTTACCACCAAGGACAACGACTCTGACAGGCCCTCAGGAGACAACCCACTGGAAACTTGGAGGCTCCCTGTAATTTCGAAAGTTGTCACAAATGTAGCTTTGTTTTAAAAGTATTGATATTTCTACACGTATCTCGTTGAATGCGTCTCTTGAGGAACATAGAAGAGCAGTGCGCGTGGAGTTGCAGAATTTCGAAATAGTCAGACAAGGCGAGAATGAATGACACTAGGTTTTGAATTGGCGGCATCCAATGTGAATGACAGCAACAATATCCATCAACATACTTCAAATACCTGAAAGACCCACTCCACAAAGTAAGAAGACAAGATCAAATGTGTGAAGCAGTGGTAGGCATCCAGGAGCACGGCACTTACCCTCCCATCCCAAAATCCACAGATCCTACTCAGGTCCATGTACAGGTGGCAGTCGATGGATGAGCCAGGGGTAAAGAGGAGACCATTACCGACCACTCACTCATTTATAAACTTCATGCTACAGCTTTCACACTACAAACGCCATCCCCAACCTTAATTACATAGCTGTCTCTCAATCACTCCCTCAAGTCCCACACTTTCCCTCCAAAACTCCACAGACGAGACCTCCCACCTGATGAGTGAATCCATATCCATCGCAAATAAACGCAAAACAGCACATACTCACCACAAAAAGCTTTCACCTCCTCATCTCCAAACGCCCAAGGAATGTTATTTAAACTCCATCAATGCACTCCGGTCTCTGCTCACCCATAACATCATGGCAATTCCAGCACTGTCGCAACCCTTTGCCATGTTTCGATCACGGTGGCCTCAATTAATTCTCCTGCATTAAGTCAATATGTTATTCGATTAGCATTCTAATGACTGATTAGTAAAAACAATTAAGAGAAGCTTTTCAATGAATTCGTCCAAGGGAGGAGGGAGTGACGATAAGCGAGAAGTTAACCACAATGAAAATAGAAAGGGAAATGACAGCGATAATTGTAATGACAACATCCTATAAACAACACGAACCTTAATACTCTATCCGTACAGAAGAGAGACTCTCAACATCCCATCTCCGTTCCAGTCATTTAGCCAGCCAAACCTTAGGACACCGTACTCCGGAGAGCCACTACTACCCTCTGACTGTATCCCAAACAAACAAACAAACAAACCGGACAGACCATGTGAATGAGGCCATCATTTCATGCGAGCAACCTTACAGAAAAATTCAACCACGCCAGTAACACGTCTTCTTGTACTCAGAAACCAAGGATGTCCTCTCATAGAAAAGAACAGCTCTCATGCCGACTCCCCCTCTGGCATCTTCCATTACCAACCCTTCTGAATGTGACCGCCACCTCACACCTCACACCTCAGACCTCAATTCCCTCCCCTCTCTAATTCCAGCTCCAGCTGCAGCCACATGAAGAAATACCACAAAACAAAAAACCCCTCATCCGTCCGCCTCCCCCTCCTCTTCCTCACCAGTCTCCGGGGGTAAGTTTGAGAGAAGCGAGAAAGAGCAGTATATATACATCTCTTTGTAAGTAATATTTACTTTAAATACAATTGAATGTCACTGGTGAATTAACCTCATTGGCAGAGGAATGGTGTGCCAGTTTGAAGTGATGAGAACGACACAGAATTGGTAAGCACGTGACGTTTTCAACTTCAAGAAATCTGAGGAGCGTTCTTGAGATCAAAATATACTTGTAGACTGTAAACTAAATTTAAGGAAATATCCAGACGGACTTACACCCAAATCGTACACCACAAGCAATGACATAGGTACCTCACTCAGAAATTTTAAAACTTCACATCATGTGCTCCTCGCAACTTATACGCCATACCTGTTGTAGGTATCAACCAACCATGCATAATTCCACAAATACATTCCCTTTCACCCTCTATCCAACTTCCTAACCCCCTCCAGAACCATGCAATCCCGATGCATCACCTACGACATGCAACAAGATCGCTCTTTTTGCATTCCTCCTTCTCCCCCCTCTCTCTTGATCCACCTACACGCTCCACAAGCAGTGCCCCAACTCTCGCCTCGCCTCGCTTCGCTTCAGAACTTCCCAAACAAAGCCATCCGACCATCCAGCGAGCCCACTTACCTCACCTCACCTTACCAGAGTGGATAAGGTAGCAAAGACCAAAACGCGGAGGAAAGAACAAAGCAAAGCAAAGTAAAGCAAAGCAAAGTAAAGCAATGGCTGACAGTTAGTTAGTTAGTTAGCTAATTGAAAGCTGGTTTCAGATGTTGATCTACCTATGTTATGTTATGGGGGGAGGTTAGTGAGATGTGGGTTACGGGTGAAGGGTAAGTTAAAATGTTTAGCATCAATTAAAATATTGTGAGTTGACACTTATGCTATGCCTGGATAGGAAAATGGAGAAGATCACATTAGGCGATCTGCATAATGCGAGGGGGGGAAATGAATGGAAATGGAAATGGAAATGGAAAGTAGGGCTGATACCGTGGCTTTGGCTTTGAACGATGAGGCGTAGGTACTCTAGAGCTAACTCCTCGTAATCTACCTGCCCGAGCTGCCCTGATGCTGTGCTTTGCTGTGCTAAGTAAGATATCCAGTTTCACATTTGGACCCTTGACTTTAGACTTTTTCGATCAGTTCAGTCGAGGTCAGGATCAAGGACGGAAAGGTACAAAGGGCCGAAAAAACGGCACGTATGCAAACTATACTGTAAAGACAAAAGCCCGAGCCCGACCAGAGACACCGAGGATCCGGACGTGCAGCAGCCATGAACCCAGGTAGCCAGGTACATTTCCAGACCAGCCAGCCAGCCAGCCAGCCATGAACGCCACGGATTCTGTGCTCTGTGCTCTGTGCTCATGCTTTGCTTTGCACCAACTTGCAGCATTATCAGGGGACCAAAGCAGAGCGAGCAGAGTCAAGGGATGGCTAAACCAAGGCATAACATAACATGATAGACACGCTCACCAACAACGGGAGAAGGATTGAGGAAGTGAAAGGCAGGAACAGCTGGTGGGAATTGGAAGACAAGAAAGGGTGAACCCATGAGGATGAGGACATCACGCATGTGTGTTCCTTGAATGTGCCTGCTGATCGCCAGCTCGCAAGACATGGAATATCCTGAATGGAGATATATGCACTGGGAACTGGGAACTGAGCGAGAGAGAGTGGCGGCCTGGGAGCACACCTAGACTACAGAAGTGTGATGTCCAGGGATGATGCGAGAAACGCATTATTTCAAGAAGAGAGAGGGACGGAGAGAGGTAGGGCGGGATATGGAAATAGAAAGATCGCTGGGGCTCGTGGGGATGGAAGGGCGGAGGGACCCAGAGATCGAAGAATGTGAAACGGTGATCGATTGTTTGAGGTTTATCGGATTCGAACCTACAGTACAGTAAGTACACGTTGGTTTTGTTGAACGTGAACTTAATTTACCTACTGATGTAGAATGTACTGATGAGGACCCTGCTATTGCCACGTTCTAGATTTTCCTAATTGGATAAGGATAAGGCAGAGGTGGGTTGTAAGTTAATGGGCCGGAGAAATGCACTGAACTCAGATATGTCAGGTACAGGTACGGTACGGTCGGCAGATAGGGCAGAGGCGCTAGTAGGGAAATCTGGCATAGAAGTGCAAAAGTCAAGTAAAAGTGAAACTGGGATTCTGGAAAGCTAGAACATAGTGGTGTGGTTTCAAAGTATGCAGAACATACCGTAGGGCATCTCGCTCTGGGCTTGGATCCATCCTCGCTTCTTGCTTGCTTACTTACCCTTAGTTGTCTGTCAGGGCTTCGATATCCTTGTCGAGAGAGCCGAGCAAGTGGCAAAGTAGACAGGCAGGTGTGAAGGCGGTTCAAGGGCTTCTTAGTTCCTGTTCTGATTCATGCTCTAGAAACGTAGAAACGGGACTTGTCGATCTATCCTTTCCGTTTTGTGAGGATATGCCGCTGCCGCTGCCCCGATGGAGGAGCTTGGTATGCTGGACAGGGACTGCCAGTCTGGAATGGGATGTTTAGACTGTGTGCTTTGACGGTGGCGAGTGCGTGCACTGATGGTAAAGCGTCGTCCTGATCGGTGTGATGATGTAAAAACGCGCGATATGGTGCCTGAGAAGGAGACGGACTGAAATTCCAAGTGTCATGTTTCAGCCTGTGCGGTGTGGGTCTGTGGGCGGGTGATGGGCTCGCCGTGGGTCCTGGCGACGCATGGAGGGGTTGATGCTTGAGCTTCTTTGAACGAACTCTTGACATCGGTACCGTTGTTGACATTGGGAACGGCGGTGTGAGTGAGGTCTTTCGAAGTCAGATGCTCACGGGATGCGATGAGAATGGACCACGGCGCCAAGTCAGCCTCTGTCAGACCAGAGATGTTCTCCCGCAGTGGTGGAAAACGTGCTGGAAATAGACCATTTGTTTGAGATTCTGTACCTGCAGAAGAAACATAGAGAAAGCCAGCGGATACGACGATCCTAGCGTTTAAACAATTTCCTTTCATGCTGTCTACATGTCTTTTCTTTAACCGCATGTCAAAATGTCAATCAGACAGCAATTCTTCAAGCGGGTAAGTGGGGGACCTCGAAGGATCCGATCGGATCTCGAATTAGAGTCCAGCGGTACGCCCATATGGGTCACGATTCTTCCCTCCCCAATTCATCCTTCTCATCCACATCCCGTGAATTCTACACCTATCAAGCCCTCTCACTGCATCAAATTAAGCTTGGTCGCATACCCTTCTGGTCTGTTCGGAGGTCGCCTTATCCACGACCTACAGTAGCCTGGACGGTTCCTAGATTTAAATCTAACCGTATGCCAGATGCGCTGCATATCCAGCGGGTGTTTGAAGCTATTTTAGGAGCTGGTTGCTCGAGCGGTTGACATGCAGCTTCTGGCGCGGACGAATGAGAGGTGTGGAAGGGCGTTGTTTCAGCTGTGGAGGCTGGTTGGGGTGCGGGAGCGAAATTCTGATGCGTTGATGTGAGCCTATCGTTGCTGGTGGTATGGAAATACCTTTTTCTTTAAGCTGGGCTGGGGATGCGGTTTGGATTTTGCAGGTGGCTGGAAGTGGATGTTTCTTGGGCTTTGATGATGAGGATTGGTGGTGTTGATTTGATGGTGGATATGAAGTAGAGAAGTGTGCAGGAGGAAGAGCTTGCTGACTTTGGCAGTGAAAGCGTCACGCTCGGAAGAGATGATCATGCCTCCCGGATGAATTTCATCCCCCACTGCTTGTCTAGACCATGTATCTCGCAGGAATTGTCGTGACCCATACTCGAGCATCTCCCGTGAGAAAGACCAGGAATAGGATGATCTTTGGGTCGGAGAATTCCAGGTACTGTTCATGCTGTACCTTCTTGTCGGGCGGTTCTGGGTATTTTCGATTTCGTTGGTGGATTTTTGCCGCATTTATGATGTACAGCGTATTCTGAAGGATAGATGTTGTGCTTGTAGTACAAAGCAGGGGAATCAACGAACCTGCCCTTTTCGCGATTTATTTCCCTCCAAGGCAAACACATGCATGCTCAAGAAGTTTATTCCGTACTCTACGTGATTATGATCTCATTATCAATCAAACTCTCTCACATCGCAGTCTTTCATCATCATCATTATCATCTCAAGATCTATCTGAAAGCCAATATATTACTGTACGTCGCCCTCAGGCACAGATACATTAGCAAGCGAACCCTAAAGAAACAAACCCAAAAGCCACATCTAACCCTCAATCCGCTCTCCTCTTCTCAGCGACGGGACGATCACACAGAAACCTCACGTTGGACCATCCGTCCATTCAACCTCACCTACATCCCCAGAAACCCATGTCCTCATCACCACCAAAAGGGATTCCAGGAATAATGCTTGTACAGTATTTGGTTTGGTACCTTTGTGTGCGTAACCTTGCGCACACGGAGAAGAAATTCCATGGGCTGGCACATCTTCGGGGGGGGGGGGGTTTTTCTCCATTGCAACTTCCAGCACTAATTGACCTTCCCTGTTCCTGTGCCCACTGCATGCTGCCGGTTTCAGGTCGCTGATCAAACAGGTACGGACGGGTGCCCTGTGCTGTGGATCTGTGTGGATGTGCTGTGCTGTGCTGTGCTTACTTTACGGGGTGGGGTGTGCCTGAGAAGCGAATGCGCGAGCGAGTGAGGATCACGCGGTTTGCTTTTTTTTATGGTCAAGGTAGATGCGGGTGATGGTTAATTGGGTAGGTAGGTTTAAAGGTCTGTGGTTTCTGCGATTTGGTTATCCGTGATGGTAATGTGCCGTGCTGTGATCTGATGGAGAAGAGGTCCAGCCTGAAAGTTTTAGCATAGTGAGGTCATGATAAGTGGCTTTTGACTGCCAAAAAGGGAAAAATTGCAGCGAGACTGCAAAAGCTAAAATAGAAGGGGGAAAATAGAGATTGCGAATGCAGGTCAGCTGTATTGTCATCTATGACTAAACAAACTCAAATATCACTTTCCTCCTCTTCTTCTTCTTCTTCCGGAAGGATAGGTATCCAGGAACGGCCAGAAGAGAAGACTGTCTGACTGGTACCTGGAAGTTCTTCACACATCACACATCACACCGTACCTGATTCAGAATCATCTGAATCGCCATTTCCCCTCTCCGCGTTCTCAAGCGCGCAGCGCATGGAAATAGGATAGGATTTAAATAGAGAACATGTCAAGTGTTTCCAGGAACCCGTACTTTTAGTCTGGGTTGGTTTGGTTTGGTTTACGTACTGTAGAGTAGGTACGGTAGGTATGTATGAATCGAAGACTTACTTACTGTACCTACGCGATTCAAACCCAGCCCATCCATCAGTCAGTTCTCTGGGGTTTCCCTTGCGACTGGCTGCTGTTAGGATAATGCTGGGGATGGCGGTTGAGTCGGAATCGAATCGAAGCGAATGGTTGGACGGTATGGTGTTTGCATGAATTGTGATGTGATGGGGCTTGAGAACATGTAGGTAGTTGTTTACTTTAACGCTTGATCGAGATACTCACTGCGAGCTGGCTGGTCTGGTCGGCTTGCCTTCACGGCAGATTTTGGTGTAATTTACCTGTCTGCCTCCCTTCTCGCATCACTTCTGAAAGTTGTACCTGTAGCCTTATTTCCTATTGGAGAGCCAATTTCATCTTGGCTGCATGTTAAGCATGCAATGCGAACTGGTTCCTGCACTGTGGCTGGACTACTTGCTTTGCTTGCTTTGCTGGCTTGTGCTGGGGATGGGGATGGATGGATGTGGTGGTTAATAGTACGGTAATGGCGGAAGAAGGAGAGGAAGGCAAGAGGAGGGGAAGAAATCTGAGGCGAGCCGAGAGAGATGGTGTTCTGGAGGCGAGGTTTCAGGTTGATGGCTTTTGGGAGTGGTGACGGGATGACATCGCTGCGGCAGAATAATGGGACGGTCGAGGGGGACCATGCACTGCTTACTTAGGGACCTGGGGAACGAATTACTGTGTGCTGTGATGTGGTGCGATGGTGGTATCTACAGGTAGTCTATGATTTTGTTATTACTGTGGCTGGGTATTAGATCTGTACTTGTAAGAAGGACTTCTGTATCCTGAGAGGTTTGAATCTCAGCTGTGCTTTGAAGGCTGGAGATCCTCAGCTCAGATAGATCCTATATCAGAGCCGGTATAACATGTATTTTGATCCTCTCGAATCAGCAAATCGGCAAATCACCATTGGCTCAACCTAGTCTATATTAAAGCATGATCCTCGTGCTTAAGACGACGTCGTGGATTTATGGTCGGTCGGTTGATGTCCAGCCAGATCGCCCGCCGCGTCCTCCCCCGCTATTCGGCGGCGGCATCTGACGGGAGGCGCTGAGAAAGAGTCAAGGAAGGAGCATGAAGGTGGTTATGGATGTGAGAGGGGTCCTTGACTTAGGTGTAGATCATATGGACTTGCCACTATCCTTTGGTTGGGCTGGACTCGAGGAAGTATATGTTGAGCTTGTGAGAGGGATATTTTATTGTAGTCGATTGGACTGCTTCACTGTTGTGATCAAGAAATGAAAATGGCCCAAATAGGCGAGAAAATGGGACCGTGATATGCTGTGCGCAGGTGGCGTATTTATGTGCCTGTACCTGTGCTTGTGCCTGAGCACGGTGTCAACACTCACGCCACGATCAATGCAATGCGAGGCACGGCGATGTACGAGTCAATCTTACAGACAGGTGCTGGCTTGCTTTGACTTGACTAGTGAGTACATCGGAGATGCTTCCTGCTTTGTGCATTCATGAGAGAAGGATTAATACAACGCTGGTAGAGAGGCTGGTTTACAAGGAAGGATGGCGGCCAGAGGTATCAATGGTTTCGATAGCTGGAGGGGTTCGTGGTACAATTCTTAAGGCGGTACAGGTACAGACGTAGATAGATAGATATATCGAGAGGTACAGATATATTTGTGATCAGAATAAAACCAGAAGGGATGGTATCGGGGCCTTGGAATTTTCCGCGAGACTTCCGGAAAGAGAATGAATCATCTCTGCTGTCTACGTTGGACCGAAAACCCCACCAAAGGACAATCGATATCGACATCTTCTCAGTGACTGCTGCTGTCCTCCCACTCCGTACACATCTCTACTATTTTGCACTTCTGTATTGAGAATTGACTCTATCCATCCGTCCATCCTCAGTCACGATCCATCGGCATGCTCGCTCGGAGTGGACCCTCGCCCTCGTACCAATCTTCCAATAATCTCACGAGTGGAATTTTCATAAACTATCTGGTTGCAGGTGTTGATTAATGAAAAAGTGTCTGGCATAATTCTCCAATAATTTTGGGTTGGTTGAGCGAGCTTACGCGTGGACAACTGTCAACGCATGAAAAGGCAGAGAGATGAGATCCCCATACCTAAGTCACAACTTAAAGTCAGCCCTTTTCTATGGTGCCATGCCGTAAATTGAATTTTTAATATATTTTCCCCCATCATGATCATCACCACCGCCGCCCAACTGCCAGATTAAGAGATCGAACATTACTTATTGTTGATCGGAATCCAGACCAGTCTATCAAAGTCATTTCTTTCTTGCTTGGCTTGCCCTTCACCAGAACGATATGCAATAATGCAGTGCAGTGCATACTTCAGGGGCAAAGTAGTCCAGCTCCAGCCAGCCAGCTGTCACTCCTCTCCTAGCGGGTGGGCACCTCTACCTCGCACCTCATGTTTGAGAATCCTCTTGGCCCCACCTAGTCCAGGGGGGCCCTTGGACCTGAGCTAGGTCTCACCCTTGTCTCTGGTGGCAGGGTGGACCTGAGACACGAAGCGTCCACCAATAGGGGAGGGAGTGACTAAAGTTAGAGCAGGTCCGAAACACGCGCCCAAAATGTCGTTTGTCTGTCGTTGTCGTTGTCGTTGTCGTTCTAGCCGATGAGATGGGGCTGGCTCGCTGGGCTGGGTGGGATGATTGGACTTGGGGAGGTGGTGGAAGAGAGGACACGCCGGCTTTATTTTGGTGTTGTTCTTTTTTGGGAGGCAGAGAGAGAGGTAGAGAGAGAGGAGGTTGGATGCTGCAGATGCAGACGCTGAGATGGAGAAGGTTGAGAATTGGGAAAGAGTGAGTGGATGGGAGGGGTCGAGATCAGGGCGAGTAGAGTGGTGAGTTGAGGATATATCTGGATTATTTGGCGGAGTTATGCATTAGGAATAAGGTCGATTGGGAGGGAAGAGATGGATTGGGGCTTGGCGGTGCTTTTTTACTACCGGTTCAAGCACAAACATTGAAGCCCGCCTGTCTCGCTCAGATGCTCAGATCGATCGGTCTGTCGGTCTGTCTGTCTGCTTGTTCCTGCGCCGGAGGGACTCCCCTCGCTTTGTCGACGAAATAATGGAAGCCAGTCCGCGCGTTGCATGCGCATGCGCACGCTGTCGCTGTCACTGTCTTACCGGTCGATTCCCGGTCGTACTGTAATGATGTTCTTGGTACCGAAGTAGGTACATTTGAACTCTTTGAATGTACAGATTGCTCACTTCCAGCAAGTAAGACCTGCGTCTCTAGATAATCAATCTATTCAACCCCATCTGGTGCATGACTGTCTTGCATTGGACTGTCTTGCTTGACTTGTCTTTCTGTCCGGATCTGAAGGTATCTTTAATTGATTATCTCCGAAGAGGGATCCTCTTCTTCTGGCGGGGACGTCCTTCTTCGCTCGGGGTTCTGGCGTCCTGGCTGACCAAACTAAACCAAACCAAACACTTTTTTACATGCCTTGCGTCTCCTCTCCTCTGTGCCTGCGCACGTTCACTGTTGATATCTCCGCAACAATCTCTTGTCGTCGGCTCTCCTTCCTTCTTCTGCACATCTCTCTCTGCTTCCTCCCTCTCGCTCCCTTGCAAACTCCCCTTTTATCGACATCAACAGATATCCACATCCACATCTACCCATACGGCTATCCTATCCCATCCCACTCCCGCCCGCACCCTGTGCCTTTCTGCCCGGCTCAGGTGCTCCAAGCTCAGTGCTTCTCGAATCTCGACTCGCGAGATTTGTGCACAAATCGTCGTCGTCGTCCGTGGCATCCCTCCCCGCTGCTCAGGTCCCACGGGCTTCTCCCCTAAAGGCGCCTAGCTTCAGGATTTTCTCGGACCACCTGGGGCCAGGACGTCCCACGGCTCGCAGGTCTCCCAGGTCTCCCAGGTCTCCCCCAGGCGCGATAATTTTCCACCCTGCGCAATCTTCCCTGCGCTGTGGGCCAGCGCCCTCTGCCCTGCCCTTTTGGCTCGCTCGCTCGCTCGCTCTTCCACGCTTCCACGCTTCCACGCTCCCACCCTGTCGTGTTCCTTGCCCGCCAGCTCCAAGCACCACCAAGCACCGGCACCAGCGACACGACCACCACCACAGTCAACATCCATCCATGAATCCATCCAGCCCGCGCCGTCCATCTCTTCCCTCCTTGCCGGTCCTCGAGTCCTCTCTCTCCCTCTCCCTCTCCCTCTCCCTCTCCCTCTCCCTCTCTTCCTCTCTTCCTCTCGCTCGTCTTCCGCTACCCTAACCAAACCCACCACTTCCTTGTAACGCCCTCTCACCACCCCTGCTGCCCCCTGGCCCGCCCTTCCCTGCTCCTCCGGCCATATCAGCGACCCGCGCGCGCTCGATCCTGTCCTCATAATCTCCTGGTTCCGCTTTCCCAAACACTTCTCACACTTGGAATTTACGCTCTCTTTCTTGTCGCAGGTCCGTACCTCGAAAGCTCCCTTTTCAGCTTCAGCTTCACCTTCACCCAGCTCGAAGCCATCCTATCCCCGACACCGATCACGGTTATCAAACGCACGCATTCCTCTCTAGACTTCAGCCTCTTCGACGCCGAGTCTATTCTGTCAGGTATTGCCGTGTTCGCGACAAACTTCGGGTCCTTCTCTTCTCTCTATTAATTATCAACCGTCGAGCCGGTTTTTTCTGCCCCTCCGAGTCGAGTTCTTGCTGGCCTCGAAACTCCTCGAACATCAACCGTTCCATCTGTCTGCCCCATCTGCTGCATTTCCCCATCGGAGCAGGCTCCTTCCAAACAATCCAGAATATCATACTGGCCCTTCCTGTCTTCCCATCACTCGCTTCATCGTAACGTGTCGTCTCGTCCCTCATCCATCCCACACAGCGGATCTCCAGCCACTACTGCTTCATCGACGTCTCTGATAAGAGCATCCCAACAATCGGGCCCTCCGCATCACGACATTGGCGTCGTTTCAATCCGTCCATCTTGACGCGATTGTCATCTTATCAACACTGAAGGGCCATCTTCGTTTCGACTCTCTCGAATGGCGCATATGATGTATTCGCAGCATCATGCAACGATGGCACCACCACAGAAGCCGGAAACTTTCATGTTGAGCAGTGAAGCCCAGCAATCTCTCCCACAAGACGCCCAGGTCGCACTGCAACAAGTCGACAACTGTACGTACCGTCGCCGACTGTGGAGGAAACAATCGCTAACAGCAAATAGTAAAATACTTTTTAATATCTGCTCCCGTTGACTGGACACCGGATCAGTACATACGCCGATTTCTTTTACCTACTGGCGAATACGTTTCCTGCGTGTTATGGTATGTTGCTCGACGGATGGGCTGGGATAAAGACTAACCGGTGCAGGAACAATCTCTTTCACATTTCCGGTACCGACATTGTTCGCTGCCTTTCCTTCAGATTTCAAGCCTTTGGACGACCAGTAAAGAACTCGAAGAAGTTTGAGGAGGGTATCTTTTCCGATTTGCGCAACCTCAAGTCTGGCACCGATGCCTCCCTCGAAGAGCCAAAGAGTGGCTTCCTTGATTTCCTCTACAAGAACAATTGCATCCGCACACAGAAGAAGCAGAAGGTTTTCTACTGGTACAGCGTACCACACGACAGACTCTTCCTCGATGCACTCGAACGCGATCTCAAGCGGGAGAAGATGGGACAGGAGGCCACAACTGTTGCTGTCAATGAACCAGCTCTCTCTTTTGAATTCGATTCTTCTCAATCGCTCTTTGAGCAACTCACCAAAGCTCAACAAGCCAACTCGTCCTCCTTCTCCGCACAACAACCATCATACTCTCAATCACAATCACAATCGACCTCCCCAGTCATGCGAGCGATCGATTCCATGCCACCTCCACAAATGATTCCCCAAGCCATGGCTATGCAAGAGGAGATGAACCCAATGGCTGCGTACCAACAAATGGCAATGGGTCAACAACACGTACCACAGCAGATGGTCAAGAGAGAGGCAGATTTCGGAAGAGTTCAATACAACCAGAACGGTGTCCCAATTTCTCAAACACACCAACGCCACGCTTCTATGCCTGCATACGGCCTTGAGTACTCTCCCGCTCCTTCGTTTGTCTCCTCGCACTACGAGGACTACAGCAACCGCGGAATCTCCTTTGAGCCAATCACACCGCCTCAGCAAGCTATGGGAATGGGAGCTGAGCCTGCCTACATCGCAAACGAGGAGACTGGCCTTTACACTGCTATTCCAGACCACATGGGTGGCGTCAACGGTATGCACGGAATCATGCAGCTGCCACCTTCAAACCTCTCTGGCCCACAATTCTCCCATGCCACTCGTGGATATGGTGCCAACAATGTCTACTCCGTCATTGAAGGATCCCCAACCTACAAGCAGAGGAGGCGCCGTTCATCAATTCCTCCGGGAGTTGCTGCAATGGTTGCCGCTTCGGCCGGCCAACAACAACAACCACATACCGCCCATCGACCATCAGATCTGAGACGATCCGTTTCTACATCTGTCGGACCTGTTGCTGAGGGTGATGAGTCTGGAAACAACTCTCCACCGGGACTCAGCTACAGCAATGGCATGCACCAACTCGCTCAACAACACAAAGATCTCATCGACATGTCAAGACACGGAACCCCCCTCTCCACTGTTGAAGATAGTCCTGCCATGAACCCGATGGCTCTCCAACACAACGACTACGGTCATCTGTCCAATGAAGAGCTTTCAGGTGAAGGTTCAATCCACAATTCTCCCCAAAGAAGACATATGCAAGGACCAAATGGTGTCGTCCGAAGAGCTCGGAGCGCCACCATGATGGAACTTGGCCCCTACCCTCAAAAGTCACACTCATGCCCTATTCCCACATGCGGTCGCCTCTTCAAGCGTTTAGAGCATCTCAAAAGGTATGGTTTACATTTTTCATTATTTACGGACCGGCTGTCACATCACGCCGCTGACATACTCCCCTCCAGACACGTGAGAACACATACCCAAGAAAGACCCTACATCTGCCCCCACTGTAATAAGGCATTCTCCCGATCAGACAACCTAGCACAGTACGTCCTTCACATTACACATCATAGCACAGCACAGATGCATACCATATTCCCAACTCCTTTAACCATAGCTTACTAACATCCGCTCTCAGACATCGTCGTACCCACGACCGCAGCGATGGCTCTGAAGGCCCCTACGGCAGCTACTCTGGCGAAGAAGAAGAATATGAAGGCGAAGACCACCTCGGTTCCCTCGAGGAAGCCTCCCCCAACTCTGAGAACGGATACCTCCCAACGAGCATGAGCCAAGGCTTCGGTAGCATGCACGCACAGATGGGAATGTCGATGCCAATGACCAATTCCGGCATGGCTGCTCCTAGTCAACTCATCTCTCACCAGATGATGCAGCAACCGATATAACACGGTGTCTCTTCTTGTGTTTTAGCTTCGCTTCGTTTTGGTGCAACGGTTTTTTTTGGGAGGCAGGAAAATTAGATCATTGTCTTGTTCTCTTTTCAGGGGGGTTTCCGTACAAGGTTTTTTTCTTCTTATATGGAAACTTCTTTCTTCGTTTATTGCATAGCCTTGCGCTTGTCTTTATGCTCGTCGATTCGAGGTTCGAGATCTTCCAAGGTCTTGGGATATCATCGTGTTTGGGTCGCAGCCATTTCTTTTCTTGGCTTGGCTTGCATGGCATGTAGGAAGAATAGGGATGGATGGACGGTACTTGGGTTGGATTGGTGGGAATTGGTGGTGGGACTTCTTCTTTTCATGACGACGTTTATGATGTTCTGGAAAGCGTGCGTGGCTTACCGGATTTGGGGTTTTGGATCGGGGTTTTCGTTGATTCTGTTTGTGCGTTTCTTCTGTAGGGATGGATTGGTTCGGGGTCGGTGGTTGGGTGGGTGGTTTTTGGATATGAGGGGATGGAATGGAATGATTGATAGATATGATGTGGCGATTGAAAGTTCGTTCTTTTTTGTTTTGTGTGTGTCGTCGTGAGGTGGAAGTGGAAGTGGAGGCATATATATACATGCATGCATATTTTTCCTTGGTTGTTGTTGGTGGTGTTGTTGTTGTTTGCTCAGACGCGACAGACGTGCTCTCTGCCCCTTTGAATGAAGGAAGGGGGTGGGTCGAGCATGGCTGGCTGCTTGGCTGAGGGAAGGAGATAGAAGAGACAGACAGAAAAGATGAGAAGAAGGAAAAGAAGAAGAAATATAGGGATGGGATGGATGGAAGAAAGTTAAAGCGAAAGAAAGCTTTGTGTATAAATATCATGTCATCATATCAGATCAGATCATAAATGGGAGAGTTTTCTTACTTGATATCCTGATTTTCTTGAGTATTAATCGTTTGCCTACATGTCCCAATCGTTCCTATAACATCATAGATATATATCATTCCCATCATGTCACAGACATGTTACTCCTATCTATCCATCCATCCATCCATCCATCCATCCATCCATCCATCCATCCATCCATCCATCCATCTATCTATCTCTATCCAAAACCCATACACACACACGCCTACGAGTAGGTTTTTGTACATCTCACTCTTACACGTTACATACTTGCTTACCTACCTACCCACCTACCTCTCAACCTCCCCACCTACCTCCAACCTACCTTCCTAACCTACCTAGCTACCTACTACCTACCTACCTACCCACCTACCTATTTACCCACCACTGGGGCATTCTTGAAAATTTGAAGATTGAACTCTCTCTCTTATTCGCGACCGTGACGTGAAGTTTTTTGGTCTGATGAGGGAGATTGTATGTATTGCTTGCTTGCTTGTGGGATTTTAGTGGATGGATAGGTGGGTGGATAGGTGGATGGATGGATGGATGGTGATTTGAGGTTGAGGTTGGGTTGAGGTGGTGGTGTAGGTGTGGATGGATGGATGGTGGTGATTGAGTGGAGCTTTTGAGGTTCAGGTGGTGGATGAATGGGCGGGTGGATGGATGGATAGGTGCATGGGAGGAGGTGAGGCGTAGGTAGCTAGGTAAGTGGAGTTTTGAGGTTGAGGGTGGATTAGGTTGAGGTTGGGTTAGAGGGTGGAGGTGTGGTGTGGGGTTGGGTTGGGTTGATGGAGTGTAGTTGAGGTTGGGTTGGGGTTGATGAGGTGGATGGGAAGAGGAGGAGGAGGAGGGTGTAGGTGCTGTGTGGTAATAATAATTGAATGTTGAATATTGAATGTTGAGTGTGATTGAGTGTTGAATAGGTGATAAGTTAACTGTCAAGTAAGTAAGTCTCCAGAACGCGGTAGGTAGGTAGATGAGACATGGGAAGGGAAGGGAATGGAAGGGAGAGGAGGGTTAGTGTTATGCTATGCTGTGCTGTGCTGTACTATGCTGTGCTATGCTGTACTGTGTTATATCATCTCGTAGTATAATTTCCTTCTCTTCACTCTACCTGCGCTGCCTGTCATTCGATCGTAGTCGTAGTCGGAGTCCTAAGGTAGCTTTCATCCTGCATCTATCCCCATCCTTTTTCGTCTCCGAATGTACGTAAGGTAATGCGGAATAGGTAGATAGATAGATAGATTGAGGGGCGAGATGAAATGAGATGAAATACGATGCATGTACTTAGCCAGGAAGGAAGGACGGAAAGAAGGGAGGAATGAAGGACGGAAAGAAGGAAGGGAGGAGATAGCAGTGAACTCAAGTCGAGTCAAACAAAGTTTATTTATTATTGAATACGGTCGAGGGTTGTCTCCCTCACTGCCTGAAGTTTTCTCAAAAGCCAGGAACGAACGGGTTATGAGATGGTAAAGCGCTCAAAACTCCATTACACTTTCCACTTCCTTTATCCACCCGTCTTATTTTTTCTACGAGCTTCACGTCTCTCTATCATCTCTCTCCGGGAAAGAGCTTTTATATGAGTATGTAGGTGGCGTCGTTTCTGTGTTCTATCCAATCCATAAGAACCAAGTGACAAGGGACACGTGGCAGGTGATTGAGTTGACTGTTTATCGACAAGAGGCAAGATGGGTGTTGGAACGCAGCGAGGGGAGGAGGGATGAAGGGGTGAAGCGGAGTTTATGTATGCTTGTTGTGGTGTGGGTCTATTATATACGTCGAGACTTGATGCAAGGTATCCCTAGTGGAGAAAATAAGTTGAGAAATTGAGAGTTACAGGAGGGATGTATAATCAGGTCGGTTCTGGAAGAGTAGACTTGGCAGCACTTGGAGAGGAGTAGTACATGATTGGTTGAGTGGTCTAGCCCTCAAGATTCAGATTGGAATCGTCCATACTTGACAAAGTTGTTTTTCATGCACTTATTTCTTTTCTTCTTCTATTTGCTTTGGTTCTCGGGTTGGATTGATTCTTGGAGGTTTTCTGGGTCTCGATACTTGTTGACACGCAGAGAACTAACTGTCTGAAGTTTCTACCACGTATGTTTTGCATGAGAGTTGGAATTTTTATGACTTGGTTATATGGAGAACAGGTTAAAAATAAACAAGCAAGGAACGTGTTTAGTCTCCAGAACACTCTGATATCCAGTCAAATTTCCATTGCTACACTCTTTGCTTGCCAGACTCTTCGAAAGGCTTCGTTTAGCATGGCCTACTTTGAATTATATGAACCTGAATTACGCACTCCTGTCCTTGATAAGATGATCAGATCCATATTATCAGCAATGAGCACTTTTTATTAGATCGATTGACTGGACGGTGTGCGTTTTGCCAAATTTAGGAGGCCAAGTAAGAATTCATAGCTGTGTTCCTGGCTGCATCCCGTTACTCTTTGAGAGTGACAAAGTCCGTTGAAATCAGGGTTTCTTTTCCCATGAGAACTGTTTGAAGCTGTAATTGCTCTCCAGTAATGTCTAATCTATTTGGTTTCGCGCGATGCTGTATGTAACGACGACGTGAGATGCTGTTGTCAGAAACTTGTCCACTGTCATGTTGAGTGCAGCTTATGATATTGCGTAAGCACCAATCATGTTCTCACTCCAGATCGGAATCTTTATTCCTAAAGTTTGGACTGGACTGCTCTGAATTAAATATAAGTCAAGCGTTCAAAGTAATATCGGGCCTGGTAGGGTAAAGTTTACCCCGCTTGAAATACATATTTTAAGCGAGGTAAACAAAGGAACGTTGACAGAGATCTGGAAGTCACGTTGTTTTAGATGCAATCAGTAACATAATGGAGACTACGTGGTACTCTTGATCTTAATGTGTGCAATTTTACCGTTATTTGGGCTCTGAAAGAAATTTTTCATCTTCTCGGTGAACGGACTGAACATTTTTGGACTGATTTGTTTTCTAATTTTAATTTCAAATGCTGCACATGAAGAATTAGGAAGATTGTGTGAAATTGAAATCCTCATAGCGTGCCAGATTTAAGACCTGGCAGTGCTCAATCCCATCTCTGAATGTAAACAGGGAACTTTCAAGAGCCGACGGCAGCAATTCATTCCTCCATGATCTTGTCCATATGCCGAAGCCAGTATTCCAAGTCGTTCTCCATCTTGTAGTCGTCGGCCACCTCAATCTCAGGGAGCACTACCTCTGGAATTCGCTCGGATTCTTCTGTTAAGACTATCCCAATGTTCTGCAACTCTGTTCTCTGTTCCTCAGAAACAAAGCTTCCATCCAGCTCACTTAGTACTTCGTACATACGTGGTTTCCAAGAATGTATCAAAAACTCAGGCAAGGCACAACCCCAAGCGTCGAAAGATGCTTGAAACTCTACCATTAGATCCTCCAATATTTGAGTGAGATGCTCATCTTCTGTTCTGAACTCCTGGAAGTCTTCGTCGTCGTAGGTTCTGCCGAAACCTATCTCATATGATGGACTTCGGAGGAGGCAAAAGCCTTCGCAGCATGTATGCCTGATTCCGAGAGTCAAAAAGGTCATGTACCTCAGAATTTCCTCTACATGGATAGTCTCCAAGGTTTTAAGCTGCAAGATCTCCTACAGCTCATAGGAGCAAAAGATTTCCTCCTCCCGAGGTATACCCGTTTCAGAGTAATTCCCGAGGCGACCATCGCAGAAGTAACCTTTGAGGATGCTGAGAAAGACCGTACAGCCTCGAATCGAGCAAGCACAATCGCAGGCGTCATTGGCGTGAACATTCAACAAATAGGACATCAAGCGCTTTTCAGATGATCCATCAGTGGATTTGGGCCAATCTTCCTTTGACATACTCCGGCTACTGCAGCGAGATAGAAGATGACCACCGAACCAACCAGCTACCCCGTGAGCCGCAACTTGGTTGAGCTTCGAGCCTATAATATGCTCAGAAGGTGTTGAGAGGTCTGCACCATGATCCAAAAGCCAGAGAATGTAGCCAAGAGATCGTGCCTTAGAAATAAGTGTGTTTCCATCACTACCTGGAACATCCACGTCACCGAATCCTAATCCAAAGGCCATATCTGCTATTGCTGCGCAATCGATATAGGTATAGACAGATTCCCAGCTTGATACACCGGAAGTAGCAGCACAAGTAGGATCTAGAATCCCACTGAAAAGGCCGGGCGAAATTCTTATAGACATTTGCTGCAAGATTTCAATGACATCTTTCGTTTTGGCGTCAAGAATCCGAGTTGAAAAGAGTCCTAGTCTCCTGGAGTCATCAGTTTGGAAGTGGTCCAGTGCATAGCTCCGCAAGCGCTCCCGCGAAGCTTTTAAATGTTTGAGTAAAAGAAGCCTAGTTCGATGAGATGCAAAAATTAACAGGGTCATGAAATCGTAGTGACGGTCCATTCTAGGGCTGTGTTGCAAAACAATCTCTGTAGGTCTAAAGCAAGAGCAGTTTGAGCAAAACTTGAGCTCCGCATTATTGGTGCAGACACCAGAGCTGTAAGATACGGCATGCTGCAGGGTGTTCAGCTGTCCTGGAATGACGGGTGGCAGACCGCAAGAACCAAGCAGATATTCCAGTCCTTCAGGCCAAGGGATAGCCAAATGCGCAGGGGAGTCGTTGAATGCGTTCTCCTCGTCAGCCAATGATGGTTCCACATGGAGAAGCCTCTGGAGCTCCTTTCCATTTTGCTGTAATATAGCTATAGCTAATCTGTTACAACCCATAGCTATATAATTTAGCTTCTTCACTGAATACAAACGTAGCAATTGAACGCACCTTCAGCCATCTGTTGCGAGGACCTCATTAGCTTAACCTTCACTCCATGACTGTCATATCTCTTCATCTGATCGGCTTTGTTGAAGTCGTGAACCAGATCATCTGAAACGCTAGAGAACAGAATATTATTAATATTCCCACATTCTATTGCCCCCATGGCATTTCCTATCAGTGCAAGACCTGATAGGAGAGGAGTTCTATCTGAAGTTTAGTCCACAATCACTGTCAAGCCAAGAACATCGTGGGCCACTTCAAAGTTTTATCAAGCGACAGCCAAGAAAGCTACTGACCGTCCATCGTTATCACATATATCGGCTGGAACGCCGTATTTCAACATTTCGACAATGAAGTCTTTCACAAATTTCAAAGGCGTGTATCTATTTTCACCACAAAGGTAAGGAACCACATGAACCTGCGAGGTCAGTCATCACTCATCTAGTAGCGCGCAGATCGAGTCCAAGGAGCTTTACCCAAAAAGCGGCACGATGTAAAATAGATTCTCCTTGTGATGTTATATCTCTTGGCCCTGCTTTTCCGGAAACGATAGAGATGCCCAATGTTCAAGCGACATTCTTTGAAAAGTCTCTCAACATCACCGGACTTCCAGCGGGTTAATTTGGGTTTGGATATCAACGCGTGTATCACTAGACGGAGCAAACGAAACACTGGAGATTTCTGTTCATCTACGACGTTGCAGAATGACAGATTAGCGTTCATGCTGGCGCCGCCAGCTCCGCGCTTCATTAGGAATGTGATCTGGATTGCGCGCTTGAGCAGAGTACCTGATCCCAGGTACGTTCCTCCGACTCTTCTGTGACTTTCCTGGAGGGCATACTCAGAGCATTGGCACGAGGTAGCCATAGTGTCCCTATAATGGAAAAGGGCTAGAGGCCCCCATTTAATGTAGCTTCGTTTTCGATGCCGGTATGCGCTGCACTGGCAATTGCCTGCCCTTCTTTTCAGAGTTCGAGTGACTGAGTGCTGTGACTGAGTGATTGAAGGAAAGCAATCTCGTTCGGAGTCGAAGTCGTCGCATAAAAGCTTGAGATGATTTGGCTTTGCAACCAGACGTCCAACAGCAATATTTGACGTGTAGTTTTGCTGCACATCATCAGAATAGACAACGTTCAGGGCTGAATTAGAACTCTGACCTGACGTGTACAAGGATCTGTCAGCTGCAGATTGGCCAAGATCTCTTCGACACGACGTAACCTGGCATCTTCCTGCTCTTTCTGTGCCATACGTGCTTCAATACGATCGAGTTGGAACCTCTGAGATTGTGAAGAAGCTTCAATACGGTCTCCGAGACCTGAAAAGTTACTTTGCACTGCTTCGTACGTCTGATCCATTCGGCTCGATAGCGATGAGACCTGGGTTTCCATTAGTGGGCCTAGATGTTGGACACCTTTCATAATCGATGGAACAGTCTGTTGAATCGAGCAGACCGATGTACTGATCATAGAAGTCTCAGACTGGAGGGTCACAATGTTCCCCATAAGGACATCCGATTTTCCCTTGTGGTCAGCGACCATTTCATGCAATTCAGATAAGACATTCCTGTGGTACTATTAGAGCAACGCTTGATGACAGAACGAGTATACATACATTCCCAAGGATTGCAATGCCGTGTGGAGTATTCCGTTGACATTTCGCAATCTATCCTCTAGCTTAGTGATAGTCCCCCGCTTGAATGGATATACCAGCTTCTTCTTTCCTTCGCTGATCGTGGCTCTGAGTGATGTGGATGGTGTAGCAGGGGGATATCCAAGTTCGAAGAGGAAAATCCTCAAAGAATTGAGTTCAGTCTTGCAGGATTGCAAGCAAAAAACTACCGATGGAATAGAAGGCTGTTCGTGTATAGCTGTGCTCTGAATGCCCTTCTCAATAGCCGCGAGACTATCTTTGAGTAAGCTCGCATGCCTTCGGACACCTTCCAGGTCTTCGTCTCGAGTTTGGATGGCACCCAGGTATTCTTTGATGCCGCCATACACCTGAATACCGAGTGACAGTAGGCCTGCTGTGGTGCCAACAATACTGAGAGGGTCCGCCATTGCGAGGATTTAATCAGGTGTGATCACAAAGACGTGTAACACAGCTTCTCAAGTCGTCGGTGAGTTCGTGGGCGTGCTGTCATATACGAGGAGAAAGAGCGGATGAAGATGGTCTTTTCTTTCGTTGAGACAGGCAGCGGGGAGACGAGGGTGTTATCAAGAAGCAGCTGCGCCCGGCTTAGGTGGTAAAGGTCATTTGGGCTGAAAAATGCCTCCCAGTTTGCCCTGCAGCTCAACCCAAGCCACTGGTGGGGTTCCACACGTGACGGTAGGTTACACAACTGAACTGGATTCTGGGATATTACTGGCCAGATTTTCAAAAGGAAGACCTGAACAATGGAATTGATACTAGTTCATGACTGAGGGAATCTCTGGTTACAAACCGTCAAATCGGGATTCCAGGATCGTTCTTTATTGACATTTCCCCGACCGGCTTCGCTTAAGTTCCTGGCTAGGTAATTGTCCCAGTCAAGACACGAAAGCAAGCATTTGATGACAAGCTTAGGTTCGTGTCGAACAATAATCTGGCACTTTTTGCCTTCAGTCGATGAATTGAAAGATTCCAACAATCAACATAAGAAAGATCCAAAGAGGTTGCTGTAGTGACGATAGCCCGCGTGTAGCGTTTTCCAAAACTCATCACAGTAACCAATACTTATGGATTCAAAGTCCATTTCCACGCCCTGACATAGAACTCCATGTAATGAGATATGAAATTATTATAAGTTTGGTGATTGGTCATGTGGAGCTTCTAGAAAAACTGTTTAGACAAACTTTTTGCTAGTCAGGAACTAGCGGCTTGGAGGGGTAAAGAGTCATCTCACCGGAGCTACGGCAAGCATGCTTCATGCAAAATTGACTTCAAAGACCTCTTTTTAATTCTAATTATTCAATTCATAAAGAAACCTATCTTTATTAGGATCACTTAAGTCCTGCGCTCTACGATCTCAAGCCTGATAAGTCGAAAGTGGGGTTCAGCAGTCCCTCAAGTCCCCCACCATGGCATCAGCCTCATCTCAAACCATATCCCTCGAGCCCTTAACACCTTCCCAACCAGCCTCAGAATCAACCCAAAACCTCTCTTCCCAACCCCAGCCCGGTTCCTCCAACTTCGACCCCGCCGCCGACGCCATAATCGCCGAGTCCCGTCTGGCCGACGCCCTCGTCCCTGACGGCGGCTATGGTTGGATCGTGATCCTCGCCTGCTCAATCCTCACATTCTGGTTCGTAGGCACGAGTTATTCCTGGGGCGTCATCCAAGCAGCACTCGTCGAGAAGAATCTTAGTAACCCGGCGAGTTTGAGCTTTGTGGGGAGTTTGACGGCGGCGTGTATTTCGTTCTTTGCGCTGGTTAATGCGAGGATTGTGAGATGGATTGGGGCGAGATGGACGGCTGTTGTGGGTGTGCTTGCGTTGGGTTTGGGTGGTGTGTTAAGTGGATTCTCGACAGGGAGTGTAGGGGGGTTGTTCTTCACTGCGGGGGTGGTTATGGGGGTGGGGTGTAGGTGAGTTGCTTGACTTCCTGGTAATGTTGATGAAGCGTGCTGATATGAGATAGTTTGTGCTTCATTGTAAGTTGCGAGGAGTTGAAACGTGGCTAGAACAGGGGTTGGGTCTGATTTCTCACAGGTAGTATCTACTATCCCAGCGCAATACTTCAACAAGAAGCGAGGCATTGCAAATGGCGTCGTATATGCGGGTGGCGGGTTAGGAGGAACAGTCATCTCTTTCGCCATGGACGCACTCATCCGCAAGCTCGGTGTCGAATGGACATTCCAGATCAATGGGATCCTGATTCTTACCACTGGTCTACCAGCAGCTTGGATGATCCAAGAAAGAGCACCTGTTAAAACTACGAATTTCGTGGAATGGTATGTCACAGAGCATCCCGATAAAATGAATTACTGATCATGTGTCTAGGAGTCTTTTCAGAAACATTCGTTTTACAACCCTCTTCATCGCTGGAGCAATCGCAACATTCCCGCTCTTCGTCCCTCCATTCTTCCTCCCTCTGTACAGCTCTTCCTTGGGACTCTCATCGTCAGCTGGAGCAGGTCTGGTAGCAGGCTTCAACTTTTCATCAGCAATTGGACGTCTTGTCTGTGGATTCCTCTCAGATTATATCGGTCCTGTCAACACGCTTTTCATTTCGTTGATTCTGAGTGCGTTGAGTATGCTAGTCATCTGGCCGGTATCAAACTCGCTTGGTCCTTTGATACTTTTTGTGATCATCAATGGTGCCGCCAATGGAGGATTCTTTAGCACCATGCCCACTGTTGTGGGGAGTGTCTTTGGAAGTCGGAGGGTGGGTGTTGCGATGGGAATGATTGTGACTGGCTGGGCTGGTGGTTATCTGATGGTGAGTTTCGTCAATATAAGGCTCGAAAGTTCGCTAATATAAAGTAGGGAGCTCCAATTGCTGGGTATCTTTTGGCGGCCTATGGTGGTGAGCACAGCACTTTGAAAGCATACCATCCAGCAATATTCTATGCTGGATCGATGGCTTTGGGTGCTGCTGTCTTGGTAGGTGCTGTTAAGGTCATGCTCAACAAGAGCCCCTTGAAGAAGCTATGATGAATAGGTGATAGAAGAAGGGAGGGGAGAGGAGAGAAGTTGAAAATCCCATTTGGCTGCTGGAGGCAATTTTGCGTTGTGCTTTCTGGATAAGTCCATCTGTATTGAATGGATGAAGCCTTTCGTGATCGATAACGTGAAAATACGTTGAATCAAAAGATGAGCTGTCTTAGATAAATGAAGTCTCTTGAGCTTTCAAGTTTGACTTTCGGTATTGGTAGAATAGGGGCTCGCTAAACGCAGGAGGATCGTCAATCTACAGTAGCGCGTCAACCTCGCGTTGAGTGCTTGTGCTTGGACGTGACGCGTTGGAATTTGATTGCCAATTCCCAACTTCTCTCCACTTACGCTCCAATTGCCCCTCCGAAGGTCTATGACCTATTTGATCAGCCGCAAAATGTTCGCTGCATTCGAGAAACTGCCCCTCGAAATCCAACTGGAGATTTTCCAGCTGGCTGCAAACGCCGAATACACCCCACGCCTCGTAGAAGTATTTTACAAAGAAGGCCAATTGCACTCGAAACAACGGCCTCCTGCATTACTACAAGTCTGCCAAATATCCCGAAACGTTGTTCAAAGATTATACAAACCATGGCTCCCCCAATTCACCGGAACACTCGCCCATCAGCCTTGGGAGACACTGGCCAAGAAGAAAAGTGTTGAGCGACTCTCGAAATTGCAAAGTGTATATATTAATATGGAATCCGACACACTGTTGTTGAACAGCAGGATATGTCGCCCAGGAATGTTCGGAGAAATCGAAAGACAAATACTGAGGAATATGGCGGTAGAGATGGATGGATATATCACTTTCATGAATATTGCGAAGTGCGCAAGACAATGCGGTGGTTTGAAGAACTTGAACCTGTTTGAAGGGAAGACTGGTAAAGGACACACTGAATTCAAGGCCGGGAGAATTCAACATGGGATTGAGAGGCTGGCGAAGAAAAGGTTGAGGAAGAAGGAGCTTCCATATGTGGTACCGCAGGTCTACTCTGCGCCGATTAAGAGTTCGAGAGAGGAATGCAGGAAGATTAATGGATGGTACCACTACAAGTATCCGAGGGGACTCAATACTCCCTATCAATCTTCTCGACTGGTTGGTAGATCTCGTCTGTCTGAGCAGGAGGAACTGGATGTGGAGCTGGCAGAGCTTAAAGAAGCTAGCGCTGATCAGATGGTTCTTGGCGGATATCCCCGCTCACCATCATCATCTCGACAAACATCAACAAAGCGCAAGAGATACCGATTGGACACACCCCAGACATCGGACGCGAGCTCAAGGAAATCCTCGAAAACTTCACACTCATCCCAACCGAGAAGACACGATTCAGACGCAAACACAGCAACAAACGCGTCTGCCACGCGCGGGCATTGCCAGCTCATTACCCCGCCAACATCCTCCCCAATCCGCGACAAACGAAGTCCAAAACAAGAAAATTCATCGCATCTCTGGACGAGATTTCCCGAGCATTTCAACTACAGCTCTTTTGAAGACAGCGCAGTCTCACCAAGCCCTGAACCAGAACAGTCGCCAGAATCGCTCGACCTCCCCTCACTCGGACCAGCAACGCCCGTCCGTCCACAGCACGATCCCTTCCACGAGTGGACAGAACTAGATTGGGAACCACTACTCCAGCCATCCAGTCCACCTGAGGACTTCACTACTCCCCACATCGAGCAATTCATCGACGTACCTCCCTCTCCGGAGCAGCCTGTATATATCGATCCTAGAAATATCTGGGGCGTGCTGGAGGATGAGACAGAGTCGTGGGCCTTGAAGGAATCTGAATCTGAAGATATGGCGCGCAGTAAAGAAGCTATAAAGTCGAGAATTAGAGATAGAGATGAGGTCGATGAGGAGGAGGAAGAGCGACTCTTGCAGTTGCAATTGCAAGCAGAGGCTGCAAAGAATGATCAGGCTGAAAGTTCGAATACAAATACTCAGGGACCTATGACTCCAGAATCGGACGTGCCTGAGAACAGTGGTGTCCCCTTAAGGATTAGAGCTGAGCGACAGGTTGAGGATGACGTCGAACTATTGATTCAATGGAAGAATTATCCCGATGAGAAAGACTGGACGTGGGAGGAGGAGAGTGAGTTGAAGCAGAGTGTACCGAAGCTAGTGCAGTCTTGGAGGACGAAGAGGAATGAAGAGATGGATGAGATGGAAGCGGTGCTTGAGGATGAAGTTGAGAAGATTCTGGGAAAGAGGAAATGGAAGGGCGAGCCTCATTACCTTGTTAAGTGGAAGGGATATGAGGATATTGAGTCAAGGACGTGGGAACCATGTGATAGGTTGAAGGTTGATGTTCCGGACATCGTGGATGAGTATGAGAGTAAGGGCAACAAGAGGAAGAAGGGCAAGGCGAGGAAGTAAATATTGATACCCAACTGTTTTTTTGCACTGATTTGCTCTTTGTTTGTTTTATGACTTCGAGTATATAACTTCTAGATGAATATGATATGCTTCATTGACTTCGTGTGGTCTTGTTCTAGCCGTTTATTGCTATGGAACAGTGGTGGAACAGAATTGACTTGGTCGTTGTCCTTGATACCAGCCATGACACAGTGCTAAAAGAGAAGGAGGAGCAGAGTTACATCATCAAATGTTCACAGCCCGACGTACAACAGAACCTTTCGCTTCCAACTGCTGACCACAGGTTTTTGTACATGACACAACTTATCCCGATACTTCCTACCACTACCGGCAGACTGGAGATAAAAGATAAGAAGACAACTCGTTGTTTCACGCTTGGAACACTGAATATCAACTGGCTTCTTTCTAATTCTGATTAGTAAAGTGCTTCATAGCGAAGCGAAAATGGTGTGTGTAATGTAAACAACGATCTATGTCTACCTAGGAAGCGAAGAAACGAAGTCTATGTAAACGCCTACTTCAAATCCAGACTCCCGTCTTCTCTTACCCCGCGCTTTACCCAACCCATAAATCAGAAGCCAGCATACCATGCAGACATACACTCTTCAACTCCACAACAGAATCGTGCTGCTGCTGATACCCATCAACGACCATTGGTGGCGGGATCGCCTTGTCTACATCAAGGCCTGATTTGCGCCCAGGCTCCGTCTGGAAATCAATCTCTACATCGACACTTCCTTCCAGTTCAACCTCTTCACCGTCACAGTCCTCCAGACCTTCATCTCCACCATCAACCTGCTCCCCTGTACCCCACCAACCCTTGAACTTTCCACCCACACTGTCACTCCCAACTACACTCCCATTTCTCCCGCCCTCCAGCCCACCAATCCTCTCAACCCCAACTCCAACCCCCACTCCAACACTTACCATCCTCTCATACTCCCCACTCAAAAATACATACCTCCTCCTCAACTCCTCATACGCACCCACCAGATACTTCAATCTCTCTTGAAGTGATTCAACATGCATTTTCTGCCGAAGCCGGAACGCACGCTGTGCTTGCCGGTTTTGGATGCGGCGACGCTGTGAGGGGAGGGGATGGATTAGTCTTGAGATTTTGAGGGGGGGTGGTTTGCCTGGGGGAAGTAGAGGGAGACGTACAGTAGGTGCTTTCTTTGATTTCGGGTCATTCTTTATGGGGAGATCGAGATCGAGATCCAAGGCCTGTTCTCCCGTGGTAGGTGAATTTGCTCCCCTGCTGGAGGATGAGGAGGAGTGCGCGTATGAGGCGGGAGGTTCAGTTGTTGAGGGGATACTGGATGGGGTGGACAGGTTGGTGGATGAGAGAGTGGTGTCCAGGTGTTGGTGCCAGGTGAAGAATTGTTGCTGGTGTTTGATGGTTTAGCATTTGATGTCTTGCAGAGGGGTGGCCGCAGAGCGGTTGAACAGGAGAGAAATTACCTCGAAGACGTTCCATTCGAAAGGTATGGAGTCCATTGTTTGTGAAGGGATGAAGATGGAAGGGTGGGTCATCGTGTGCTGATTTTGTGAAAGTGGTTTTGGGAAAGTAATAGGATGTCTTGAACCTGTAGCGACTACTAGAAAAGTATGCACAAGACAAGAGGATGCGGATTGCTTGATAAATGACCTGACAAGAATCGAGACTCAAGGGAAACAGACTCTGGTTGACAAATACATCCAACATGTGGCAAAACACAGCCTACCATATATATATCCTCTAGCTCAACGAGAAGCAAAAACAAAAGTACCTCACTCATACACACCGCATAGTCTATCGCAGCCACTCGCTAGTCTACTTAGCTTTCAGAGCGCGACTCACCTAAGGGCAATCAGCACGATGCTAATCTAATCAACTCAAATCCAATACATCCTCGTAAACCACGACGATTTATTCGTTGCCTTTCTAGGCTCACGAGAGCCCAAAGCCGGAATACAGTTGCAGTGACGCAGGAACGAATGACATATTACGCAACGTTCGAGCTTATGTCATGCTTGAGTGCTGCGCTCTGACCACTTCACGAATGGTGAGAGAACACCATAGGAGTTCCTGAGAAGATGAGGCAACATCGCAAAAGTATCCATGCAGGTGAGTCTTGATGCCGAAGTGCCATTTCCCGCCAAATTCACCGCTTTAAGCTAGTGCTGACGGCCCACGAGCTGCTACGATATCAAGACTCTAAATGGGTAAGTGAGATGGAAATGCGTGTAATTTGTAAGCAGGTGTGCAGCAACACTACCATACGTGTGATAGGACTGCTGCCGTCGAATTCTGACCGCCACTAATGGATGCTGGTCTGGATAGGGAGGATATTTTTATTTGAGTGATTCTCGAATCTTTATCGCTATTCTCGTAGGATGGTAGATGTCAGGTCTGACATGTTTTGCCCTGATGGAACATACGACCGCCAACGAGGAAATGTGCAATAGTGGAGCGCTCTCACCTGGCACATAAGGAGCAGAAATCTGCCCGTGGTATGTCGAAGAGGAGCATTGAACGAACAGGATCTGAATTTGACCTTGCAGCTTATGTACCTCAAAAAGCCTCAATCGAGAAGCTGCCGGCACAGCAATTTGAGGCTCAAGGCTTCGAATGGCTAACGCACAACGATGCGGAGTCTCGAAGGCAAGCTCGAACATATGCCACGAGAGAATTCAGGAACAGAAACTTGCACAAGCTCAGCTGCTCGGCAGCAGGAGGAGCAGTGAGTCTATAAGATGGCCCCATCAAGGTCCACCTGCAGATTTTTTTTCTCAAAGCAACAAGTCTGAATATGAACGCCGTAAAGAAATATCAAGCAGCTGGGCCTCGCAAGGGGAAGGATGTCGAAGCATCCATACGCGCTTCGACCAAAACTTCGCTCCAGGAACCCGTGGGATCTTGCAACTCAGGTGAGGATGCAGGCTTCGCAGAAGGTAGATGGAGAGGACGGTAAGTTTGTCGCCGCTGGGAGGATCTGATTTCGATCCGCTGAAGGGAAGGTAGAATGAATGGGGTTTGGAAGAGAGTTCATTGCGTAGGTATAAGTGTGTCTCTGTGTGGATGAGACAAAAGTAAGTTGACGAGGACTGCCTGTAAAGCTGTAACGCACGAGGTAAGAGCCTCTGAGGAAGCTTTTGCCTTCGTAAAACGTATATCTACCTCCGTAAGCATGGTATGAGATACAGTTCGATCAGGACCACACACCATGAAAGGCACCTAGAAGATACTCCAGCAACCCAGCTCGTACGAACTTGTGGAACAAGATCTTCCACACCTGTAACGAAACAGCTGGATCCTCCTCGGTAATTATCCTTTCTGTTTCGGTCCGAGGTACCAGTATGGAGAGAAGAGGCTGAGAAGGTATGGCATGGCAAGGTCAGGGAGATCGGTACTCGGTGTCGGTGTGTTCTGTAACTTCTGTGGAATTGTGATAATAAGATTAAGCTCAACCGTCCTCTCTCTATGTGAACTTTCTTGTGCGGAAAAAGACGGAATGGATGTTTTTGGGTAAGAGGAAGAAACCAGGAGAAGGTTTGGAGATACTTTACGGAAAGTAAAATTTCTGAACTGGTGGAGAATAAGGGACTGAAGTAGAGATAAGGAAAATGAGCTGTCACACTCAGCCTACCTTAAATCTCAAATACTGAAGCGCATGAACGGTTTACTTCGTCCTTGTTACTCAGCACGAGCGGAAGGAGGAAGGAAAACGGCTTGCATCATTCATAAAGCGCCAGATAACCAGACAGATGAGAAGGAATGACTGAGGTTTATGAAAATCCCTTCCACATCTGGCACAACTCGTAGACTTCAAACAAATCTTGAAAAAGTTACCTTCCCCTGACTTCTTGTCCCACTCGTTGCCCTCGCCACCATCGTCACAGGCACACACACTCTTTTCGCAGCGGGATCACCGCGCCTGCATTGCATCGCATTAATCTCACCGGCGGATCCCATCTTTCCTCTTTGTCTTCATTCCTTTCCTGAAGAAACCACTATCCCGAGACCCGGTATTGCCTGCAAGCCACGATGCACTCAGCACCGAGAAGATTCTACCTGCCTTCTCGGTCCGGCTAGGATTCATTGCCCAGACAAAATTACCCCGGAGCTTGGCCTCAAAACGAGATACGACGCATGAATAATAGCGGGGCGCCTCGGCCCCAACGAAAAGAAGGACAAGGAACCAGAAATAATAATCATGGGGTTTTGCGGAGTTGGCTGCCCACTTTGTTGCTTTGCTTGGTGGTGATCATTTGGGCTTGGAAATGAGGAAAATCCACACACCTACTCCCATCAATTCATGCGGAGATGAGACAGATAAAACATAAGTGGTAATTTATGATCATCAGTCATGAGAACTTTAACCCCATCCCATGAGATTTCATGGAGAAATAAAAGGGCCTTTTGTGTTGTGTGATTGGATACGGAGTGTTTCCTGGGAGAAGTAGGACGACTGGCCCTGACTTCTTCTCGTTGCTGTGTGACGATGAGCACGACCTCCAATTGGAACCAGAATGCGCACACCTACCATTTTTAGCACCTTGTTCCTGGATCCTCGTCCCTGAACTAAACTACTCCGTAGGAATTTTTAACTTCCCGTCTTCTGGCGCTGGCCAAACACACCCTTCACATCCTGTAAACAATAAACATGTGAAAAGCCATCCTTCCAAATCTCAGACGGCCCAAAGAATGCAAACAATATGGCAGACACGCAGGACGATGAAGGATGAGAGACAAAATCAGATGTCAAGGAAATAAGCACCTCGGCCCCGCTGGTTGTGGCGTCGCCCAGGTGATAAAAGCCGCTCGAGAACGTCGATTGGCGCTGACGCCCACCTGCTCAATTTACCCCATAATCACAATTACGGGCATCTTTAGCCCTTCCCTGCGCTACCCCAGACAATTTTCACACAGCATTCAGGAACACTAACCACTTGCAGACCATGCCCCGGACCGAAAGGATGCAACATTGCATACGATGACTTGCCATGGGCAACCGCTTGCTTTCAAGCGATAGGATACAGAGGTTTTTTCTGCTCTTCTACGCCACCGGCCGAATTGAACGAGGCAGAGTGGCAGGATCGGGCGATGTCACCGAATTCAGGAAAGCCCTGTTTCTTGCTGGTGGCTGTCCAGCATTTCGCCCGTTCCTGCATTCAGGCATGACATGTCATGACATCCAATGCCTCCCGTTTCCTGGCCATCTGTTGTTTTGCTGGACAGCTCTCAACTTTTGGTGCGATGAATTATCAATTTTGAAACGAGGATTCGTCTTCCGTACAAAGTAGGACTCGAATCAGAGCCGAGATTCGAGTTCAGGCACGCAAATTTGATTCTACCTGAGGAACGGATCGTCAGTGGCACATTAACAGAAATCCGTTTCTTCCAACCGAAGAGCTCGCTTCACTAGTCCCCAAACTCTCCAGCCTCCAAGACTTTCTCCGCCTTCCATTCGATCTCTAGTCCCGCCGCCTCCGAAACTTTGCCCAGTCCCAACTATATCGATTCTCCCATGACATCGTTACTTTTAGCAAACAGGTCCGTCCGCTTGTCACTGCTTGTCATCTAAACTGAAAGCAGGAATATGCTGGACGAAAAGGTGTCTGAATGTGCTGCTTTGAGACTAGACTGTGCTTTAGCAACGTATGCTGAGCTAGAAGCTAAGCATAAGAGCGAGAAAGAGAGAGAGCAACAGCTTTCTCCGCACAACGCAAATCCAACCCCCCAGATGAGCGTCTACCAGGTCAGGTCTGGTCGCCGATTCTGGATTGTCATTGGTGCATGTCGCGGAGGACGAGCTCGAATTCGTAAGCCATCGAATCTGTTTCCTTGGACACGGCTCAGGTCCGGCGTCGTGCAGATGCAAGTGTACTGGCCGCCACGGAAACTAGGGGCCCCTGGTGGTTGGTGTTCCGGCCACCATGAGGGGGGACCTTGACAACAGCTCATCTCGATCCTGTATATAACCATAATTCCCAGCACCTTCTTCCTCTCCTTTTTTCTTTCCTTCCTTACCTCAAGCAATCCAACACTCGCTGTATCAATACCCGTGCAATTGTATAATTTTGCCAACACTCGTTTACGGCAATACCAGTCCAAATCGATATCCAAAAACAAAAAGACATTCAAGATGCAATACTCATTCTCCGCCGTTGCTCTCATCGCCTTCGTTGGCTTGGCCAATGCCCAAATCCCAGCTTGTGCCACAACATGTATCTCTGATGCCGTGGCCTCTGCCACGACCTGCGGAGCTACCGATATTGCATGCCAGTGCGAGACTGCCAACCAATCCGCCATCACTGCCGCTGCTACATCCTGTGTCCTCGCAGCCTGCGGAGACCAAGCTATCGGTAAGCTTCCCATCCCATATATCCAAACTTTCGAGATGTACCAAAACAAAGTTGAAAAACATAAACTAACAACCCTCTCTTAGCTGTCCTAACCGCCGCCCAAGCCGCTTGCGCAGCAGTATCTGCCTCCTCTGCCGCTGGAGGAGCTTCTTCCACGGCTGCCTCTGTCTCCTCCGCAGCCTCAAGCGTCGCGTCATCCGCATCGAGCGTCATCGCCTCAGTGTCCAGCGCTGCGTCGACCTACGCCGTAACCACCCAAGCTGAGCCCAGCGTCACCATCTTGCCTACCCCATACCCATCTTCCAACGCTACTGCTACTACCTCCTCGGCGCCTATCCAGGTCACTAATGCCGCTGGACAGGTCGTTGTTGGTGCGGGGAGCTTCTTCGCTGCTGGTATGGCGGTTTTGGCTGCTTTGTAAGGGAGGGAGGAAGGAGTGAGTGAGTGAGTGATGGCTGGACTGATGGGGATGAGGAAAATGTAATGATGTGGTGGTGTGTTGTTTGTTTGCGGGATGGATGGATGGATGGATGAGGTGTAAAATCTTCATTCTAAGTGTGGTCGGGTAGGCTGGTCTGCGGATTTGTATGTATGGATGGACGGGTAAAGGAAAACATGAACACATCACATAATAATGATGAGAAGTTTGTAACTTCGTCAACTCTGCATTACCAAACTATAATTGCATGTGAGATTCGTCGTCTATTGATCTCATCTTGTAAACGTACAATATCTCTCCGCCTGTGTAGGTAATTCATCGTAGTGCACCTAGGACCTAGGTAAGCACCTTCCCCAGGAAGTACCTAGGTAGTACCTACCTAAGGTATGTCCTTTCACTGTTCGCTTAGCTGGGCGACGCGAAGAATATGCTTAAGTCAAGTTTAATCTTACCTATACGTTAAACACATCGAACATTCTTTTATCATCAATACTATACAAATTCCTAGAGTTCGACTTTTCACAAATTCTTCAGAACCGACTCCCATTCTCATGCTTCTCCCTGGAATCCATGTCATGTGACCCGTAGACAAGTTTGACTTCCACATCAGATCCCATTATCCTGTCCAGCCACATTGATCAGTGACGTCTGTCTGAGTGGATAAATACAAGCCTTCCAATATCCCAAGCCCAACACTCAATCAGGCAGCTCACGATCTTTATTACTTTCCAGTTTATCCTGGGACCACTCAATTTTGCACAACTCACGTGCTCTAGGCAGTCCCAACCACATCCGTCCTAGCGCCAGGCACCAGCCCCCAAAATAGCAGTTCTGCCTGCTTTCACTCACGCTTTTCCTCACGGGAACACGCGCGTGAGTAATTGATCCTCCGCGTTGTGGAGGCAAGTTCCCGTGTCTCCCTTCTTGGCCCTGAGCTGAACTGAGGATCCGTAGCCGGGTGGGCTGGCTTTGATGAGAACAAAAGCCTCCTTCTCCCGTGCGTCTGTCTTTCTTCTGTTTCTCATCACCATCCATCATCTTCCTCAACTCTCCAGCGTGTTCTGCGAATTTAATCTGGTTTTCTACAAACGTAGAACCAACTCTCATCCTCGTTTCATCATTGTCATATCGCGTTTCCTTTCATTCCTTTGTCACAAATCCGCCATATTAGTTAGTCGTCAAGCGTCGTCTTCAAGCATCACATAACGCATCTCTACTGCACCTCTCAATATGCCGACACTCGCAGAATCTAAGGATCCGATTGAGATCCCTACTCTGCCTACGGAGTCTGTAAAGGACTTCATCCCGTATCTTGCCAGCAATTCCGATACACCGATCGGAACACTTCTTGAGCCTTTCAAGAAGTTTGAGGGTGAGCTCAGAAAGGTGTATGCTCAGCAACCAGACCATGAGTTGGTCAAGGATGGCAACGTCAACTTGGTTCCGATCTTTGAGGGTCATGAGAAGGAGCTGAAGATCCGTGCGAGGGATTTGAGTGAGGAGTCGGATGATGAGAAGGCCAAGTAAGACTAAGTCCCGTTCCTCCCCGCAACTGTACTCTTGGAGATTTTGTCAGTGCTCACACTATTTAGATATGTTATGCCATTGAGCGACGCTGACCGCAAGCCCAATGGTTCACCTGCCGTCGTCTCATCTTTCAAGGATTTCCAAAAGAACTTCAATCTCTTCTCCGAATCATCTCTCGCAGACCTTGATTGGAATAATGTCGTCGCAGCCGGTTCCGCAGTCACCACCGCTCTTCTGCCCGTACCCGAGAAGTGGGCCGGCAGCAAACGAAGTCTGAGAGAGTACTATCACGAGCATCTGGCACCTGCCAGTGATGTTGATCTATTCCTCTACGGTCTCAATGAAGAAGAGGGCTTGGAAAAAATCAAGCAGATCGAGAAGAATATCAAGGATAGCATCCTCCATGAGACTACTACGATCCGTACCAAGAACGCCATCACGATTGCATCCCAGTACCCAACTCGTCATGTTCAGATCGTCCTTCGTCTTTATGATTCCGTCTCTCAAATCATCACCGGCTTCGATGTTGATTGTGCTTGTGCCGCTTATGATGGAAAACAGGTTTATGCTGCCCCTCGAGCTGTCGCCGCTTTCGTTACGCAGTGCAACACTATTGATCTCACCCGTCGTTCGCCATCCTACGAGAATCGCCTTTCAAAGTACAGTCACAGAGGATTTGAAGTTCACTGGCCTCTGATGGACCGTACTAGGATCGATCCAACAATATTCGAACGCTCTTTCGGCCGTACCCAGGGACTTGCTCGGTTGTTGATTCTGGAGAAGCTTCCCAAGACAGTCGACCGAGAGGCATACATGGATCAGCGCCGTGCTGAACGTGGCAGGCCAGCACTCCACCGAGGCTACCGCAATCAGTATCGTATGGGCGGCAATATCAAGGATGCAGAGGAAGACGAGGTGGCTGAATGGGTCGATCAAGAGGAAGTCGCTTCCTATCACACCATGACAGTTCCCTACGGACCCAAGTACCAAGCCTCCAGAATCAATCGTTTGCTTTACGCCAAGGATCTTCTCCTGAATGCAGAGTGGAACCAGCCCAAGGAGCGTGAAGTCTATCTTCATCGACACCCTTGCTTCTTTGGTACTGCTGAGGAGGTTCTACAGGACTGCTGCGGCTATTGCCCTGTTCCCACGAATGATGAAGAGATCGAAGTCGCCGAGGAAGAAAGCAAGACTTACATCTCGGGTCCACTCAAGTTCCTTATGGATGATCCTGGACGACAAGAAATCGGAAGCTTCAATCCCATCACAGACGACGAGTGGACTACCATGGCGTACGTCGGAGACACTGCCAGACTTTGTCAAGCTATTGTGGATGGAGACCTCGAGCACGTCCAGGATTGGTGCGCTCAAGAAGGTGTCGATGTCAATCGTCGCGACTACACAGGCCGAACACCTCTCCACCTTGCAACCATGGCATCAACTGTCGAAATCGTCCAATGTTTGATCGATAACGGGGCCAGACTCATTGCTAGACTTGTGGATGGTCGCACTGCCTTGCACATTGCAGCTGCGCGTGGTAATGTGGAGATGGTCAATGCTCTGATGCAGAAGAGCGAGGCCAATGAGGAGGAAGAGGATGAGAAAGTCGAAGCTCGTCGCGCGGCGAGAAAAGCTGCGCAGGCTGCTACTGGCTCTACTTCCAAGGACGGAGAAGAGAAGGACGAGGAAGACATCAGTGATGCTGAGTCTGAAGCTTCTGAGATTGGGTTGGACAGCGAAGATGGTTCCGACTCGATGACGATGGGCTCGTTTGTCAAAGTTGCCGAGGACAAACCCAAGGTGGGAGAGGACATCCCAGAGGACGACTCTGAAGATCCGGATGTTTACGAGATCGATGTCATTGCTTGGGATTATGGCCTATCCCCTCTTCACTTGGCTATCCTGAATGGTCACATTGAAGTCATTGAGCTTCTTGTTTCGGAGTATGGTGCTGATGTCCTCCTTCCAGTCAAGTAAGTCTTGCCGCAACCTTCTTCCCCTGAAGCCAGATCTAATACAGAACCCCATAGGCTCGTCCAACCAGGAACCAGCAACGCGCGTGGAGCCATCTTGTCGATTCTGCTTGCTTTGTCGCTTCCAGCAGAAAAGGCTAAAGCAGTTGTCAAATTGCTGCTCAAGCTAGGTGCTACGTCTGCTCAAGCAGATATGAATCACTACAGTGTTTTCCATTATGTGGTCAGCCAAGAACGAACTGATATCCTGGATCTTCTCCTTTCTGAGGATAATCCAGTCGCAATGAGTGTTCTCAACAACTATGGTGGTGGCTCTCACTACCAGCAGGGCTACTCGCCTCTGACATCCGCAATTGACCGCGGAAATCAGGAATTAGTCGCAAAGCTTCTTGAATTGGGCGCATCTTCGACCATCGAATTCGATACCTGGGTCAAGACATACCTTGCGCAGAATACCTATGCCAGAAACCACACCCCGGAACAAACAAAGACACAGTACCACAATTCTGTCACTCAGCCGATTATTGCGGCTGCAACCCACGATCTAGGGAAATCTGTCCAGGATCTACTTTCTCATGGTGCAGACCCTAAGACGCTGGACAAGGCTGCCTGGGGTGTTGTTGCGAATCCTCAGAATGGCACTTACCAAGTTGCGGAGTCTCTACTGGATATCATTCAGAGAAAGTTGAAGGCCTTGCGAGAGTATGTGTCTCATCCCTTGCACGATCACCTGTTTTGTCCTGAAGGATGGAAAATTCTCGGCTTGGTCTGGACGAAGCTAACATTAAATAGATGGAAGCCTTCGGAGACCACCTTGAAGAAGCCAGAAACCCTCCGTGACGAAGACCACTACACTCGTGGTCTCAAAGGCTACGCATATTTCAATGCGGTTCAGAACTACAAACAAAAGCTGCGAGAGAATAAAGAGGCCTGGGAAACTTGGAATAAGGGGGAAAAGAAGGAAGACGGGATCGAAGAAAAGCAAGCGGCCATCAAGAAGCTCATTGCGGAGCTTGAGCAAGCCGAGAAATCGTTACTCAAGGCAGGAGGCAAGACATTTGCAGAAATGTATCCGAATACGCCGACACCCCAAAACCACAACCGATTTGGACACAATTATCAATCACCTGAACCGGGTGCTTACGAAACGAGCTTGACTTTCAACGTTCCTGAACTCAATCCAGCGAAGAAGGATGGTTATCTCCGCTTGTTTGATGCTGCTTGGGACAATGATTTGGATACTCTCAAGGCTATGACTCTGGCTCCATGGACGTGGGTCGAGGGTTCCCCACTGGAAGGCCCATTAAAGATCGCTATCTCCGACGGAAACGGCTTCAGTCCCTTCTCTATTGCCGTTCTCCGCGGACATTATGACCTCGCGAGAAAGATTGTCGAGATATCCATGGCTCAATATCACAAGGATGATGGTATCAGCTCTCGAAAGAGGTGGACGATGAGAAACGACGACAGTGACGATGAGTACGATTCGGACGATAGCTATGAAGATGATCATGGTAAGCTACGTATATTCAAATGTTCGTTTCTGGTGCTGATATCAAATAGAACATCTCCCAATCTACGCCGAGCTAGTGAGTGATAAGTTCACCGTGGACAATCTCGGCGAGGTTTCAAACATTGTCAAGAGCAATGTGTTGCCCCTGCAGATGATCGAATGGAATTGCATGCCCCAGCGATTCCTCGAATCTGCAGAACAAGATCAACCAAGTCGTAGCTCCCTTTTGGAACACGCCGTCCTGTCGAACAATATGCAATTGCTGAAATTCATGTTGGAGCTCGGCGCTGAGCAACAGGCACTTGCTGCCGAAGAGGAGGATGATCAAACTTGTTACACCATAGGCCAATCTGTCTTCCTCACTGCGATTCAAAAGGGTCGGACAGATATGCTTGCTGAAATGATCAAGGTGAGTTGGCTCCTGGTACAAATATATTTGAGTATCATTACTGACTTATTTCAGGCAACTGGTGTTGGCATTCCACTCAACGCTCTCATCAAGAAGAGTGGAATTGAAATCAAGACCAAACCAAGATACTACCAAGGTCTCAGTGTTGGCGGCAAGAAGCGAGCTGACTGGGCACAAGCACCTGGCGGCGATGTTCATGTCGTCGAAGAGAGAATTCCCCCTCTTCTTCAAGCTGCTTATGTTGCGAGTATCGAGTCGGTCGAATGGTTTATGAGCGATGCGCCTCTGAGACGATACAAAGAGTTTGCGGAGAGCAACAAGCACGATAAGCGGATCAAGACTTTGATGGAGACTGGCAAGGGATTTGAGAAGACTATTGGTGGATGGCTTGATGCGAAGAGTAAGTTCATGATACTGAGACTTCTAGGCAGAATGCTGATGATTACCAAGGTGAACTGGTTCTACACTGCGCCATTCTGTTCAATCCCTCCAAGGATCAGGACAAAACCCAGTATCTTGCTCTCATCAAGCATCTCGTCTCCGTTGTACCAGATTCCATCGAACAGAAGTCTTCAGAACGAATGACACCTCTGCACGTTGCTGTTCTCGCTCATCAACCTGAAGTCATCTCATTCCTCCTGTCCGAGGGAGCGAACCAACGCCATCGCGACAAAGCGGGTCGAAACATCGTCCACCATATGCTTGCTCCCAAGAATATGGCACGAGCAAACACGAATGCCGAGAAACTCCAGCAATTGATCAGCCTGTTCGATAAGTCTGCTGTTGAGGAAATGCTTCTTGAGCGTTGCACCGAAAAGCCTGGAGCGTTGACTCCACTCGCTTATTACATGGCTAAGAATGCTGGATCGTACCGAAAGTCCGATATCGTTTCCATTCTTTCCAAGTACTCTAATGGTGAAGATCTTGCTATGATCAATGGCGAGGGTGACTTGCCGCTTCATGTCGTACGTTCTTCCTTGCAACCACCATAACCAAGTACTGACCACCATAACCAAGTACTGACAAATCGCAGGCAATCAAGCAAGGCATGAGCCAACTTACATCCTTCCTCCTCTCTCTCAACCCCTCGCTCCTGTACCGTGAGAACGCCACAGGCCGCACACCTCTCGAGATGTCCCTTGATATCCTCATCGCCTCGCAAGTCGAGAACCCGCCTCAGGTCTCCTCCAGTACCCGCAGCATGTATTACTACCACGGCCAAACAGACTACGATTCCATCGTCAACAAGAGTCCATCCTTCTTCGTGAAAAAGGACAAAGATGCCGAACCAGAGGACAGTAAGAAGCGTACGTGGGAGATCTGCGAGGCTGTTGATAAGAATATCGATGGAGAGAGTGGTGAGAATGGGATGAGGAAGAGAAGACTCGTGAGTCTGTTTGAGGCGAACGAGGTTGCGAAGAGGGTTGCTACTTTGAAGAGGGAGAGGGCGGGATATGGACATGGGTATGGTGGTGGTCAGATTGTGGTTAATGGAGGGTTGATTGATGGGGAGGGGAAGACGGATGTTGTTTCTGAGTGGATGATGGGTTTGTGAGTGGGTTCAATCGCTGCTCTACAGATCTTGTGCTCGGAGATATATGGAGGGTTTGGCTTGGTTTCGTTGCTTTTGCTGGAGGGAACATGGGGTTTGATTTTGTTCTTTACCACTTAGTTAGTCTGATGTCCTCATTTTTCACGGGGTTGTCTTTTTTGCCAGCGATGGGGTCGATTATGGCTTCTACTTTCTGTCTTTACATTCTGTTCGCTTCCATATCTCAGCTTCATGAATAATCTTGAGCCAATTTGCACAACCCAATACCTGCTTCTTGGACCTCAACCCCCAATATGGGGCGATTATGACAACAATAGGGGGTTCTCGCTTAGCTTTTAAAGTGGGACCGAAAGCAAATCAAAACAAAGCCTCCGATGTTGAGTCGGCACCACACAATCGACTGGCAACAATGACCTAGGATTCTAGATTCATCCGAGGAAGAAGTTTGCTATGCAAAGAACATTTACGACTTGTTTTCTAATGAGATATCCCTTCCTGACCTTCTCTCTCATAAAGTTCCAGTGCGAACCGTGTGATCATCACCTTGGCACCGATTGGCTAATGTACACAATGAGAGCAAGACACTTTTCTATGGATCTCCAGAATCTCGAAGAACTTATAGTTCTATGTTTGTAAAATTGAAAGTATGATTAGGCAGTACTTAAGAGCTCTGGGTTCAGCAAGAGGTATTCGTATTTCTCAACGGCTGATTTGCTCATTCACTTCTCGCTGCCCCACATTAGTGATTTCACTACCAGGCTGTGGCTTTGAGTATTAACAATAGGAAGGATATATCGACGAGTAAAATCACTCGCTCATCTTCCCCAGGAACGAAAAATGGACTAGACCTTCTCCTTACTAGCCGCTAGCTGCAACGCCATCAATTCTCTCTCAGACATCACAAAGCCTTGCATAGCTCATCGAGAGGAGTTAACAGAGTCTCCATTTCAATCAGACTCTCACATTACTAGGTTTCTTATCCCTACGTCAATCGTTCCAATCATAATGGGTCTCATGATGCGGGCGTCCTCTCCAGAGAATGAAGAGATCGAGAGACTAGACTGCTACATATATCGACTCTCACCTTCACTTCCAACGGTCTCAGAACTGAAATTGGAGCCCTGGTCTTCAAGATCAGAATCAAAGGACGCAGATGCAACCTTCTTACCAAGTCACGCATCGACGTCATCGCCAACTCACACCTCCAGCCTTCAAAACATTCAAAGAACAGCCCAAGGCTCACCCTCACCTTCCAAACCTCCCACAACAAAGTCAACCCCCTCACCCTTCCGCATCACCAAACGCCACCACCACCACAACTCCAAATCCAAATCCAAACCCAAACCCAGATCCCACCTCCCATCCCTCAAAGCCCACGCCAGATTCACATCCACCAACATCACCAAAGCGCGACACCTCGCCCACCGCATCCAAGACGAGATCGAGCGCTCCCGAATCCTAGATCTGCATCTCTGTCGCGAGAGAAGCGAATGGTACTGGTTCTGTAAACGCACGCTGGAGCCGCAGCCGAACGAGATGTTGAGGAAGTTGAGGAGGTTGCAGTTTGAGGGGGTGAAGAGGGAGATGTTGGCTATGGGGATGAAAGGCTGGGAGGTTAGTAGGGTGTGTTTGGAGGGGGGGATTGGGTTGAGGTGGGAGGTTGGGGTGGATGAGGGGGAGTGAGGATAAGGGGGGGTTTGGGTTGATTTGATTTGATGGGAGGGGTTGGAGTGGATTGGATTGTTGGTGCTGGGGATGCTTGGTAGTGCTGGGACTGCGGATGATCGAGCAACTGAGTTGTGAATCTGGAAATTAAAAATAATGATATGCCAATTCCACATCAAGTAAACTCATACCGGTTCAATGACTTTGCCTTGTAATATTTTCGTCTGCGCGCCTCTTCCAAATTCGATTGATGATGTTGCCTATAAAGTTTGGGCTACCCATGAGAAAGTTCATCGGCGACTTGGTTCCAGGTCCGCTGCTCGCTAGTAAATGTCAATGATAAACGTGGTGCTCAAGATGACTCGAGATATTTATTGATCGTCTATTGCTGTGTGCGTACACTGGTAAACAATTTCGAAAAGTATCAACGTCGAAACTTTGAGAAGACTGGCTGAGACTTCATCTCTCGGCCAATCAGTCAAACCTTGGAACTAGGACAGAATGACTTTTCTCAGTAGGTGACTTGGTGCTGAACCGTAATTCGTAGTATCATTGTCGTTGAGTACGAGATTCAAGAGTGGACGCAACGCTTCTTTGCATGACTCGTGACTGTAAGATCTTTAAGCGAGCGATCTGTTCAGCTTGTTGACCCCAGCCAAATGGGCATTGAATCTTGAAGGCAGTCGCAACGGCAAAAGTAACAGTACTGACATTAATTGAAACTTCCAAGATAGTACATTAGTGCATCTCCATCTTGGACTTTCACTCCGCAAAGATGCGGGGAGGATGTGGACTGTGTGGAGTTGTGGAGAGTGGAGGCAAGGATGAGGTTCTGATGTGGACTGACGCGCAACGCAATTCGAGACAAATGAGAGCTTTAGCGTGGTTTCTTTCCACAACCCGACGAGAAGCAATGTGGAAGTGGATGGCTCAATTACTCCCTCTATGGTTTTCTGTTGGACTCCAAGTCAATGCAGCATGCCACCATCTCCAGATTTTCCCTACGCCCGAAGCTGTGGGCCGTCCCTGTAACTAGTATACATAGCCCAGGTTCCTCACCATATCCCCGGATTCTGACAGCCCATCAATCGCAACCATCCGCCTGTTGCTACGACTATTCTTCTTACACTTCTACTACTCTTATTTACAGTCAGACCTTTGTTCATCATGGATTCCAAAGAACCCACTGTAATGGCAACCCACATTGAGAATACGCCGGTGAAGGGCGACAAGACTATCGAAGAAACCGACCTTTCACTCGGTCTACTCCTCAATGATGAGGAACGTAGCCTAGGTCTGATGGAATCTGCCTGGAAGCACAAGAGAATCATCTTCATGTGTAAGTATCCAACTCTTCTCTGCTGCCAGATTCACCAATTAACAGTAACCAAGCAATCGCGGCATTCTTCGGCGGCGCTTCCTTTGGCTACGACAATGTTGTCAATTCTGCAACAATGTCCATGCCAGCATTCCTGATGTACTTTGGCGAAGTCAGCCCAGTCACCCACTCGCTTTTCGTTCCAAGTATCTGGACCGCTCTCTTCTCGTCTATGTCAGGATTGTGCCAAGCCCTGGGTGGTTTCTTCATCGGCTTCATCTACGAACGCTTCGGCAGAAAGCCTTCTGCGATCGGATCAGCTTCTCTGTCTATGGCTGGCATTGCTATTCAATATACTGCTACTACTCGAGGATCTCTTCTTGCGGGCAAGATGGTCAACTGTCTTGCTTTGGGTGGGATGATGTCAACTGGATCGACATATATTTCTGAGGTAAGCATGTCATATACTCCAAACCCCAGAAAAATTCTGACACTTCCTGTGTCAGATTGCGCCTGTCAGGCTTCGAGGACCTATGCAGTCTGCTCTTGTCTTGTTTCAAGCTCTCATGCTCATGACTGGCTTGGGAATAATCAGCACCTTCCTCCCAGACATGTCAGAACATGCCTTCAGGAAAGTTTTTGCTCTACAATGGGTTTGGTCTGGAGTCGTTCTCGCGATGTACCCATTTCTTCCAGAGTAAGTCTGGTAGTAAGCCACCAGATCTTGAACCCCCGCTGACTTCCTGCAGATCTCCAGTATACCTGATTAAGAAGGACAAACCCGAAAAGGCTCGGCGAGCAATGGTAAAGCTTTACGGAGCAGATCAAAATATCGACGCTCGTCTAGCGTACCTTCGAAGCACAATCGAACATGAAGGACCTTCTGATGATGCAACCAAGACCGGATATGCAGACTGCTTCAAAGGTGTTGACAGGCGCCGTACCTTGACAGTCATCTTTGTCCTATTCGGCCAGAATGCCTGCGGTGTTTCCTTCCTCTCTCAAGCGATCTACTTCCTGTTTCTGGCCGGCCTGACCCCAACAAACGTCTTCAACATTTCAATTGGCGGCTTCGCACTAGCCAGTCTTTTCATCATTGGCAGTTGGTTCTGGATCGAGAAATTCGGTCGTCGCAAGATCTTACTCTCAGGCTCCTCGTTGACTGCCGTTGTCTTGATCGTCATCGGATGTCTTCATTATGTCCCTGGACAAGGCGCAGTCTGGGCCATCGCCATCCTTCTTAATGTCCTCACTTCTTGGCAATACTTCTCCGTGGGATCGATCTCTTGGGTCATTGCATCTGAACTTTCATCGTATCGCCTCAGAGGACAGACGCAATCCATTGGATTCGGAACTCAACTGCTGGCATCTTGCCTGTTCACTTTCGTCACTCCGTACATGTATAATACCGATGCTGGAAATCTTGGTGCTAGGACTGGATTCATCTGGGGTGCCGCAGCTGCGGTCTACTTTGTTGCCTCGTGGTTCATTGTGCCTGAGACTTTCGGTCTTAGCATGCAGGAGATGGATTGGATGTTCGTGAAGAAGGTTGCTGTGAAGGACTTTCAGAAGAGAAAGGCGGAGGCTAGCGAGGCTATTGCGGCAGAGGTTCAGACGAAGGAGGATGTGTGATTGTCTATCACTTTATATTGTACATAAAATATACTCGGGCTAGAATCCAATGAATCTGTCTTTTACCAGATAGGAATATTTGAATAAAATGTTATGTAGATGATCAAACATTACTCGTAGGCAGAACTTGCGAAAGTTTTACCTCCTTGTTGACTTGCCTAAAATTTGGCAGCAGACCATCCCATGTCCGAAATCCCGTCAATGGCTGAAGTCCAATCTTGAAGCAATTGTATCGCCAGGTTGAACTCATTTCCTTCAAAAAAAAGTCAAGTCCAAAGTCTTGGACGGGGTGATCTTGCCCAAACTAACCTAGCAAGCTCCTGATCAGTGAAGTTTGCTCACCTTCATCAGACTCAGTCTCACGACTCCGAGCTTCCAGAATATTTTTAGCCTTCTCTAAATGTAAACTACTTACACAATAAGCAAGTTTTCAAACACCACAGGCTTACTCTCGCCTTCCCCATTGCTCGTTGCAAACAAAGCAAAGACCGGTCCCGTGAAACCCCACTCACTAATCAGCATTGAATCCGCAGTGCCCAGCTCTCTCCAATCCTCACCACCACCATCCTCTTTGACATCAAAAGAATACAATGATTCTGTACATTTGACCCGAAAACTCAACCGCGAACTCTTCCCCGACCGCGGCACTTCAGTGGACTTTGTGGGTTGCTGCAGACTAGAGACAGAGAATACGATGGTCTTTCCACGAACTGAGATATCTAAATGCCGCAATTGGTCGACGTAAACCGACAATCCCGCTTCCTCATTATCGCTTGAGGGCTGGAAATTGACGTCGATCGAAACCTGTGCACTGAGAGATCTCTGGCGAAAGCCAACCAGGGATGAAGTCCCTTTTGATGTGTGTAAGTTCGCCGACTTACCTACAATCGAGACGCTTCCATCGTGCCAATTGTAGCTCGAAAAGTCTGGATCACGGAGATAGACCAAACGAGGATTTGTAGACGTAAGTGTCTCCTCGATAGGTTTGGAGAAGAGCTCAGACACCTTTTTCGGACGCGGTAATGGTTGGCAAAGCTCAATCTGCATCCCCAATTTCTTCGAGTTATTGAAGATAGGCCACTCTCTCTCTGGCCAAGCTACAGGACAGAGGAAAGTCTCTCGTCCAAGGGGGAATCTCCCGTCCTTTAATCGTACCGCAAGCATCACAGCCCACCAATTCCCAGCCTCGTCCTGGAACAGATCCGCGTGTCCGGCACCTTGAACATACTCGTCCGTACCTCTCGCTGTCATAATTGGATTCTGAGGATGGCTCTCGAAAGGTCCCCAGACACTGCGACTTCGAAACATCGTCACGCAATGATTGATCTCCGTCCCATCTTCAGCAAGCAGTCCGTAATACCATCCATCTTTGAAATACACATGTGGACCTTCAGCCCATCCTCCTCCATGTGCTTTGACCAAGGGTTTAGGCTTTCCAGATAGGGACTCGCCGGTTTTGACATCGATTTCCATTTGCACGATTTGTGGTAGGACGCCTTCAGGTAGTTCGCCATCGGCAGGTCTCTCGGGAAACATGGTGCCTTGGAAGTAGACTTTGTCGTTGTTCGGGTCGAAAAATAGACTTGGGTCGATGCCGTGGAAGTCGATCTGGATAGGCTTGCTCCATTTGCCTTGGATGGGATCGCTGGAAGTGACAATGAATGTTTCAGCTTTGCCGGTGAGGGGGATGTTGGTGCATATTACGTAGAATGTACCCTATCGAGAATTGTGAGTGGTATTTCTTGGATGTCTAGAGAAATTGAAAACAGACCTTGTGATATCGTATTGTTGGCGCGAGGATACCTTCAGTCTGATTACCTCGAGTGATGGCCTCGTTGACGGAGATGTAACCTGGCTCATTGATTGCGCCCTCTATTTCTTCAATTAGTCAAATATCTCACTATGTTCATGCGAAGACATACTGCAGGGGATCCAATTGATCAAATCTTGAGAAACGTGGATGGTGATGTGAGGAAACCATTGGAATGTTGAATTGACGAGGTAGAATATCCCATCAACACAAACGCAAGATGGATCGGGATGGAACCCGGGGATAATGGGATTCATGGGAGCCTGTATGAGATCTTGCGAAATCCCCATGGTTGTGATGATAGGGTTTGCTGTGAGAGCTAGACGTGTTCCTAGGATGTAGAGAGTTATTAAGTCTTGAATAGGAAATGCTGTAATATAAGCGAGGTGGCCGGAATGGTGTGGGCGGAAGGTGGGGTGGGACGTGAGCGGAGAGGTAATTCTGAGGGGAATTCTCGCTCTGTGATAGACCGAAATGGTTGCTTGAGCTGAAATCCCATCAAAGCCCCAATGTGAATCCCTACCCCGCGTTGTCATGGGGTACATTCACAAAGAGCGACCCTATGGATCGGATAGTGCCGTCCACTTTGCAAGCCTTTCCCCTCAGCTTACGGCTATCGTTCAGTGGACTCTTAGTGGAGTTCATTTTTCAAATGGGGCTCTGGCCAAACATTTGCTCGCTTATCGCTGGCTGTGGATTTGTCCACTGCAGTCCACCAAGTAAAGGTGGAGGGTTGTAGGTCGGGTATTCTCTGCCGTCCCGTCCACTATCAATAAGTCCACTTTTGGGTAAGTATGGGTGCAGATTCCCAGTTTGTTGGACCATCTTTTTTCTGTCGGTTGGAGTTTGATGAAGTCTGGGTGTAGATCGTTAAAGATATTGAAGTCCACGTTTTGGGATTTTTGGAGCGCTGACTTGAATGTAGTAGAAAAAGACCTGAGCGTAGTCGGCCAGTTCTCGAGCGGCGTGTGATCTCATCACCGGCTTGACCGACAAAAGAAAGTTGATGGAACGGATAGTCGAGATCAAGTTCGGAGTATCATTCATTCGAGTCTGTATGAATCTATGAATCTATGTACAAATTACTGCTGCATGGGGCGGGTGATCTTGGCCCTCCGTTCCCATTGAACATCCTTTATCCCCCACCTGCGGGGCACCGTGCAGCAGCCTCATCGAAACAGTATCACAGACTATTACACACAGCCTTTGGATTACCAAACATCCTTCCATTTGATAATCACAATCCGGACCAGAAAAGATCCTGCTCTAGAATCACACTCTCAACACATTCCCCCACGTGAAGCCTAAACACCCCAGCTTCGCACTTCCACATCTTCGTTGACTCGTCCCAGAACCCGAAAGCATACTTGTCTTTGAGCGTGATGCTGACTCTCTCCGATTTTCCAGTAGCAATATGAACCTTTGTGAACCCTTTCAATTCTTTCCGCGGCCGTGAGACAGAACTTTCAACATCTTCGACGTAAACTTGGACGACTTCTGACCCGTCCACCACTCCAGTATTCGAAAGAACAACCTCAATCTTGAGCTCACCCTCGTCCGGTGCATCTGTGGCGTTGGAGCGACTGACTTGGAGAGACGAAATCTCGAAGTTCGTGTAACTCAACCCGAAGCCAAATGGCCATTGGAGAGTTCTCGGTGTCCACTCATGTCTGTAGCCTAAACCAAGTCCTTCTCCACAGGTCATCTCCCAACTTCCTCGAGCATTCTCCGTAGCTGGGTAGTAGGGATACGACGGAGAGTCTTTGAGTGTCTTTGGCCAGGAGACAGCGAGTTTGCCGCTCGGAGATGCTTCACCATACAGAATCTCCGCCAAAGCAGAACCACCCTCTTGGCCCAGGAAATGGGCGTTCACGACTGCGTCGACATCCTCGACGAAGTCTTGAACGTCGATAGGATTGCCACAGCTAAGGATGAGAACACTCCGACGACTGGCAGCTACAACTGCTTTGATCATCTTGACCTGGCTCGCCGGAAGTGACATATCCGTAGCATCAAAACCTTCAGACTCATGCTCAGGTGTTCGACCGGCGAAGATAAGTGTCACGTGCGCGTCTTTAGCGATATTGACTGCTTCAGCTATGGCGTCGTCGTCGGAGAATTCTTCCATGTAGCAGAGCATGGCTGAATGAATTATTGGCTCGCCAGTGGCAAAGGATGGCTTGTGCGGTTGCACGATCAAGTCGACGAAGTATGGAACGCCAGCTGTCATCTGGACTTTGGCCAACACCTGTAAATTCTGTGGTCGGAAGAGAAAATCTTCAACCTCGATGCCAACCATAGTTTTCTGTGCAACCTGGTATATTGTTAGCCTAGATCATCGGAACGTGATGCTCAATATACCTCTTTGCCATTGACTTTCACTACGCACGTTCCTGTCGTTCGTGCCCCAATAGTATGAAGGCCAGTGCTTTTTGGGATGACCGTCGTGGATATCTCGTAATGGAAAGCTTCAGGTTTCAGTCCATCTCGCAATCGGCCAAACATCACTGCTGCTGGTGATGCATGAATCTCATCAATGACAGGATCGTTCGATCCTTTATTGAAATATCGAACGTTGATGCCATTACTTCCATCGAGTGCGAAGATCTGATCGAGTGAAATGGTGGGAATGACATTGTGTATTTTGACACCATTGGCTGCGTGGATATTTTCAGGGTTTGTCGAAAGTTCTCGAATGCTGTCCAGGGGACGTTGTGTGTACTGTGGTGGGGCAGCTGCGCTTCCTCCTCCCGAAATTGATGGGACTGTAGCCTGAGAGCCAACAACTGCTAGCCGTTGAGACTTTCGGAGTGGTAGAACAGACTTTCGGTTTTGTAGCAGAACAATTCCCTCCGTTGCAACACGTCTTGCCAACTGGTTGGCCTCTTCATCAACAAGTGATCTCTCTTCTTTTTCTGAGTAACAATCTTTGGTTTTCTTGATCAAATTCATGACTTTTGCAGCTCGTTCATTTAAGACTGAAATATCAAGCTCGCCATTTTTGATCTTCTCAAGAATGATGGAGGTTCTGTGAATAGTCGGGCCTGGCATCTCAAGGTCTAGACCAGCCTGGAGGGCAGGTACGCCAGAACGTGTACCATACCAATCGGACATGAGTGTTCCATCATAAGCCCACTCACCGCGGAGCAAATCTTTGATGAGCTTTGAGTTCTCACTGCAGAATATTCCGCCTACTTTATTATATCTGTTATAAATTAGAAGGGGCTTTCGGGTCCTCGATTGTACTCACGCAGTCATAATAGCCGCTGGATTAGATTTCCGGAGCATGACTTGCCACGCAGCAAGATAGATTTCCCGCATCGTTCTCCCATCCAGATTCTCAGCCACATTGTGGAATCTTCTTTTCGTCTCACTCTCATTTCCAACAAAGTGCTTCGGACAAGTGGCTACTCCTCCAGCTTGAATGGCATTTACCAAAGATGCTGCAAGCTCGCCTGCAAGCAGTGGATCCTCGCTGAAGCTTTCAAAGTTTCTACCACCACGAGGATCGCGATGAAGATTCAAAACAGGACCGAGGAGAACTTGTGCTGATTTTGATTTGGCTTGAAATGCAAGTTTGGACCCGACTTGGCTGAGCAGGTCGACGTTCCATGTTGCTCCCATACATGTCGCACTGGGGAAACAAAGTGTTGGTGTTTGGAAGTGTTCGGAGCCTTTGACACCTGTGATGGTATCGACGGCCTAAAGATGGGTTAGTATAGAGCTATGAAATATTTCGACTTGTGAGGATTCAGTACCTTTAATGGCGGTATACCGAGGCGGGGTACACCGCTGGTATGTGTGAAGTTGACTCCAGAGAGAATGTCCAATTTTTCTTCCAGAGTCAGATCATGTACCGATCGGTCAAATGAAGGAGACGGTAAGTCGTCTACGTCTATCACCGTTTCTCGAGCATTATTCTTAGAATTTTTGTCGTCCAAGGAGAGTGGTAATGCAACGGTGGTGGTCACGACGTGGCTCATTTTGGGCAATGGGAGGGAAAGTGCTCTCGGTGGCAGAACTGGCCGTATGTCTCCCAAGCGAGTCGCAACTTGTTCGTGGATTCTTCCTGGTCGAAAGTTGCACGAACGGCAGTTACTTGATATACGACCGCTCTCCATCTGGGATCGTCTTCCCGATATTAACGTCTGTTCACGTCCACTTGCGAGGACTTTCAAGTTGCGATCTGGTCTTCCACACCGCCGTCCACGTCCACGTCTTCCGTCCACCTTCCAACACCGCGCCCCCAGAAATCTATCCGACCCCCTTCGATCCACATTGATTGAATCCGAACGTTATGGTGGATCGAACCTGGGGTTTGGTAGCTCGAAATGCACGGGATGGGATTGTCTAGAAGTTTTTCCTAACATAACTCTCCATGAGTCCACACTCCAAACCTCCACATTTCTATCCAAGTCCAACATCCTTCGACTCCATGCAAGCATGCTTACCTCCACACCAAGATCAACGCGCACGTCCATGCCCAACTTGCCAGAGCCGAGTCAGAACTTAGGCCTATTCGGCAAAGATTTCTGCTGCAGTCGCTGTCCGAAAAGGTTCAGTCGTAGCGAGAATCTCAGGAGACATTTGGCGACCCACGATTCTGTGGGGAAATATCGTTGCGTTGTTTGCGACAAACACTTCACTCGAAGCGATCTGTTGAAACGGCACAGGAAGAACCACGACAGGAGCCCTCGTGCCCGATCCTCAAATCCAAGATCACAAGTCCTACCTGATACTTTCGATTCGCCAAGATTTGTGGACCCCGACTTCCGGGTCCCAAATGTGATCCATGATGGAACCCATAACGGCAGCCAGCAACAGGAACCTATTGACATGCCCTTCGATAGTTTCATGACCAGTGAAGATATTTCCGGCCTCAATCTAGGAGCTTTTGATGGAGATATCGCATGGACTTTGGACTTTGCCTATTCGCACCCATTCATGGACTCATTCGCCGCGGACTGTCTCACTCCTTCCAGTACCGACAATGTCGAAGCTGGAGACTTCGAATCCTCAAATGTTGCAGCTGATGAAGCCGGCGAGTGGCCAGATCGAATGAGTCGACCGTCAAGTCCCAGGAGACGGAAATCCGAGAAGGCACATCATGCTCCCAGGAATTGGCATGCCACGATTGCAGAAGCTCAACTAGAGATGCCGAGACGTCGGATAAGTGACGTTGCACTGAGTAGTATTGAACCGGAGACGAGGAATGGAGTGCTGGAGTTCTTGAGTTTACCAACATCGCCGTATTCCGACGATAGAGACTTGGAGACATTCCCTCCATCGGAAGTTCTTGAATATTTCCTCCTCTTGTACTTCAGGCATATTCATGAACGCTTTCCGGTCATCCATCTACCAACATTACAACTCTCCAAGATCTCTCCGTTTCTGCTAATAGCATTACTTCTCGCTGGATCTAGCCACTCAAAGGCCAACGATGGCTGCTTTACAAGAGTCTTCTACGACCATGTCCGGGTCGCTGTGCTGCGTAAAATTGAGGCTGATAGCCGATTCGTAAGTGTTCAAATCTTGCACCACATTAATACATATTCTAAGCAGTGTAGCTGCGCTCTGTGGACAATATATTCGCGCTTCTGCTAGTATGTCTCGCTGGCACATGGAGCGGCGGAAGAGAAGCCTATGAATTTGCCGAAGGGTTTCGTGGGATTCTAGTTACCACAAGTCGACGATGTCGTCTCCTCGATGGTCGGCCCATCACGCTGGAAAACGAAACTCGAGAAGGACACAGTGTTCTTGACCAGATCTGGCATTCATGGATCGAAGCTGAGAGGCGGAAGAGGCTTGGCATGGCAATATATGTACGTCTCCATCAATGCATTGTTCGAGTGATCTAACAACGGCAGCTCTACGACTGCCAATATCCGGGCTTATTCAACAATCAGCCTTACATTAGTAAAGCCGAGACAGCGAACAGCATCTTTCCTTGCTCGTGCGTGTACTGGGAAGCCAAGACAAGTGTTTCCTGGAAGATGTTGATTGGCCCGGCGAACATGCCTCCCTCAACATTCTACATCCACGCACTAAACACCTGTCTCCTTCCGCCAGGCGTCGTGTCCGTCCACGACCTCGATGAATTTGGTAAAGTGGTCCTTCTCTATGCTATACATACCCACATCTTCGAGTGGCGACAAGCAATTTCCATGCTCGTGCCGAATGGACCTGCCAACGCATACGGGAGTTTCAGCCTCAGCATCGGCCCTGGTTTAAAAGAACGCAAAGAGTGGCTGCTTGCAAACCTGAAGAACTGGCATACCTACCACTATAGTCCAAGTGTTGAGCCAGCCGCTGCAATACTCTACCATCTCGGCTTCGTGTCCCTAGAAGTTAGTCTATCAGATCTGCATCTCGCTGCTGGCAGGACAGGAAACCGCTCAGAGGGAGCCGTGGCGGAACAGTCTCTTCGTCTATGGGCGAACGGTGAGAGTGCGGACTCTACGATGTCCCATGTACATCAAGGCTTCGAAGTTACTCTGACAGCTTTGCAGTCTGGTGCGATGCATAGCTCGTTTGAAATTATTATGAGCTTGTTTACGGGTGGACTTGTGTGCTGGGCGTACTCTAAGTTTCATCGAGCTGGACCTCATGAAGAGTGTGTTGAACATGTGAGAAAAGCGGCGAAGACACTGAGAGAGCTTGCTTCGTGGCGAGTATCGTCGCTCTTTGGGGTTATTCTTGATGATTTCGAGAGTGTATGAAACGTGTGAAGCAATTCCAGCTTCTCGGTTAGACAGTAGAAGAATAGGGGCATCACGTGCATGTATGAGCTCGAAGCGAATCGGTTAGCTACCTTATTTCCGCCTGTACGAATGGATCCAGCCTCCAAAATGTATCGACAGTGGTTAGTCTGTCCTATATCATACCAATACCTCGTTCTAATACTCTTCCTATTGACTGTCTCCAGCGTGACGCCCTGAGATTTGCTTGGAGCTACCGGAATATTCAGAGCCATGAGAACTACTCTGAGAATTTCACTGATTCATCGACTTTGACAGCTATCTTAGAAACTTGTGAACTACTGTTTAGGCAAAGCCGTATAACATCTCGCGGGTTTCTCGGGGTATTCCACATTTCGATCCACATCACGTGTACTTGAGGGAGTTTGCGATATTTTGCGCACCTTGTTGGCTCTGACAGTTTCACCAACTCGATCCGCATCCAATCATCAATTCATCTATGGGCCTCTTCTAGGTATTCAAACTCCTTCCCTTGCATCATCAATTCCCCACTCCGCCAAATTCCAACCATCAAGGTACCGCATCTCAGAATCTCCCATGCACCTAGATACTACTCCTCAACCCCGCCAACTGCCCAAACACCGCATCAAAACTCCCCTCAAACCTCTCCTCCACCTTCTTCCAATTAACCACCTTCCAAACCCCCTTCGCATAGCTCCCCTTATCATTCAAATACTGCAAATAATAAGCATGTTCCCACATATCAATCCCCAAAAGCGGCTTCTTCCCCGCCGGGACAATATCCTGGTCTTTACTCGTGATGATTTCCAATCCCCCAGTCTCAACATCTTGGACTAGCCAGCCCCAGCCTGAACCCTTGAGACCGAGAAGCACGTCGTTGAATTTCTCTTGGAATTTTTCAACGGATCCGAAGCGAGTGGTGAGTGCTGCGGTGAGTTTTGGTGCTGAGCTGGGCTGGGAAGAGGGCGAGGAGGATGGAATGAGATTCTCCCAGAAGAGAGTGTGGTTGATGTGGCCGCCGGCGCTAAAGTTGAGGTTGGTTTGAAGGTGGAGCTGCGTCACAATGTCGGATTTGGAGGAGGCTGTTACTTGGGAGGCGAGGGTTGCGTTGAGGATGTTGATGTAGGTTTGGTGGTGCTTGGTGTGGTGGAGGGTCATGATTTGAGCGCTGATATGGGGTTCGAGTGCCTTCAACAATGTCAGTCTTGTTTACTTCAAAGACTTATTGAGAGGCTTCTTGTAATCTTACATCGTATGCATACGGGAGAGGTGGGAGAGTGAACGCCATGATGAGATAAGTGCAACAATTTTGTCGGAGAGTTGAAACTTAGAGGTTGCAATCGTGTTGAAGTCAGAGAGGGGAGAGGCGAGGAAGGAGAGGAAATATGCAGATGTAGCTTTAGCTTCCAGCACGTCAGCCATCACCCCCTCCTTCCTTGTGAAATCTCGTGATTTATCGCTAGATTCGTAATGTAGCTCTAAAATTGTCTCACGGTACTCGTGTCAACAGCTTGGCAAGTCCTGATTTAACACTATGTTGCGCGCAATTGAGAGAATTTCTGCCCCACTATCATAACATTAGCAAATGAGATGATGAGATACAATTCAACAAGCCGCACCCCTAGTCTTCTCTTTGATGGTTCTGCGTGCGACGGTTGAGATACTGAAACGGATTTTGGAGCTGAACACGGGACTTTTCAGAAAGAATTGCACGGGACCCATGAGGAGATGAGAAGCTGATACCGTAGCAATCTCATGATGGGCAATATCGGATTCCACACCATACCTGTAATTATTTAAAGAAGCCAGAATCTTCAATGGACGACTGGATCTTCAAGATATTCTTCTTGATCCAGGTGGAAGGATTTGTGTTGTCAGTAAGGGTACCTTGTACCATTGTGGGTTTCTTTCTGCTTACTGATGAATTTCAGGCTGTTGGGGCCACAAACTGAGTATTAATCTGGGCAATGCTATGGCAGCTTACCAGACAGCCGCTCTGGTAATTCGAGAAAGACAGGTCAGGTAGAATGTGTGTCAGTCTCAAATGTAAAGCGTGAAGCCCGGGGTACGATTGTTGACATGCTGCCGACTTTACCGAGACCAATCCCGAGCCCGATGACCGCTCGAGCCACCCCACTCATCCCGCTTCATCCTTCTCCTTCAAGCATCTCGAATTGCCATTTCCCCTGCCCTGCTTTTGAACAATCAATTAACCCTACTTGCGGCGAGGCGCGGGTGATCTTCAAGACGGGATAAATTCAAAGCTTAAGCAGGTCCAAGCAATGCCACTTTTCCATGTCGTCCACTCCAATTCCCACAAATCAAAAGTCTTGGCTGACGCAACGCGCCTTAACGGCGTCAAAATATTGGACAAGCGAGGATCATCTTAACTGGAAGAATACAAATGCAACTCTAACCTTGGCAGGAACCGAAAATTGATGATGATGATTATGGGTCTTTGAATTGCGGGAGCTATGTGCTTTGACCAAGTTGTACGTATTAATCCTGTTCAGTATTTATATATGAACGGCAAGGGAAGAACTTGTAAGTCTGTTTGTTTTCTTTCCTGGCCTAGAAGTATATTCCAGCTTCAGCTTCATCAAATTGTTCCTTACGATGTACTCTTCAATCCCCACGTTCGTTTCTTTGGCCATCTTCACGACGATAGCACAGAGTCACTCTCCAAATGCCTACTATTTCAATCCCCTCGAGCACCTTGCTGGCGTAACACCACCCTTCGACCCCCTCGATCCTCCTCTCGATCCCACTCCTCCACAGGGCTGCAACGTAACTCGAGCAGCATATTTAATTCGGCACGCTGCAATCTACGCAAACGACTTCGACTACGAATCCTACATCTCCCCGTTCGTTTCCAAGCTCTCCAACACAACCGTCGACTGGAGCAAAATTCCCACTCTCTCATTTCTTTCAACATGGAAAATCCCATTCACCGACTCGGAGCAGGAGATGTTGACACGAAGTGGTAAATTGGAAGCTACAAGATTGGGTGTGGACATTGCGCAGAGATATCAGTCGTTGCGGACACCAAAGAAGATATGGAGTTCGACAGCTGAGAGGACGGTGAAGAGCGCGAAGGCGTTGGCGGTAGGGTTGGCAGATGATGAGAAGGATGTGAGCGTTGTGGAGATCTATGAGGGCGAAGAAGATGGTGCGAATTCGTTGACTCCATATGAGAGTTGTCCAGCATACAGTTCATCAGCAGGGAGTGATCAGTCTTCTGTTCGTGTCCCAATCCTCACAACCAGAAACATATTCTGACTTGTAATTCTAGGAATTCCTCAACAAGTACGCCGCACCCCCAGCAGCACGCTTCAACGCCGCCGCCCCATCCTTCAACTTCACCTCCAAAGACATCTACGCCATGTCCCTCCTCTGCGGCTACGAGACCGTCATCCGCGGCTCTTCTCCCTTCTGCTCCCTCGACCTGCTCACCCCCAACGAATGGCTCGGCTTTGAATATACAAACGATATAATGTACCACTACAACACCGGATACGGCTCCCCCGTCTCCGGCGCCGTTGGCTTCCCCTGGGCAAACGCCACCTTCCACACTTTGATGTCAGAGCAAAATAACATCTCAAATGCGACCACCGATCAAGACCTATACATATCTTTCACACACCGAGAACTTCCTCCCACAGTGCTCGTCGCCCTCGGACTTTTCAACAACAGCGCTTTCTCGGGCGCGAACAACATCAATGGGACTATGCCCAGCGACAAGATCAACCATCATCGGGCATGGAAATCAAGTCATATCTTGCCGTTTTTGACGAATGTCGCGGTGGAGAAGATGGAGTGTGACAGTTTTGCTTTTGAGAAGGGGACTTATTATAGGGTTTTGGTGAATGATAGTCCGCAGAGTTTGGATGGGTGTTCGGATGGGCCTGGGGAGAGCTGTGAGGAGGGGGAGATGGAGACGTGGTTGGCTGGAAGGGCGGAGGTTGTGGGTGCGTTTGGGGAGATGTGTGGGGTGGAGTATGGGAATAGTACAGATGTGTTGAGTATTTATAGTTCGTAGGATGAGGTAATGTTTATTTCTAAGGCGAAAGAGCTTGCTTAGTCAACTGGAATGTCATGCTTTTCAAACTTGTTCACACGGAAAAACCAATTGCATCGGGGCACTGAAATCCTCCACCATGTCACAACTTTTCAACATCCTTCGCCAGAAAATTCTCATGGCGCCACTGCTTTTCCATTATCATTTTCTAAATACACTCTCGCCGCAAGCTTAAGCGAGCACCCGTATCTTCCCTCCTCAAATTATTATGCACGCGCCAATCAGTCCAGTTATCAGTCGTCCTTCAACAAACAACGAAAGGAAACAATTTCGATCGCTCCGGCTATTCTAAAATGCGGCACCAAACACACGTCAAATTCGAAGCAAAGCACCTAGCTCCTCTCCTATCTTCATGCCAAGCGTGTAAACGCAGAAAGCAAACACAAAAGAAAAGTACCAAAACGAAACGAATGAACCTCGATACTTCTCGACTCCCAGTCTCTTCCATGCAGTCAGGCAGGCTATGCATCGCCAAATTCAAATATCAAATGCAATCTCCATCCATCCATCCAGCTCAATGTGATAGTGACTGTCAAATCAGGAAAGGGAATGTAAACATGCTCGGAAATTCAGAAATGTGGCGTCCCAGGCCGGAGAAGTTGACCTATCAGCCAGTCCTCTCCTCCTTGATATCCAGACTCTTCGTCACGATGACACCTCTCATTCCCTGATCGCTCTTCTTACCTTCCTTCCTACCACCCTCGATAGTCTCAGTGGGAGCAAGGATCTGCATACCTAGTTCTTGATGCACATTATCGGCATAAATCCGCGTCTGCAATTCCTTCCTTGGACTTGTAGAGACAGGTAAGGTAATCTTAGAAGCAGTAGAGACTGAAGCCGCGAATTCACGACGTTCTCGCTCCCGGTAGGCGCGCGTGCCCATCTTCGGAGAGTGAGGGTCGAAGAAACCTTCGTCGTTGTCGATAGTAGCGATGAACAGTTTGGGACTGTGGGCGAGGGTGTGTGAGACAGTGGAGGTCTTGGGCTGTTGACTCGATGATGAAGGTGTTCCAGAAGTAGAGCCGGGAGACCAGATATTTGTGCTCACGGTTGTGTGGCTGGGAGTAGCAGAGGTGCGTCGTGGCCAGGCTATCGGGAAAGACTTTGCAGTAGGGCCCTGGGCTTCGAGGTCTGCTTCTTTGTTGGTGGTGGCTTGGTCGTGGCGGGAGGTGATGATGCTCATCTCGGCTTGCTCTCTTGACTTTGAGGTTGGCTTTACTTTGGAGGCGGGCTTGGATGAAGCGAATGCACTGAAAGGTAGATTCATATGTGTTCTGAACATTGAGAATACACCTCTGTGTAGACTGCTTTGAAGGGGTGTAGTCGAACTTGGCGTCTGTGCCGGTGTCTGTAAAGAGTTGAAGCAGGTTGGTGAGATACTGGAGTCCTCATATCGGAACTGAGATGGAGCGGGTGTGATATCATCGACCTGGCCATTTTGCGAGAAGATATTAGAGTACATCTGATGATCTGAGTCGTGACTTGCAGCTGACTTATGGAGAAGAGAAGCATTTGTTGATGTGCTGGTGGGGATGTGTGAGAGGTTGTCTGTAGCGTTGGAGAATGTTCCCTGAGAGCCTTTGCGTGATATAGTGGTGGTAGTTCTGCCAATAAACAATGATTAGCATGAGCTCCAGAGTAGTAATCACTTGTGGGGGAGCTGAAGTGAAGAAGACACAAACATACCTATCAGTCAATGTCGACCCTGTAGCATGACTATCCGTCCTACTTTCCGTATCAAAGTACTTCATCGCCTTACCCACAAGATCAAGCTGGCTCTTAAAGCTACTCTTCGACCCCGTGGTATTGACCAGCGTCTCACTCGCCCTTCTCTCATCCCTACTGAGCTTCAAACTTGGCCAGATTCTCCCGGCGCCACAGTTCACCAATGCAGCCCTGTATGTATCAACAGCGTCATCATTGAAGCCGAAGAACGCAAACATGAATACACTCGCTACAACGCCTGCCCAGCCTGCCCACTGCAGACTGGGCTGCATGCCAGTGTGAATGAAGAGGATGGGTGACCAGGTCACTGGGTTGTGGATCCGTGACCAGGAGTAAGGGACGAACTTTGTGGGGATGGCGTAGAAAGTGAAGAGCGCTTGGATGGGAAGGTAGATGACAATGAGGAGGACTGAGATCAGGACCAGTTTGATGAATTTGCGGGGGGCGAGACCGGAGCCGGTACTTGTGAGGGTGGCGGAGATGGTTTTGCGGTGGCGGTAGAGGCGGTAGAACATGATTGCTGTAAGGATGTGTTAGTCAAAATTCTTTCATTGGTCCAAAGGTGATACTCATCAGGGATGAATAATGCAAGGGAAAGTAAAGGTAATTGGAAACTAGAGAAGGGAAACTTGCCGGCATAGTACACATTCAGCAAAGTGAAGATCGGACACCACATGATGATGATCACCAACATCGGCCACGAGTTGTCCAACTGATCGGCACATCCCCAAACAGGAATAATCATATATCTTCCAGCCTGTATCGTATAATGTAACGCCATCATCATCACAGGCAGAAGCCAGCAGAATAGCACATCCCCAATAACCTTCCTACGTCTCTGGGACTTGCTCGGATTGAACACTGCACACTCGGTATCCAACGCATCAGCCAGGCCTTTCGTCAGACAACAGAGCGAAGTAGCGAGAGCCATGGTGATAGGGAAACGGAGAATCGCCTCGACGTCACAGAGGCCGTACCCCTCCCACCATTTTGTCCAGTCATCTGAGGGCCAGAGGATTCCGTTGATGAATGCCATGAGGTTGATGATTACGATGACGGCCATCATGCTGCAAGCGGCGATGTTCTTGACGCGGTAGAAGGATCGGAGAGGTAGGTAGGTGATGAGGAGGGCGAGAGCAGCGAAGAGTGGTAGGGCGACGGCGTTGACTGGATTGGCGACTTCATCCGGCATGACGAAGTCCGTCACTTCGATAGTGACGCTGGGTGCGACGTCTGTGTTCTGCATTTTGACGATATTGGAACGCTGAGTTGAAACAGAGAGGTAGAAAAATGTAAAGATGGATTGCCAGACCCGTCGAGAGTCGAAGACCCCGAGAGACTTTGTAGGCCTCGACGAAATGAGTCTGCAACAGTCCTGATCGAGCGTGAGACCGGGGCGTAAGTGCGGAATCAGGAAACGAAGCTCGAGTGTATGTTCAGACAAAGAACGAATGTCTTAAGTACTGTTGCAGGCTTGCAGAAGACTGCTGAAGATCTTAGACCGAGCGTGTGCGTAGACGTATGATGTCGAAAGGGATGAAGATAGTCAAGGCGGAAAGCTCTTTGCCCTCCTGTAGATATCCATCTCACGGACGTAGAATCGATCCATCGTCCCTGTTTCAATAGTAAGAAGTGAAGCTGCTAGAGAGACGCGATTATCTTATTGAGAGTGGAGCTTGCTATTGATGAGGCTTGCTATTGAGGTAGAGCTTCCGACCGTTGGTGGCGTCGCTAAGCGAGTCTATTCAGAACCCTTTTTGGTTCTCAATAGGAGTCAAGCGAGCGCCTCAATAGGAACCTTGGCCTCGCCCTCAAAGTCGCGAAAGAGAAAGTAAAATAGCCAGAGATGCAATCGATCTGCGAAATAAAAAGCTATATTGCCTTAGAAATCAGAAACACTTCCAAAAACAGCATTGCTTAACTCTGTAACAGAAATTTGAGTGAAGTTCCCCAGCCGAGAGGTTTGTTTACAAGGGCCAATCTTTCCTCGGCGGTCTCTCGATTACCCGACACCAACCCGATCGCCGGGAATGAAGAAAGCGGGTAGCACCAAGATTGAAGCAGGGTACCTTCGTAAACTGCCCAAGAACTGCAGGCCAATAAGGAGGACCACTGAGGATCCCGTGGGTGTGGCTTCAAGGAAGACTCGCGACTTGCTAATATCGAGTTTTGTGCGTGGTACGGGAGGGGTAGAGTGCTAACTAGGGAGCTTGCATGCAGTGAAGGCAGGGATAAGCTATGTGTACGAGCTCTAGTTCGATTGTGACCAGGCTAGATGTGGACGGAATGCTGAACTCGACACTTCAAGGTGATGATCACGTGCTCTACATAAGATGTGAAGAAAACATGCGATGGCCAGGGTATTCTGGGCGTTCTAACAACAATACTGAGCTCTATAAAGCGGTCGCTATGTTTCGCAGACGAGGTTTGCCTACCTTCTTATCAAAAGCCGCTAATAGAGGCGTCGTTACTTCCCGACCCTATCTTGAATATACGTCTTCGTGTCATCGAGTGCCTCGCCCGCCTCTTTCAATAGAGACGGCGCAAAGCCAATGAATCCATGACATGCGCCTGGATATACTTTAACGATGGCCTCGCCACCAAACATCATCCATTTGACGCTCATAACAACGGTATCGTCAACCAATGGATCCTCTGTACCAATTGTGAAAAGAGCACTGGGGAGTCTGCCTCTAAATGGCGAGAAATCTTCGTAGTACGGTGAGATGGCACCAACCCGTCGCTCGTCGAGGTTATGATTGGGAAGGAAGGCGTTCATAAAGCGATCTATGATTGGGCCGTTGAGAACAATATTTCGCTTCCAGTGCACAGACGAGGGGAGCTTGCTTAAGTCGTAGCCGCCAAAGTGAAGGAGAAGGCCACCCGGAAGCTTGAATTCAGGTTGCGTCTTGAGGAGGTGGAATGTTACAATGACGGAGAGGTGTGCGCCGGCAGACTATGTGAGGAAAATAATGATGTCAGTTCGGAAGATATTGGAACCGCTGGAAAAAAAAAAGTTGTTTGAAAGCATGAGTGGTTCAGAAATGTTAACTTGAATTTCCTCACTGGACAATTGTCCTTGGAAAAATCCCTTAACTTGAAAGATCATCATGAAAGACCACAAATGTACTGTAATTGCAACAAAACAAATCTCGGAACATACCTCTCCACCCATAAATTTCAAAGGTGCTCCATACAGACTCTCGGCGTTCTTGGCAAGATACTCCCCTTCAAATCGTCAGCAGCTGGACAGGTTCCCGTATTTCTCTTTTCAGGTCTGTGATATAGCATATTTACCAGCATCAATACAATCCTCCGGGCCTTTTGGGAACGGGTTTTCAGGAGCGACTCTATACCCCACAGAAACAACCGCCAAGTCCCCCACATCAGCATAAAACTGCAGTAACCCATCATGGCTCTTCTCATCCCCGAGGACCCATCCACCACCATGGATGTGCATAAAAACACCCTTAACGCCCTTCCTCTCCTCCTCTGTCTTCCTGGCCTGAGGATACATAAGTCGGCAGGGAATAGCCCTGCCTTTCTCTCTTGAAGGGATGGTGAAGTCAAGAGCCTGGGGAAGCATGACTGGTGGTGGGAGAGCGGTCTCGCCGGCCCATCGCATCTGGCGGTATTTCTCGGCCCCAACCTGGAATGAAACTTGTCAGTATCTGACTTGGGTGATACTGGAATGACAGATTGTATACGTACCTCATACCAAGCTCCCACAGCATCGAATTTAGATTCTATCACATCGTTCAACTGTCTTGACTGTTCCGAATTTGACGCGGGGTCAAATTTGGCGGCATTGATGGTGATATCTGAGGTGAGAGGCATGACTGCGATTTCAAGGGGAGACAAACTATGTAGGAGATATTTGAAGGAGGAGATGAAAGATGGGGGCTTGGATTCTTAAGTATCGGCACTTGAACCGACAAAAGAAATCCGTGCCCATGAGGTCGGGATCGATCCGACAGCAAGTATGGCGGGGTAGTTTCCCCGTGTGGGGTTATGAAGGGTTGGAACGGAGAATCGGGACATGAACCACCGATCCTCGGTAACTTCGTAAACGCAGCTCTCCCTTATTAAGACTTCGAGAAGGTCTAACAAGAATAAAAGTAAACGAAACAGAGTGAGTCAATAGAAAATAGCCTCAGTCATGTCATAATAGCAGAAGGAACAGGGACTAAGACGAACAGAAACCTATAAACCATTAAATAATGTTTTCCAGCACGAATTTTCTCCAAACCCATTCCTTGGATATCAACCAACCAACCAAAACACCAACTCTCGCTCCAAAACCCAGGGGGTATACATACTTATCCTTGTACACATTAAGCATTAGTTCATTCAGTTGCAGACTTCGCCGCCTACTTCTTAAGCGCTCTGCCCTGCAGTCGGTCAATCCTCACATTCGTCGGCATCCTCCCATTCGCCAGCTTTCTCTCCCTGTTGCCCACTGGCTTCTGGCCGACAACCTTATACTTTCCCCAATTCATCAGGGAAGCTGACATTTTCAGCGGGAGACCGACTAAAGCGCCGAGTGCCTGCAGTGGCAGGACAATAGCGCTAGCTGCCCACTCGACGATGATGCCTGCGAATCCTCGATTTTGTGTATTGTTCGCGGCAGCTGCAGCAAGAGAAATGGCGTCGTTCAATCGGGACTCAAGATCATGAAGTCTGGACTCCGTTTGGAAAGCTTGTAGCGTGGCGCGCTTCTCATATCGTCTTACTGCGCGATTCAGTGCATCGAGATCTGGTTGAAGAGATCTCCTGACTTCGGTGGTAAGGACTGTAGATTGTTTTCCACTCAATGTAGGCTCTGCCGCCGCGTCATTCGATTCTGCAATTGAGTTGCGTGCTTCCAAATCCTCGAGTCGTCGAGTAAGTTCTTGCACCTCTCCCACGCTGCCTTTTGTAGTATCGTACGGGTTTGCATTTACGACCCGTTGCAAATGTAACGTTCGAGCCTGTATCAACTTGACCAGATGTGCCATTGGACGAATTTCTGACGCAAGAAGGAAGATCGTCAGATTGTAGTTCGAAACCAATCCTTCCGACGGCCTGGTCAGCTGCCCGCGTATAGTGTGAAGTAAGTAAGCTCCAAGACCAGGAAATAGAAAACATGACAGAAGGGCAAGAAGTTCGTGGGTATATAGTTCATTTGTAGCAGCTTCGTGTGCAGGGAGTCGTCGCGTAGGGTTCGGAGCCGTTGATGGGTCTTCGTTCTCTTCTGGGACTTCCTCCAATGTGGCCTGCGAGAAGCTCAATGGATTCTCATCATCGCTCTCCTCGGCAATTATAGTATCACCATTGTATTCCTCTATCGTTCGCATCGATTGAGCGGAGTGGTACCAGTCCCTAGATTCCAAATCAGCCAGCTCCTAGTAGCAGTAGACAATCTTCAAGCTACTTACCACGGCAACCTCACCGACCAATTCAAGAATATCGCTGCCAATCCCAGGAGCATCACATCTGTAATCACCGAACTCCCATTCGTGAATAGCATTCCTCCCAAGGCAGGCAACAACGCGAACGCCAACGGCGCGGAATCCCACGCGGAGGAATCATGGGTTGCAACATCATGGCCCGTCGCACTCGGTTTCGGCAGCAGCAGATCATCGGTCGAGCTCTGAAATGATTTCCTAGCTTCTCGCAACGAGTAGTCTGAAAAGGTCGAGCTCCGCCTGCGGATCCCCTGCACTGGCGAGGGCGAGTCTTGTGATGTTGAGAAGCGGTTTGTTGGGGGCCGGTGCCGGAATTGTGAGGATTCGTCGGTGGTTAGAACGCGTCGAGGGGTGGTCCCGACTGGGGAGGGGGATTTGCCCGGGGTAGTGATGTCCTCTGGCATCGTGGTGATGTTGACAGAAAGGTAAGAAGATGAGAAGAAGCTGCTGGGATCAGATGCAGGTGTAATATGAGGCGGAACCCGTGGGGACGCTTGGCTGATGACGTGCAGGGAGATGCGATGCGATCCGCAGCAGGGATTAACATGTGGGTTCGAATCTCATATTTACATTCCTCTGTTCGAACAATTCGCTTTCACAGCTGCTTCTGAAGGATCGAAGAATAATTCGACCACGATCAAGATGGAAGAATTACTCTATCGTTATTACATCTCCCTGTAGGTGGATGGCGGTGGTGCCGGGAGCGGGCTAAAAGTCAACAATCGGCAAAACTGGCCATTAATTTGTATCTTGTTGACCGGCATGTAGGCATTTCCAGAATCATCAATTGCATCACAAGTGTAATGAGGGGAGGCATGATATCAGACTATATGGAACAAAAGCAACGTACTGTAATTGTCAATCCTCAATGCAGCACGGTTGCAGGGTATTCGCGGTTCCCACCCAAAAGTGTACTCCAAATACGCCACTTTTATGCATCAACTCCAACGCGCTCATTCCCAATGCTTAGTCCAGAAAACGCCAATGCTAATGCAATACCAAAACCAAAGCCCATAACCTCCCTATCAATCCATTATAAGCATCGCGATCGTTTTCACAAGCCTGGTACCATGCCTGCAATACTATTAGGTAGTAGCAAATCATCATTGCAGAATGGATACATGCCTGAGAAGCACCTGATCTGAATGGACGAAGTAACACTTTTGATAACATCACAAATGAGAGGACCATGTAGGAAAAACGGAGAAATGGAACGAAATTATGTCTCTAGTTCATTTAGTGTGGGTCAACGCATTGCATACGTCGAAATTACTCGACCAAACAAGCTCGCAAGCAAGTCGTTGTGGGCCTTGCCAAAGACTGGAACGAAGACGCCTACAGCTTGTGGGCAAATTCGAAGCAGAGGACTCCAACAGAAAAGTAGAAACCTTGATGGCATATCTTGGTGATAGCAACTAACGACACGGTGTAGAACGATTCCTCGCAAAAGATTGTTTGTCATGTGATGCGTGGGTAGTACACTGTCCGTGTTGGTTGGACGGTGAATAGCGTCGGTGTTGAGAAAAGAGGTATTGGCGGTTGGGATATCAAGACCAGAACTCATGTTTGCTTCCGCTGTGTGTTGACTGCGAGTCATACACCGGAAGTTCATCGAAGGGTTCGAGGACTGTGTATTTGCAAGCCTCGGCGCGCTTTGAGGTGGTGGAAGAGTCCATGGTTGGGCTCTGCAGGCTGATGAGAGATACGCTGAAGATCAAGTCCTGGATTGCAGGAATCAAACTTGATTCGAGTTGTTGCGGCTTTGCCGAGGATCGCGCCTTGAGAATCTAGGGAGCAGGTTAAACTGTCGAAGTAGGAGGGAGTGCATGTCAACATGGTCGGTGCTTGAATTGAGCGAGTCCCAACTCGGTAAGTAAGAGGTCAAGAACCATGTGATCATGAATGAACGACAGCAGACAAGGGAACACTAAAGTGAAGGCAATGATTTAAACACTATGTGTATCTCAGCAATCGGTTCTGGCGTCACGAAATAATACGTGAGATCGAAATCCTCCTTTGCATGAATTAGAAGCAGGACCGTGCATTACATCTGATTGACATCATTGAGACCAAAGATCCGTTGGTGTATCAACAGGCCGTTTTGCAAAACAGAAATGAACAAGCGAAACAACGTGATCCATAGAATGGTAGCCAGTAAGAAGAACAGCTGCGAATGCTTTTTGTGGAGCTGAAGCAACACTCTCCCACAAACACTGGATGACTCACAAAGAGCACTGATCTTGTAAAACAGCTCAATAACACCCCCAAAACCTTTCCTTCCCCCTCTCCACAAATCTAACAGGCACCTCATCCCCAGGCAACATCTGCAACGTGATAGTCTGCTCACTCCTTCTGATAATCTCTTTGGCTCTCTTCAAAGCCTTTCCATACAACTCCCTCCTGTTCTCGCTCCCCATCCTCTCGACCTCCTCATCACTCGCCCAGCTCGACACATCAAGTTCTACACTATAATTTTGAAATATTGTAGACAATACCGCAGTACTTTCCACCTGTGCGAATCTTCGACCAGGACATGCTCGTTGTCCTTCTGAGAATGAGATGAAGGATCCTTTGGTAGGTTTGAAAAGAGATGTTCCACCGGACGTTTCGAAGGAGGCAGTCTCAAGCCCGTCGACTGTTTCTTTGCCACGATCAATCTTCTCGAAAACTTGTGAAGTATCCTTTACGGACGATCCATGTGGTAGCCAGCGTTCCGGCACAAATTCATTCGGAGACTCTGGCCAGTACCTCGGATTACGATTCGTGCCAACGACATTGAGATGCAGGAACATCTTATCTGGGAACATAATCTGCTTTCCATCAACCGTCACTGTCTGTTCACCGTTGCTTTGTTTGGGAATGTTGAGGATAGCAGGTACGAGTCGTAGTTCCTCGAGAAGGACAGCCCCGACCATGGAGTTCCAGAGGCGCGGCATATCGTTCAGATATGAGAATTCGGAAGCAGGCTTGGAGCCGAGGATGCAGTCGATATCAGCTTGCATGCGGCGTTGAGTGGAGATATTCATGGCGAGCAGGAGGATGCTGAAGTGGATATTATTTGCTGTTGTTTCGTGACCGGCGAACAGGAAAATGAATGAGTTGCCCAGGATTTCCTCTCGAGTCAGAGTTGCTGATGTTTGATTTGTTGTCTTGGAGTCAGGGATTACTTCGGCATAATTGGCCTTTATCATGGGTCCTGAATGATATGAGGTTTGCCATACAAGTGATGGGAAAATCACCTACCTAAGAGGTCCATGGTACCTTCTTCGGATTCTCCTAGCTTCATCTGATACTTTTTGATGTCCAAAAGCTCGCCAAAATATATCACACATTCGTGAAAAGCTTGGTATGCCGTCTTGTGGACCTTCAAAGGGGAGATTTCTGTGTAGTTTTTAGACTCAGTTAGAATATAGTTGGAGGATACTTACTCAAGAGCCAAGGTGGGAATAGAACAAACCAAATCAGCTGCTTCAGCAGCTGCGTCAGGCCTGCTTGAAACGATAGCTCATGTCCGCTCGTGAGCTTTTTGTCACTAAAGCCAGGAATACCTCTTCCTCCAAGCTTCTCCTCTCCTTCATTCGGCCAAAGCGTGGGAACTCCAAATCCAGCTGCGCAAATAACATGCAAACTGAGGGTTGCCGCATCAGTAGCCGCATTATCAACAACCATCGAGTTCCTCGAATTACCCCTCTTCTCAGCCCAGACACTTATCATGCCCTCAGCTTGTCTCACACTCTCCTCAAACACCAATCTGTTACTCTTCTCTGAGAAACTCGGCCCTACAATTTTCCTATGTCTCTTCCACTCCTGTCCCTCTTGAGTCAGGATCGACTTCCCGAATAGATCAACAATCTTATACCGATGAACTGGCTTGAGGAAATCTGTCTTTCGGGTGGTTATCTGGGTACCCAGTTCCGCATTTGACGTCTTGAGGTACAGAATAAAAGGCGTAACGACGATGTACGTATCTCCATATTGAGCCTCTGCAATTCGCGGTCTCGACCAGGAAACTTGGCGATCGATGAGCCTTAGAAAATGTGAGCACTCATAATCGCAGTCAAGAGAGGGTGACAGACCAGAGCCAGCCCCAATTTTGAATTACGGGGATGCGACGCAGGATCGGTCCTAAAATCTCTGCGAGAAACACCCAACCATATCCAATTGGGTAGAAAGCTGTCACTTAGGGTCAGCCAAAGAACTCGTTCGCTAGAGCAAATCCAAAGCTTTGAAAATCTAAGCGATACTCACGGCCAACGAGATACGGCAATCCCGTCCTCTTCGCGTATTGGAGGTTGGTCCAGAAGCAGTACGAGTACTTCCCAATCCCATATGCCACTACCAACCAAACGGTGACAGAGACAATTTCAAACATTTCGTCCTTGCAGCCTCCAGGGATATCTTAATAATAATCCCAATTATGAAAGTCAGAGTACTCCACCCTCAGCCTTCAATCTGAGGGATAGAAAAAATGTGAAGAATATTTGAAAATATGCAGGAACAAGGAAAGCCAAGCTGTGGGGTCGGCTTGAAACCAGAAGAGAGGAAACACAACCCCGCCTGGGAAAATCCCAGCCCAGCCCCTCTTATGCTGCTTCAAGGCTAACCACCACATGCCGCAATAGCTTAGTTTGAACACAGCGTATAGAACGCAACCTGATTGCCTGCTGGGGAAGTACTTGGTGTCACTGTCACCACTCGGAGATGGCACTTCCGCCCCCTCGCCAAATCATCTGCCGTAGCTCGTAAAGGCTGATCTGCTTGGCGCGTGCTAAATGCCGGGAATCTGTCGGGAGCCTCAATTGGGTCTCAGTTGCAGATTTTAAAATGGGAGAAGCTGATGGAGGGCATTGATGGAGGCTGCAGTGGAGTGTTGGCGATAGGCTGAGAAGGGGAAGTCTTGAAACAGAGATCACGGATCTGACGTCAAACAGCAGAGGCATAGGAGACAAAGCTGAATTTTCAAGAGTCCAGAAAGCATATACACCAAATAATACAGATTGTAGAAGAGTCCTTTCCTCAATTCGGCTGAAAGCATGAACAAATTATTGTGGGAGACTGAAGAAGGCCCCTGGAAAAGGGGCCATCATGTGGTCACCTGACTTCCTCTATGGTGTTAGTTAAGAGAGGTTTGGCCCGGAACGCATTTTTGCCTCACTAAACCCACCTGGCGCAGTGCCCCTTTACTACACTACCTTTTAATACTCCTGTAACCTTTATAGAATATGAAAATAGCAATTAAAACACAGCGGATCTATCTGTTAAGTCAGAATTAGTATTAGAGGTACAGTTGTAGAGCTAGAGATAGGTACTTTAGAGAGGGAGAGGATACTAAGGAAGAGGAAACTAGGGCTAGATCTACGTGATATCTAAGAAAGAATAAGAACTTAATACGTAAAGAATCCTAGGAGTATATAAGATAGTATAAAACTAATAGAGGATATAACTATACTTTATTAGTATAATAATATAAGGAGTAAGGAGTTAAGGTAGTAGTAATTTTCCTAGGCTAAATATAAAGTGAAGTTATATGATTTAGCTTTATTATTATATTAACACTTTAGGGAATAAATTAAAACTAAATAGAGTATAAAGTAAGTATATAAGGACTTATCCTCTTAAGTTTATATAAGAGGTAAGCATATACTTTAGATATAATAAAGGATACTACTAAAAGTACGCTAGGTAAGTTATTAAGTGATCTAGCTTTAGTTGAATACTACGTAAGAATAATAATATAGAAAGACTTTAAACCTTCGGAAACAATAGAATAATATATGAATATTAATTTACAATATTAAAATAGCCTTACGCCCGTGTGGATATAAGATAATTTGCCTTAGTAAGCGCTAGTAGGTGGTGTGCGGCTGATTTTAGAGGTTTAGTGAGGCAAAAATGCGTTCCGGGCCAAACCTCTCTTAACTAACACCATATTCCTCGCGCATTGGCTTTCGCTGACCTTCCAATTGGAAGTCACCTAGATCCTCGCTCTTCAACTCGTCTCTTCTTCGGTCGCAATGGTTCGAATCTCTTCAACTCAAACGGACGCGTTCCATATGAAGCTACACCTCAGAGTCCAGAAGGACATCATTAAAACATCTTTTCTACTCCGCCACGCAAATAGATCAGCTGTCAACTCTGCATCCGATCAGACAGAATGGCCGTTCATCAGTCTAGGTGGTGTCCCGTTTCTCCTACTGATCTGCGCCTCTTCTAAGGAATATAAATCCGGTTGATCAGGAAGCGGAATAGCCGGAGAAGGGGCGTACATTGATGATCTCAGAGCGCTATCCCCTTCAGATGTTGCAAATGGTGGATTCACCTGGAGGGCCCGTTGCCTCTGTCCATTGTAGTATGCTGCAAACTCTACCATGGTACCACACGGCTTCATCTCGACTTGGAAATCCAGACTCCTCCATACCTCACCATTCGGATTGGTATATTGGGGTAAGTGGTCGAAAGGCGTATTAATATGGCAAACTATCTCGCCTTCGACTCTAACATCGTCATTTCTCCGTCGGGGTGGATTCTCCCTGTCACACTTCAAGAGTGTAACTGTGAATCGTTGACGTGGAAGAGGGCTTCGAATTTTGCGGCTCCAGTCCAGTCGAATGAATTGATGGGCCGTGACATTTTCATTCATCTGAATGTACCAATGCATCTGATTGACTGCACACTCTTTGCCCAGAGCAGCGACATACTGTCTATCATCTTGACTATGGATATCTGGGTCGAATGGCTCGATTATCGCAATGCCATATGATGTCCTCACCTTCCTTGAGATTATATCGGCTCTCATCAGATAATCTCCATCATGTCGATTCAAAATAGATGCTTTCAGCAGTGCCCCTCGAACGATTGCCCCCCAAGCTCTATCCTGTGATGGTCTTCGAACTTCGGTCGCCGAGCTGATTTGACGGACTTCTTGTTGAAGGCGACTGTAGAGATATGGGCTTTGCCCGAAACCGCCCACGAGAAATACTGCCTTCGGCGGCTTATTCTCGCGCTGCCGAGTCTTATGGATTTGTTCGAGTACGAGTTGAACGATCTGGTTGATTGTACCATCAAACACACCCTCAATATCAGCCCTAATATCATGTTAGGCCAGTTAATTAAGCACAATGCATGGCCTTCATACCTCTGGAGACGCAGCTCAAGCCCCTTCCGCTCTGGTTTCGACGTAGTCTTTTTCCTTGGCCACATATTAATTTTCAGGCTTTGCTTCACAAGCACTTGGACAGGCAATGTTATCCTGTAATCACGGTCTGTGCCGTTGAAGCTTCGTTTCAACTCATCCTCCCAGTACCGTCCCATCCATTCTCTCTTTGTGGAGTCTGCAAGCTTGGCCCACTTGCTCTCCCCAATCCAAGTTCCCATCTTCTTGTCAAAAGCCTCGTCGACCAACATGGCACCACACAGCTTACCTGCACCGCCTACACATTCGGACATTTCCCACATTGTTATATCCTCTAGTCGATATGTGATGAGATCCTTAGGTTTTACATCAGATCATCTCTACCCATGGGATGATGCAGGACATACCGCTGTTCCACCTCCAGCGTCACATATCACAAAAATATCTCCACTCTAAGAACCATTAGCCTCGAGACTTTGAACTAGTCAATGTACAGACCTCTACTGGATGTCCATCGAAGTCATCCATCACAGCTATTGCTGCCGCCTCTGGCTCTGGACATAGGGTCAACTCTGTTTCTCCACCATGCCTCGGATCCATGATACCGGCAGCGTACGCGGCCTTCCTCATTCTACTCTGCGCATACAGAGGCCAAATTGCAGGGAACGTAATTACAACTCGAAAAGGTTGACCATCAATCGAAGCCTGCCCATTCGTTGTTCGAATAGATTTCAGCAAGTGCTTCCACAATAGCCCAAGATAGTCAGCAACTACGGCCTCAGCCGATTTGTTCAACTTCAATAACATCTCTCTCGCTTCCTTGAGGTAAGCCGAGTTGCGAACCTCCGCATCCATATATGGTGGCACCATGTCTTCCTCTCTGAGAAGAAGTAGCTTAAACCATTGCAGCGGCTTTTCGTCTGGCGGTATGTCGAAACCCCATTTGATTTGGTTGCCTTTATAAAGGATTTTTGTAGGGACTTTAACATTGGTTTTCTGCCCTTCTATGCCATCCCAGTCCATCACCACGTTCAGAACTTCTGGCCTTTCTGACCAGCCCCAGGCAATGCCCGAGTAACTGCGAGATCAGTTTCAATGTTGCGCATTCCTGGAAGGGATTACAAACGTTGTGCCGAAATCAATTCCCACAAGCAAATAACCCCGTGATTGAGTTGCCATTATTCAGGTATGTCGCAAACTATTGTTTGGAAAGATCTCCAGCTATTGACACAAGTGAAGACAAATGACGATGATCATGTCATAGAGCAGGCGCAAATTTCCACAAGTGTGTTCAAGTCCGGATGCTGTAGAGTCGGTTTATTCAAAAGGAGCGTGATTAAATTCACAGCCATTGCCGAAAAATTCACCATGGAAGAGTGCGACACAGCCTTCTCGAAACTCAATGCCTTCAAGGCTCCCCTCAGCTTTCCACAGGTTCGCCGAGTTGTCACAACTTCCGTATCCGATGGCCATCAGGCTGCGTGGGCTGATTTCGTCACGTAGTACAAAGTGCAAACATTCTGAGAACAGCCATGTTTCTCGTGGACTTCAATATCATTTGCCGTCTCTCATGTCGGCTGCATCATGTGTGTGCTCAGAGCTGGCTCAGCCAGAAATGAGGCGTTTGTGGATAAGGCTGCATGCAAACTTCCCGTGTCTTGGTCAAACTCTGTTGTGAATATCTGTATTCGTGTTTATAATTCTCAGCCTCATCTGTAAACCTGAGCTCGAATTACGGTAAAAGTCATTATACGGCGAACTCAACCTGCTCGGTGGTGGCTTAGAGCTTCAACTCTTATTCCGACTCATTACATCAGGCTGCTAGCCATCTCCCCGTCTCCCAAAGACGCTTGAAGTAACGAAGACATTCAACCATAGCAGATCCTGGGCTTGGTAAGGCTTAGATGATTGCAATCTAAAAACGATTGTTGCTGAATAGTTCCAAATTCGAAGGCATCTGTCAGTGATTACGAAAAGACACCATTTACAGTTCATCTCCACTTGAAAAAGATGGTAACTCACGAGTCTGGTCACATTGCTTCCCTTGGCCACGATCGAGCAAGTGTATCGTCAAAGTCTGATGGGCGACCACTGAAAGGGGGAAACTTGCGAAGACTTGCTGATATCGCAAAGCATGTTGTGCAAACTTCAGAGCACGGCAAGTTTGGTTCTACTGTTCTGATGAAGTCTTTCAGAGCAAATGGTTCTCGTAAAGTTGTTGGTTTACCACTCGTGGATCATTGAAACCATCACTGATCGATAATTAATAGATCATTCAACCTCCTGAGGTGCCACCGAAAGATACCACGAATCCATCAGACTCAGCTACTCGTCTTCCAAGCTCTGAGACGGAAGATGGGGATACGGCGCTACTAAGTCTCACAGCAGATTCGCTGAGCAAGATTGAACCGGAAAAATTGGTTGATAATATTTTGTTGCTCAGCAAACTTGCTCACCGATATCGCGGCGAGCGGAATGACCTTCGTGAGAAAATTGCGAGTCTACAACCTTTCTTCGATAACCTGAATACCAATATCGAACAGCTGCAGCAAGTGGAGGCGAAGCTGAAAGCCGAAAACATCCGTTTGCAGGGCATCGCCACCAACCTTCAAAGCGATAGAGATACTGCAACGGCGGAGGCTGAACGTATGAAAGACGAATGTCGGAACTTGCAGGTGGAGCTTGAGGAGAATACGAAAGCAGCGAGGCAAGAACAGACAAATTTTGACGAGGAAAGGACCAAGTGGACCCAGTCCAAACACGTTGTGGCAGAACTCGAGGACCAGTTAAACAAGCAAAAGACTCTGGTCCAGCTTGTCAAAGCTGATAGAGACAAGCTCAGGTCCTTCGAAACCAGCTACAAGGAGCTGCAAGCCGTCTACAAAGACACATCTGACTGTCTTGGCGAATGTAGGACGGAGCTTACTGGTGTCAAACAACAATACGAGGATTTGAAAATCACGTACTCGTCAGCCAGTGACGAACTAAAGAGAATGAAGATGGACAGTCACTCTACTCTGGATGATAGTTTCTTCATACGAAACTTTCGCGATCTTCAAGGAGAGATCAAACGGTGGGCAGACCGTTACTTCTGGGGCCCCGAAAAGAAAATGTTCAAACTGCACTATCCCCATGAACAGGCCAGGGTCATGACAGATGTTTTGGTACTATTCGATGATGTCAAGGACCTTCTGATGGGCGCAGACACTGGGAAGGGAAGATCTCTGGTTTGTGAGGCATATTTGTGGAAATTCATTGAAGAGATGATATTCGATGGGAGGTCTACTTCTTTCTCTAAAGGGATGTACTGGGCGCATAACATGCGAACTGAACTCTGCCGACTGGAGAAGTTCCTCCGCCCAGGTCAGCATGACTGCCATCATCAATGTTGTTGTATGCTGACTTTTAATTTCTTCAGGTCGAGATTGGTCGGATACAGATCGTCGAATCTTCTACAAGTGGAAAGCTAGCACTGTAAAGCTTATCATCGGTCGACTACGACATCCAAATGATCAAAAGAAAATTCCTATCAATCCATCAACACTCACGTACCTATCAAGCAAGGTTCTAGACGTTCTCAGGCCCTGGATGACGGCAGACGAACGTACTTGTCTCCAAGACCTCGAATCGATCATCCAGTCTGCGATTGATTTCGACTCACATATGAACGAGCAGTGGTCTTCGATGTACACCGCTTCTACACCCGTAGGTTTCGAGTCTCGGCATGGTTTCCCCTTCGACGGTACGTTCATGGAAGCAGCAAAGATCGACTTGAAAATGTCTGCTCGCGAGCCTGTGGGGATCATAATATCCCCTGCTTTAGTCAGAGCTGGAACGCAAGGTGGAGATAACTACGACAATAAATGGATACTGGTAAAGTCAAGGGTAATGCCTCAGGATTTCTCGGCACGTTCTCAACGACCGAAAACTGGGAGGACAGGCGGGGCAATTACGCAGAGTCTCCAGCGCCGTGTGAACTAGACGTTATGGAAAATCGATTGCATTAAAGAAAATCTATGAAGCTACTACACCGTCTCTCAAACTAGATCTTCCATTCACGTACCTGCCTCTATGGGCCTCTCAGACGCTGGCTCAAGATTATGGACCTATACTGACCATGTCAAGCCAAGAAATTCGTTGATATACCTCATTCGACGTCAGCGTTATACCTTCGATCAAAGTCCATTCGAATGATAACTTACCTAGGATAGCAGCAATAGACCAAACAGTTCCAGTAAATCCAAGCTTGGGTGGACAGAATCGGTCACCAGCAGCATACACAAAGCCCGCCCAAAATAGCCACTGCGCAACATAGGATATTATGCCGAGAAAGAAGGCCAGTCCTACGATGTATGGCTGGAACTCCTTGAAAGTCGTGGGAAAGTGCTCCCGAATGACATAGGGTGAAGCCTGCGTTTCAACATTACCTCCCTCGTCTGGCTCGCCGGTGTTGGCAGGTTGGTATTGTGTATCTGGAAACGAGTTCGGCTGTCTGTTCACACGCTGGATATAGATAGGATCATGTTCGCCGTCTGCCGAACTGTGCTGACTTTGGATCAGGATATTGTCTTCGCGGTAAGTTTCTCGGCCATTATAGCTTGGACTAAGTGGCTGAGGGAAGTCTGATGGCCGCATCTGCGTCATCTCGGGATTGAACGGCACTGCTTCATATCCGTTTCCTCGAGACCCTACTGGAGTTCCTCTGCTTGCAGAAGAGACGGGGGTCGAAGCTTGTGGGAAGTCCTGAGGCCGTACTGGAAGTATATCGTATTCTGATGAACTGGTTCCGCCAGATGTTATTCCTGAGCTGCCACCTTCCCTTCTGAAATTCTGGAATCCAGAAGCTACCCCTTCAGAGTTTATGTCGGAAGCCCCGCCTCCTCGGATGTTGTACCTCTCGTCTTCGGGCTGGTCAGGTTCTCTCCGAAGAATGCACACATAATCATCCCCGGCAGGAGGGTGAGATGTCCGACCTGAACTACGTCTTGACGGAGCACGACTCCTCCGCCAGCTTTTCATTCTTTTTGGCTGAACCTTCTCCGGAATAGCTGTTGCTGCTACGTGTTTGAGCCAGCTCTTAGTGGTAGCGTAGAAATGCATGAGTGCAGCATGCCAGACCAGGAACACGCTCCAAGCAGTGACCACGCCGAAAGCAGCGACGAGCCAGAACATAGCTCCAACATACATATTCCTCGCTTGCATTCCCCTGTAGAACGGCGTCAAGTGATGGTTGAGATAGAAGCCTTTCTCAACCCCAACATGAGCTGTCTTGCCAAGAAAGTAAGATCCAAGACCCTGCATTATGATTTCACCCACCGAGGCGCTGACACCTACTCTATTGATGATCAAACCTCCGTCCACGAATGGGCCTGTGCCAGGTTGCAGGTGGAAGTATTTGGTCAACCAGCTATCCGGGAAAAGGGATAGCAAGCAGGCGAACCAACCCAGGCGGGGTCGACAGCAGAAGAGGAGAGCAAGCAAAGGCGCTGGGATATGCTCGTAACCTGGTGTGTTCTTGATGATATACGCTGTAGCAAAGTTGGAGGCCCTAGAAAAGATCAGTCTTGTTTCCTTCATCCGACCTTAGAATTCTTACTCACAGTTGAATGCCGGCAAACAATATGGCAACAAGAATGTGGCCAACAACTGTACCTGTACCCCCTCCATTTTCAGACTTCCGACGGAAGACAAATCTGAAGAAATCGCTTCCTCCCTTCTTTAATAGCTTGATCGGTAGCAAGATACCCAAAATAATTCGCACGATCAGAAGACGCTGCGTCCTTTGCTTCTCTCTCACGATCCAGACTGTCGCTGCAGCATAGAACACAGTAAACAGCAGGAAAATGACATTCTCAATCACAAACAGGCCAAGGTACCAAGGCTTCGCAGAACACGTCGGTCGGACATTTCTTTCGGAAATGTTTTCCGCTCTCACAGTCCAGTTCCAGGCGAAGAGGTACTCAACCCAGTCTCGCTTTGCCTGTCCATCGAATTTGGTGTACTTTGATCTCCAACTCTCGTTGCATGTTGTCTCGATCCACTTCGCTAGGCTTGCGGGCTCGTTCTCGTTGATACAGCATCCTCCGTTTCCGAAGAGCCACGTGTTCGGGGAGAAGTCGCAAGCAGCTGTTGCGTTGAAGATTGGCCATCCTGAGATCCTGCATGCTCTGTCTTTTGGGCATTTCGAGCACCAGTCGTTCTCTTTTTGCCATTTCTGGTTCAGAATGGTCCAGATGGGGAAGCATGCTGAATTTGGATCACAGTCCCTGGTGAAGTCAGATTGCACTTTCTAAGACAAGGATATATTCAAAGTATAAGATGTCTGTCTTGTTCGTCCGGCCTTCGATGTGCCAGTTATGCCCAAAAACATCTATAAATGCTCTGAATGTCAAGAAAATCTGAGTCGAACTTACGATGATATTGATGTGAGAGGGGACGACCCACACCCAGTCTTGAAACATGTTGGTGCATCTCCAATGATATCCGGATATTGATTGTAGGTAATCAGATCACCGCAAGTGGAATTCAAAGATTGTGCCGAAGCTTCCAGCACGAGTAAGCCTACCCCCAAGAACGTCCTTGAAAATCGTTCAAATTCTGGAGCCATCTTGTTGTTCTGAGATTCTTTGGTTGCTCGACGAAATCATAGATACGGACTTATCGAATAAAGTCTTTCCCAAGAATCACGACAGTAACCTCCCAGCGCTCGCTACTCTCCTACGCATCTGCAGGAAGGGAAGGCTGAGGCTCCTCCCTTCTGAGCCGCTCGAGGCGAGCATCTTGCCGGGACGCGTGATAGACATGGCATGATATCTTGCTACTCTGCCTCTTCGAAGACTATTGTGAGACATATATGAGCTGTGCAATGTTGTTAGGTTTTCATTGGTTTGTATTGGTGAAGTGGTGTGCTGATAGAGGGGCTGGAAGCATGGGGAGGCTTGTGAGGCTGTTATCAACTGTGTAATCACCAATGTAAAACCATAACATAATTTCTCTATAATTCATTGGCCTGGGAGAAGAGAGCCTGACTATCGATGGTTTAGTAAATCCTGCGTAAGGCCGCCAGCCTGATGCAAGTCTTCGGATCTGGACGCCACAACCGAGCCTTGTTGACTTCGGCAAAAATAAGGTTTCATGGCAGCTTGCTGAACGAGCAACTCCTGAGGCTCCTCTTATCGTCAGAGCCCAGGCTAGTTTGAAAAATTGAATTAAAAATTGTGACTGTGAAGGCAAGGCAGATCAATGTTGAGTTTTGTGTCGGTGAAGCGCTGAATGACTCGTGGCGCGCTAATTACATGAACTGTAACTGCACTGAGATATGTTGCTGCGCCCCTAAAATCTGCAGCCTGACTCTCTTGGGATAATAGACACTACCCGTGGCTTCAAGCCAATATTGGCTGTGCTGGAGGTGTACGACGATTTGACTTGGCTGCAGCCCCTCTCGGAGTGACTGATGGTGGTGAAAAAGAACAACCTTTGAAGTCCTGCCCTGGAGCTTTCTGTGGGATCTTCAATTTGAATTGAGAAATCTCATGGAATTTTCTGTATTCTCTAGAGCAGTTCTGCTCACTCCAATCACTTTTGGCATTCAGTTAGTGTTCGCAGCCAGTGCCAACCTGACAGCGGAAGTCGCTACACTCCCAATCTGCGCAGTGAGAGACCCCCCTTGAGATTTTCGGAAAACCATGGCTTACATACACACAGCAAGCGTGTATAGCATCTTCATTCTCGATATGTTCGTGTCCAATACTTGACTTCGACTGTAAGAATAACCTAATGATTTGAGTTGGTGGAAGCTGACGACCTACCAGGTGCTTGTGCATGCAACTCTTTCTCCCCGACAGCTTCTTTCTGTGTCCAAAGAGCCTGTTCGTCACAGTTCCTTGAACCAGTGGTTGACTTGATATCGCTAGCATGCCCGCCTGCGATACCCAGCACAAGTACCTCGTCAAGCTCTCGAGCCCAAACTACCTCGTCCTCGACTGCGGCGAGTTCAGCATTTCTATCAACAGCATCTTCTACGATATCGGGCGGAAACTTCAGAACAACATCAGTCGATACAGCCCCTTCTCCAACCGTGACAAGCCAGATTGGCCCATATGGTGGTAGCATGGTTGGCAATTCGACATATTCGGGAGGGCCGAGTGGCTGCTTGTACCAAACTTCAGCTGGTGCTCAGGGACAACCAACATGTTGGGTACAAGCTGGAATCAATAGTGCGACAATGAGACTTCCTCATTCATCGTTGCTTTTCTGGAGTCTTGGGATATGTTTACTCTTTTCAGGATAGAGCTCCACCAAGTGGGACACCAGTTGGGCTGGAGTAGAGCGGAGCGTCCCCATTACATTAAGCATAATATCATACGCAAATTTTAGTTCATAATACCACGGAATTGTTCTTAAATTATGGCAGCGAGTCTCCAGTTGATAGCGTTGAAGTGTTCGCTTGTGCCTCTCTGACGAAGACATCCTGCAGCAACGTCCTCAAGTCAGTTTCCATTCGAAGTAGAAGAGTACTGTGCAGTTTGTGGGGTTGCACGACTACAAGTTTCCTAATCATCAGGAACACAAAGTATTCCGTGTCCTCAACCGGGGAAAATCGCATCGTCTCCTTCCACTTTAGCTGTGATGCCATTTATTCTGGTCCCGTGACCTGTCACTTGAGTTTTGTCGGACTAAAACCATGAAGCACAAGTTCTAGAGGAGTGACCGAGGTCAATGGAGACACTATCTCCAAACCAAATTTCTCATTTGAAGCTAGTAACCATATTGCGACGTTGACTGTTGATTCATGATGGATCAGGTGTCCTCGCTTAGGATACATACTAAGTGGACATCACATAAACACCATGACCGACTCAAAGAGAATAGTATGCAGTGTACATTAAATTTTTGCATTATATCCAAACTTTTAAAATCTTAGAGAGGCGAAAATATGCGCACAATTTTCTGTATTTGCATGTCTCTCGCCCTCCTCCCAAGATCCAAATGTCACCGTTCTATACAACATTGTTGCTCTTGTGCGAGCAGCTGTGTGCCCCAGCAGCCTCCTGAGCAGCATGAGCCCACTTGGTAAACTCGGCACGAATCTGCATCTTGTTTCTGCGGTTGACGGTGGTCTTGGTACGGGGTGGAACACCCTCCAAAGAGAGTGCGAATTTTGCAGCAGCCACACCAGCGGCCTTGGAGTTGATGACCAGGGCTTCGGTATCGATGTTGCTGGTAGTGTCACATACCAGATGGTAACATGGATCATTGGTGGTTCCGGTAAACAGACCAGAAGATGGAATGCCTAGCTGGAGGAATCCAACATAATCTGAGCCTGTTCCGAAGCCGCCGTAGTATGCTGGCTTGCCCTTGGCAACGAGGTAGTCGTAGAGGATCTTAGCTCCTGGGGCATCACCTGGGTTGTCGCCTCTGTAGACAGCCCAGATTGGGTTTGGAGAGCCTATCATGTCGTAGTTGAAGTAGAACTTGATCTTGTCTGCCTCTTCCTCACTCAAATGGGAAGTATAGTAGAGAGATCCGACGAGGCCACTCTCTTCAGCACCCCACCAAGCAAAGCGGACCTTGTTCTTGTATCCCTTGTAGTGACGGAAAGCAGTCAGAACTTCCAAGATGCCGGAGGTTCCTGATCCATCATCATTAATACCTGGGCCAGCCTGGACAGAGTCCAAATGAGCACCGAGCATGACAACGCTGTTTGGGTCGCCTTCCTTGGTCTCAGAGAAGATGTTCCAACTCTCACGTTCCTCAAAAACAGAGTCGACGAGGAGATTGACGATCAATTCTTCGCCAGCTGCGAGACGTGCCTTCCATGCCTCTCCAATTGGCTTGGCGACGACAGCCACAGGACTAATGAGGCCAATATTCTCGGCAGCGAGAGTGGCGCTGTTAGGGACGCCATAAACTTGATGCCAGAGGATGGCACCAAGAGCACCGAGGTCCTTTGCAAACTTCAGCTTGATGGAGATGGCGCAAACACCACGCTTGATGAGGACAATCTTTCCAGTAGGATCAATACCCTCCCAATCAGCTGCCTCACATCCTGAGCCTGGACAATTGTTAGCTAAAACACTTATTTTGAGCGGTGATTGGTTTTACATACCTGTCACATCATTGACTGGGGTGTCGATAAGAGGAGCAGTAACTCCACCAGGTAGTGGGGTAGCATTGTTGTAAAGCAATGTGATCACTGGGACGTCCTCTCCATCTGGACCAGTGACTGAAATATCACGAGTCTGCTCGAAAGTGTGGTTGAAGTATTGAAGAGTCGTGTCGAAAGTGTTCCCAAATCTGGTTTGTACTCTTTCGAGCACATAATCCGAAGATGCTTTGTATCCTGGAAGACCAAAAGCTCTGTTTCCACCGTTCTTCTTGGCGATTTGATTCAAGTTCCAGAGATTGCGCTCCAGGCTTGATTCTGTCAGCATTATTCCATGACTCTATCACTAGGGTCAACTCACTCAACTTGCTTGACACCCGCCTCGATCTTTTCTGGAGTCAAAGGCTCGGTGGCAAAAGACTGCCAGGCGAAAAGCGCCACGGCAACTGATGCAACGGTCTTCATGATCGACTTTCGAAAGTTCAATCAATCTTGAGGTTAATCTCAAAGTGATTTGAAACCCAGAAGCTGGTGGATTGAAGGCAACTCAGGTGGTCGAACCACTCATCCGAACTCGTGCCGGTGCCTTCATTTATATCACTATCTCGCCATATCGTGACCAAGACGCCATTGCCCTTGCAGAGCGGTCAAGATACGATCATCACAATATCCGGGCCCTGTGATCTCGCATTGGAAGGTGCCAAGAAGGAATGATTGCAACCTGTGCCTGAATCGGCAGGTACCAAGACTTTTGTATGAGGGGCGCCAGGGCTTGGGACCTTACACGTGACGAACATTCGATGCTTCGCAGCATACAGGCTTAGTTGATGCATGAGTGCGGATCTCCGTGCTAGAAGCTTCCTCTTGAAGAAAATGGAAGGATCTTGGCTTGGTTCTGAAGATAGCTAATATCGCGCTGCCTTTGCGGCTCCTGTCCAGGGGTGGGGGTGCGCGATTTGCCTCTAGGATGGCATGGGTCCATCAGTTAGTCCATAAACCGAAATGTAACATGGCACGGGTCTAGAACTATCATTAGCATGCAGCGCATTTCTTGCTCATGGTGGGCCCATCAAAAGTCACCACTGAGGCTGCTGTTGTGCTGTTGTCTCGCTTACTGTACAGGGGCTACACAAGCGAATGTTGATGTTGGGTCTCTTGAGGGTGTGAGGCATACTCAATAGATCTCCAGGCACTGCTGAACCGCACCATGCTCCAAAGCTCCACGTCTTATACACGCATATCGTCTAGGTAGCAGCTATCAAGGAAATCGTAGTGATTACCAACAGATTGAAAGAATAATCCTGGTCAACCAGCCACACAGCCCACCGATCACATCGCCAGATTGGACAATCAAACTTAGATGGAAAGCCAGATGCCGTCCTATGAACCACTGCCTTTCCAAGTATGCGAGCACCAGAACTATTCCACATCCACATCCCCGTACCAAAACTACCATCCATGACCAGATCCATAACCTTGAAAGCAAATACTTGCTCGTAGTTCATCACATCCATCCTCAATTTCTAGCTACCAAGTCTTCATATCCTAGCATACGTCTCGCACGCTCCGACCTTTCAGAGCGAGAAGTTCGTTCGTCTTCACTAAAAATTGTCTCATCCGGAAGCAGCAAGACGTCCGAATCTGGCGAACTGAGTCTTGTCCACAAGTGCAGTTCGAGCGGATCGGAGACGCGGACATTCCCACTGGATCTGAAGGGCGTGCTCTCAAACATCAAACGCATGCGATCCCAGTGATCCGAAGAACTACTATCAAAGGAAAAGCTGCTTCGCATTGCCCTTGTTGTGCTCCACTGCATTACAAGGCTAGTGATGGACAACACACAGGCTGTAACTGAAATAGTAAGGCATAAGAGAGTGACGGCATGATAGGCGATTCCGGTCGATGGTCGCGGTACGATTCTCCTCGATGCGTAAATGATACAATCGTCTCCAAGTGGGATGTCGTGATTCTAGATATTCAATCGTTAGCTGACTCTGCGTTTGGGCACCAAATCAATGTCCAGCGCATGTTTCGGGTCCTGTAAACGTACTTCACGAAAATTGCATTCCTCGAGGAATTCGAACACAGCGTCCCATCTCTGTATCTTTGAAGGAATCCCATAATCAAAATAAATCCAAATGCCCAACGATATAGTGCCCCCAAATACGACCGAATAAATTATCCAAGTCGCTAGTGAGGAACTCGCAATCATTGCGAACGGGCCATAGAGAATATGGGCAGTTGACCTGATTCTACCGACATCACTTCGAAATCGTCTAGATTTTGCCACACAAAGTAACACGAAAACAATGAGGGCCATGACGAGGTACAGCCGAACTTTGGACCACTCCTGTTGGCGTTCCCCGCCAGAAACCCAAGATGGCGTATCTGGATGAAGCGTGCCACTTCCATCCGAACCAGTGTACACAAGATCCCGAATCTTCCTGAGCACTCGTACAACATTTCCCAACGGAGTAGCTTCCAACCACTCTTCAATATCAGGTGGAGCCTTCGGCGTTCGTGCCAAATACTTCTCACAGTCATTACCCAGCGGCAAGCCCTGTGCCTGCATCTCACCAGTTAACAAGATAATGGAGCTCACCGTCGGAAATCAATAATATCTTACCTTACGACTCGCGCACTCCTGCAAGAATCCAAAAACCAGAGTTTGACGGCCGTCACGAGCCGATTCCCATTGGATACCCAAGGCCCTCAGCGCGGTTCTGGAACTCTGGAAGGCTGGTATAAGACTGATGCCTTGATATACAATTGTAAGGACGCCAAATGCGACCATAGCCTGGAAAGTGAGTCGTGCTAGCTTTCTATTGAGTAGATTGAGCTTGGGGAAGCAGATCAATCGTCGACGTCCTGTTCTTGTATGGCTTTGATCCTGAAAATTAGTGAGACAGACCTCGGGATCCTTGAATGAAGGCAAGATAGGGTTGCCGGAAAGGTTTAATGCTGGAGAAGGTCGGGGGAGAGTCCGAGCTGGACGTGGTAAGGCTGCCATTTGAATGGAATTTGGTGCTGATGCAGAGTCTCTTCGATCCATTGAGCTGGACGGCTTCTGTCCTGTCACATGTAGACGGTGTTCATGATGAAGGTAAATGATTTGGATCGGAACTGTAAAATCGGAATTGGAAATAGTGGTTATGAGAGAAAATCGGACACTTTCACCAAATTCCACGAAATGCAATGCGGATTTTGAATGGCTATGCCACCACCAAACCGGGCGTCAAACAGGCGCCTCAACGCCACCATGTGCCAGCAAGCCAATGGTAAACAGAAAAACAACCTGGTAGTCTCATCGACCACCTCCAGCTGGCTCAATAATTCTCAAGGGCTCAATGAGAGTCTCATGAGTTTCACGTTGCTCTTAAAGATAAGAAATCAACTCTTTGTGTTCCCTGCGTCGAACTCCACTGCGCAGTCTACAATGTCGAAATACCGCGGATAACCAGGGGCTGAAGCGACTAGGAGATCAAACGAGGTGTCTTGGACATAACACAATCTCAACTGTAGAATCTGAGTGTTGCTGATATATACTCTGTCTTCGCCCGAAGATGCGGAAGGTTGTTGCAAGGGGTGTTCATCCTGGTGGTCGAGAACGTTACTGTAGTTCCAAATCTCTTAAACCCCTCAATGCCCCATACATACCCAGTTCAACACTTCAGCACACCAGCGTCCCTCCTATGTTTATAAGCCAGATGCTGTAACATCCTGGAGTATCCTCAGAATTCTCACCCTCCAGAGGCTCGTTATGTTCACAACCAGCAATATCCCAAATCTGAAGAGATATGCCACGAGTAACCTAGTAATTTCGAACATCTATCATGCTGACGAAGACAACACAGACGATTCCTGTGTACTGGACAGATTTTTCTATGCACACAGCGAACTTGACTTCACCAACAGAAAGCCCCATGGAGGAAACGAACCAAGTAGTTGATTCATGAACGCAGCGGGCCACTATTCCCAATTTCTATCTATTGACTATCATCTTAAATCTGAATGAGATATTCCGTCTTTCTAGAAGCGTGGATCAGCTCTTGACCACACCTCATACATCCTTCCCACTCCCTCTGAGTATCAAAACAAGACCTTCGCCTATATCAACCACAAACCAGCCCCTCCTTCGGAATCTCCACCTGCTCTCCTTTTCCCTCGCCCTTACCCTTCCCCACATCCTCACCAACCCTCTCAACCTCCACATACCCCCCCTCCCCCTCCCCAACCACCACGCCATTCTCCTTTCCCTCCCTGTCAACCTTCTCCAAATCCCCAAACGGATCCCCCGTCCTCCTCAACGCCTCCTTCTCCTTCTTGCTGAGGGTCAAACTCCCCTTCGCCAACGCCTCCTTAGGAAGCGGCCTCACATACGGCTGCACGACCCACCAAGGCCTCTTACAAGCGCGGACCGTCTCGATAGAACTCTCGTCCATTTCACCAGTTACTTCGCCCTTGCCATCTCCCTCTTTATCCTTTTTACCATTCCCTCCATTCTCAATAGCATTTTGTGAGATTTTAGCAGCGTTCAGACGCGCATCGTTCTTCATCTCGATTTCCCAGCTCTCGCCGTTGCTTGAAGCGTACTCTTTTAATCCTTCCTTGCAAGCTTTCTCGACGAGCTGGAGAACGTTCTCGAATGCTTCGATGTCACCTGCGCGGCTTCGGGCGAGGGCGTCACGCACGTTGTGGTGTTTGGCTACTAGGGGGCGTAGAAGCTTGAAGAGATGGGGTTGCATGGCTAGCATGTTGGGAGAGGAGGATTTTTCTTTCTTTGGGCCATTGGTCTTTTGGCGTTTGGATGCTGACGTTGAGTTTGAGGTTTGTTCTGTAGATGCTTTGCGTTTTGCGGACGAGTCCCCGTTTGTCTGCTGAGGTGTTGAGTCTTCCACCGCTGCTGAAGGTGCTGGTTCAGGCTCCGGGTCGGATGGTAAATAAAGAGGCTGTCGTTTTGGCGGTTCGACTTCCAATACGTAACGATATATGATATCCATATACCTCCTACACACGGCATCCATCCTCCAACCACCCCGTCCATCAACACCTCTCCAATATTCCCTTCCCTCTTCACCCACCGGCGGCGCCTCAGAGAATATCGCAGGGTCATATAGATTTCCCTCTGCGCTCATCACGCCATCCGCGCCCGTAGCCTCAAGACATCTATCAATATCCTCCTTCTTGAGAATATTCCCATTCGCAAACAGCACCGTCTCTCTCGGCAATTGCTCCCTCAAATACCGAATGACAGCCCAATCCGCCAACCCCGTCTTATGCCCCTTCATCTCTCTCGTCCGCCCATGCACAGTCAAAATACTAGCACCAGCACTCAATACCTTCTTCGCATACTCCAACGTCTTCTCTCTCGAGTCTAAGATCCTGATCTTAGCTGTGACAGGAACTACCAGGTCTTTATGCAGCGTGTTAATCAACTGATATATCAACTCCTGATCCTCTTGTAAAAACGCTCCATATTTCCCTTTTCTAGCAATGCCCTGCGGACAGCCTAGATTCAGATCCACGGCATCGCAGAACGGCGCAACGTATTTTGCGGCGGAGAGGAGTTCGGAGGGATTATTGGCGCAGAATTGGACGAAGAGGGGGCGGTCGAAGGAAGGATTGCCGTCGAGGAAGAGTGGAGGGAGAGGTGATGGAGGGGTGGGCGAGGCAAGAGAGCCGCGGAAGGGTTGGAAGTGGCCGTCGCGGAATTTGGGGGTTTCGCTGAACATGCGTGCGTGGAGCATTGGTGTGTATGCTACGAGGTCTCGTTGGGAGGAGGGAGGGATGAATGAGCGGGAGAGCATACGCCAGGCCTATTAACTGTCAGTCTTTCTGTCCACTATCCATAGTGAAGTCGAACAAAGATCAAGAAAGCACATACGAATTCCGACTGATCAACCATCGGTGCCAGCACAAACTTCGGACTCCCAATACTCTCATAAAACGCCCTTCCATACAACTTTCCCCTCCTCTGTTCCTCAACAGTTTCTCCAATACCATTGCTTATAATCCCCCCTGCATCCTTCACTCCCCCTCCCAGCACAGCATCATTAGCCGTCATGATGTACCTTCGCCCCAGAGAAGGTATTTCCAGTCGCCGGGTTCCAGCCCACAGCACTCGTCGCAGCAGAGCAGCCGCCACAATCGCGCAGCTGGACTAGCAGGTAGATCTTTCCAGTGGTATCTCGTTGTCGTTTGAATTGTGTGGAGCTAGAGAATGTAGGAGTGAGTAAGTGTCGCAATGTCTCTTGAAGTTTGCCAAACGAGAGCCTCGAGGTAAAATATTTTAGCGCCTCGGTCACAAGGCTGTGTAGTGCCAAGCCGAGGCTGCAGTAGGTATCACTTTGGAAAGTCTCCCAACTCACATTGGCATGAAAACTCGAGAACATGGAACAGCACCAATCATGTATAAATAAGCATATACAAAAGAAGATTAGACACGCTATAGTCTGGGCTCGGGATTCTGGATCATCAGCGACACTTGATCTCCCTGATTCATAGGAGGCAATAGTTGAGTAGCCCTTACCATACCAGACTTCAGGCGACCAAACCTCAGCCTGATGCAGCTCAATCATAGATGCATTCCATTTCTTTTCACGAGTTCACATCCTTACAACAAATGTGGAAGTAAGTATACATAATTTAGTGTTATACAGTGACGCGTGTTATAGAACTTTCCAATCTAAGGCCTTCCGAGATCCTCACATTCAACTCTACCAGCTTTCCCGTCACCATTTCAATGCTGTTTCTGCTCTCGAATATTCAGTGATGAGAGAAATGATACATCGTACAAATAGACTTGTGACCTCATTAACAGAATCAATGACCCACGTCCAGCTACTACTTCGATACCCGTCGCCGAGTCCTCCCTAGCAAGCACTAATTGGGAAATATCTCGATGCAAAAAAGCAACTTTCGCAGCAAAGCAAATCTCAATGCATGAATCTCAAAGCCTCTCTTAAAAGTCAAAAACGTTCTTCATTCAGGAATTTGCTTGCTTGCATGCTGTCTCGCGTTGTCTCTGTCTTTCATACTATGCCACTCGTCAATCCCTCCACCCAACCATAAATCACAGATCACAACCCCATTTCCATTTCATCCCCAGTACATCCGTCGACCTAGCTATCCATCCATACAGCCCTTCCCTCTGCCCAGTCACCCGCCCAGTATGCTCTTAGAAAAGAAGAAAGACTGCGAGAGAGAAGGAAAATAGACAACAAGACAGCCGACGCCCATATCTGTCTAGTAGCAAGCAAGTGAAAAAAGACAGTCAAGACAATGAACGATGTGGAAAAAAGAATATAGAGTTTGTTGACCAAATCGCTCAGATGTTAAATTGACTCCTGTACACCATAGAATGCGCAAAAACCCTGGTAGACGCCTGTGAAGTCGGATCTGATGTGCGTGTGCATGACAACAAACCTTTTTGTGCCTGCCCCGCTATGCGAAGAGAGGATATGTGAGTTTTGTTTCTCGTGGGCTGCTGGAAGCAACCATAATCGTGGTTTCATTAGAAGAAGTGTGTGTAGATTTTGGAGTTTTCGTGCACCACCATTTCCTGCGCAAGGTTAGCTGAATTCCAAATTTCACCCACAGAATACATACCATTTTGAAGTTGTTGATCTCCTCCTTGATCTGTTGGGCAAGCATTGGCGTAAGACGATTACATGTGGCAATCTCGCCCCTACGATCGTATTCTCCACTCGGCCAGGTATCATGAAACTGAATACGAGGACTGAATGTGGCATTACGCTTGGTGGCAGTCCCCTGAGGTGTTCCTGGCATGCTCTTCGAATCTCCTCGGAAACGCAGGGCAGACATGAAGTAGTCTTCGCCCCCCAATGTCACTGAACCATTCTTGCGGTGTGCCTGTTGCTCATCATTTGGTGTGCTCGGAGCAGACGAATTGGGGGAATCATTGACGTTGGGTATTTGTGGTAGTTGGAAGTTGGCGGCTTTGGTGTCGACTGGTCGAATAACAGGTGAAGAGTTTCCTGAGTCTGTACCAGTGCCTGATTTGTCAGTACAATGGATCCAAAAATAGGAGGTCGACTTACGCTTAAGGATACCCTTCTTCACAGCTGCCAGAACCTCTGCGCGCTCCTTCTCACCTCCAACAATGCTTCGTCTGGCAGCAGAATTCTCAGTGCTAGCACTTCCCAATCGCTCTGTGATGGTAGCGGTGGCATTGGCAGCATCGAGGGAATTCCGCTCTAATCTTGGGAAACCTGTACCGCCTCCAGCCTGATCATGCGGGTCTGCATTGACATTCACCTTTTCTCTCTCTGCCTCAACAGTAACCATAGAAACCTGAGCCTGGCTTGCCTGAGGAAGGGGACCATCTGCAGCAGGAACACCAATAACAGACTTTGGTCTGAAGAGCCCCACAAGAGATCTGGTGGATTTCTTCATGCCTTTGCCCATCTTCCGGATCATGATAGAGGCGGAAGAAGCAGTTGACGAGATTGAAAGATTATCAGTAGAGCCGGTGAAGATGTTTCCTTGGCCAGAGTAAATGCCCGATCCAATCCCTCCAGCCTCCTGCTGCTGTGCAATCCGGGCTTGTTCAGCATCTTGCTCCTCCTGGTATTTGTCCTTGCGTTGCTGAGAACGACCTGCTGCATTGTTGGCTGCACTGTTCTCAGCCGAGGCTCGTCGAAGTTCTGCCGCACTACCAAAGAAGAAGGCCCTCCGCAGTCGTGAGGTCTTGCTCTTCTTTCCCTCCTTATCGTTCAACGCCGCCAATTGTTGAGCAGCAGGGCTCGCAGGGCCACTTGCGGCCTGCGCATAAGTGGGCTTCGCTGGCTGTTGTTGTTGTAGGGCGGCTTGAACGTTCGATGCGAAGGAGTCCTTGGAAACCGAAGTCTCGGGACTCATCGTCATCGGCTTCGACAGAGGAGAAGGATTGGCAATTCGTTTGGCGGCATCTGTAGACGAAGCTCGTGGAGGAATATTCACAAGTCTAGGCACATCGTGTTTGGCTGAGGATTGGTCTGCAAAGTTGTTTGCCGCTGGAGGTTGCGAGGAAGATGGGGCGGGGTTTGAAGGTGCCATGGATGCGCTTGCCTCTCGCTTGTTCGCCTGGATCATTAGCGGATTAGCGAAATGAACCCCAAAACACTTTAATTGGTGTGGGATAAATTGAAAATGTTGGAAGATGCGGGAATACCGCGGCGGTGAGAAGTTTACGAGATAATACATACCGAGTTGGGTCTGGAAATATGTCCGCGAGCAGCGCTGCGAGTAGAATTCACGCTGTCTGAACTTCCATTGCGTCCATGAGACGAGCCCGGACGAATAACCCCAACGGGAGAGCTCCGGAGAGGGTGTTGCTGATCAATTCTGCCATTCGCACTGCTAACTTGGCGTGATCCCTGCTGCAAAAATCCTCCCGACATCCCACTATAATCAGCTGCGTCAATGGTGTGAATGCTGCGTCGACGATATCTTTTGATAGCCTCTTGGCTGGTGTTTCGATTCAATGCCATATCATCGGCACTGGTGGCACCCGAGGTAAAGCCAGTTGTAGGTTTGGAGAACTGGGGCATCTGTAAACTGAAGCTTTGAGGTGAGATTGTAGGCAGAGTGGGCTGTTGTGTTGAGTTGCCATAGAATTGCATGACATTTGGCATGGAGGAGCCAGTTGGTGTGGAAGGCTGTTGGCTGGAGACAGACTCAGCTCGACGATTGTTTGGTCGGCGGTAACGTTCGGGTGACGGCTTGGATGGGGACGCGAGGCTTGGGGGAGCAAGATTTCCGTTGTTGGAGTTCATGACTACGGAATGAGGTCTTACACCCCCTGAAACAACACGAGCAGTCCCGGTGATGACAGAGTCATCCTTTGATCCTGATCTGTGGCTCACTGAAGAGAGATCGGAGGAGGAAGAGGACGAGGTAGTAGAGACCGAAAGCGGTGCAGGATATCTTGATCTGTTTTGTCCTGATTCAGAATGTTGACCCATCCCGCTTGGTGCTGAAGTGGTTCTCTGATCCGCTCGAAGATGCGGTCCTTGCCTCTGCCCCGGTGTAGCAAGACTAGGGGTACTAGTGAATGCGTAAGGAGCAATTGGTGCCACTGTGGTATGTCCCCGATAATTTGTTATTCCCATGCCATTGCTCATCCCGTGGACACTGTTACGCTGCATCTGTTGTGGATTCACAGGGTACTTGTGGTGAGACTGGGCCTGCGAAGCGTTCTGGAGGATTCCAGATGCAGAGGAAGGTCGAGTTTGGAGCATCGTAATTGTACTGGACTGTTGGGGGTATGATTGAACCAAAGCAGCCATGCTGTGGTAACGAGCCTGGCTGGGATGATGGAAAGCTAAAAGCTTTGGTGTATTCTCAACACTTCATTCGTTACGAAGGATCGGTCGTAAAGGTGACAAGAACGAAATGGTATATCTGCAATAAAAATCAATGTTAGTCTCCTCATCGAAAAAGTCAAGTGGGTGAGGTGATTTCATCGGGGTGATGTTGCTCTGACAGGCTCCACAAGCGCGTTAAAGGATCGGATGAGGGGGATCGTATCACGAACCTTCAATGAGAAAATGTGCCAGAGAAGGTGCAAGTATTACGAAGAGTGTAGGTTGGAAATCAACGCGAGTTAACGGTTGAAGAAAGGTCGAATCGAAAAGGGACGCCGGCGGCCAGGAAGGAGTTGAGTCTGAACTCGTTCGCGTCACAGAACCACACTTCTCCCGTGAGAGCTCTGTCCGGCCAAAAGGTGAGGGATCTGTCACGACAACACCAATGAGCAACGAATCGACGGGCAAAGCACTGGATTAGAGTCTGCGAACCTCACAGCTCTCTCGTGAATTGATGGAAATGGGTCTGCTGTCGTCGTCGTGGCCGTCGGAAGCGAGGGAGGTGGAATGAGGAGAGGAATGTTTTTTCGAGGAGGTGGTGGACACGGATACGGGGCTGATGGGATGAATGGGGATTGGGCTGTGCTAGGGGGAAAAGAGGGACAACAATAGACAATGAGAAGAAAGAAGACCGCCTTGTTGAAGGAAAACGAAGGCAGGCGGACGGGGTGATGGGTGTCGTCAACAATCGGGAGATATTGAGACAGAGCCTGGGTTGGAAAGAGGAAGTGTAGAAAGACGGAGAGAAAGTCTGGAGTTGAAGTTGACCGTGGCCCAGCACCACCACCGCCGCCGCGTACTGTGCTGTGCTGTACCGCACCGCACCGCACAGCGTGTGAGAGCCCGAGGACAGGGGCGACTAATGGGGGTTAGCGGACGAGGGCTTGCTGGATAGGGGCATGCAGGCTCCACTCCAGTGGGACAGCATGCCTGTAAAGATGCCTCCACAGCAAGGTTCAAAGGCTGTACCGTGATGGGTGAGCATGTATAAATTTGTGAAGCAGTCAAGCAAGGCAGCACGAGATGAACAGCACAATGGACACAACAACGGTTATCCTGTGAAGAGAGGAGGTGACTCGCGGATGCTCCTGTCTGCCTCGTCGTCTATTCATGCAATACTTGAAGTCCACTACTCATTCGCAATTCTGCAGCAATCCCCTCTCGTCAACACGTTCATCTTATTTGTCTCATATTCCCATACCTGCGTGTTCCCAACGTGTGTGTGGCTTGCTCTCCTCTAGTCCAAGTCTATCTTCACGGACTCGGCCTGCCAATTACGAGCCATCCCTCCCCTCACTTCGAAAGCATTGGCATGGCCGCTTGTCCGATCAAGTCCATTTCAGGGGACACTTAACCCCCGATTACATACTCACATCCTCGGATCTCAGTCCGACGGTCGACAATAATACACTACTGCAGTCAAAGAGTCCACCACCCGGAAACACCTCCTCTCAAATCAGCAGCCGAAAGCTGTCTTTAACTTTCAATTATACTGCCACCATACAGTAGCCTCGAAGTTTCTTGGGATCACAGTTTCGAGAACGCAGCCTCTGTTTTTGCTGGTGTAGAATTGGCAACTTGCCATAGGCCAGTTGAAGCTGCAGTGCTGCAGCGCGGTGGCCTGAGATGATGGGTTGGAAACGCACTCACTCACTGCTGGATAGATGTCCTGCAGATGTCCTGCATAGAGGGGTATCAGCGCCCAACTTTGACATCGAATCATCGCCAACCATCTTGGACATCAGCATCATCATCCTCAGGAACCAGATTACCAATCAACCAATGAGAATTTCACCGTCATCAAAACACAGCTAACGAATCAAGAATTCTGAAATAATTTCAACCCCTCAAACTTTCGTCATAGCCTGAGGACACAGGGGGGAAAAACAGAGACAAAAGTTAGGGTTGTGGTGCATTCTTCTTCCGCATACTGCATTTATCCTAAACGAGTGCAGCCAGCCGCAACGCCAGTCGATCTGATCCCCGGCCCAGACCACAGAATCCAGCAGAAAGCACTTTAAATTTCATACTGTAGCATATGTATGGCCGCCTCCTCCAAGGCTGTCTGCTTCTGAAACGATTGAGCTTGTCCGACGCGTGTAAGCATCAAATCAGCATTCAGCTTACCTAGGAATCCCTCCAGACGGCTCACGACTCCACAAAATCCAAGCTCCTCCTCACCACTTGACAGGTCCCCGATGGAGAACGCGGGATAGTCTCGAGATCTTCATGTGCAAATCGTTCAACAGTTGAGAATCTGGATTTACTTCTTTCCTCCCTCTTAAACCTTCCTATCCAAGAGCCACGGATCTTCACTATATCTCATGTGTTATTACCCTCTACCGAGGTTTTCCGACTGAAAAATCTTCAAAAGCTGCATAAACTTGCTGTTGTGGCAGAGTGATGCAACAACCAACACCCAGCAACTTGCCCAGGACACACACCAAACCCAAGACACGCTTTTCCTTCTTTCCTTCTCTCACTCGCACCCTCATCCCAGCCAGCCTATCACGCCAGTCTTTCGTGCATGAAGGAAACACCGTCCACGGACAACCAAGTGGCCTGTTCCCTCGCGCTCTGGCTCCATTTTAATATCTGAAGGATAGATATATCCCGAGCCGGCTTCCTTCCAGATTCAGGAGAGACGAGAGGGGTGAGAAATAATTCCGTAGATCGCAGCAATTCTTGTATTTGAAACGATCTGGACAGCAATCGCTTTCAACCACATCCTAACCATCCTATCTTCTGGGCATCTTCCAACAAATACACAAGCAACCCCGAATCTCGGCGTTCCCTGGACACAGTGGGGTCGTCACACAAATCCCATCCCATCCCACGCCTTTCAAGCAAGCTCCTCGGCATCCCATTCTTCAACAACCAACAAAACAAGACAAGAAAATACGGTACACTCACAGAGCTACCTGCACCTCTTATCAACCACACGCGCCTTCCCTTTATGTCCTGCATCGGTCAATATCATGTCGTGAAGCCCTCGTTACCTCATCATCACCTCGCTTTACAAACTCACAATCTCGTATCGCTCCACCTTGCACCATGCAAGCAAAGACCCTTGACCCTCACCTCCCCACACACACACACCCATAGTCCCACACCCACACCCTCAAATGGAAGTCCAGGGGCCAAGGGCGCCAGGATAGCCGCTGTAAATTGCGAACGAGGATAGACAGACGGTGAACGAGCCGCAAATACCGTACCATGCCGATTGCACCACCACGACCACAACCAGCACGACCACAGGCGACTGGCAACACGTGATCTGTGAAATGAGTTGAGCTTCACTTCAGTGCTCAATCCTCGTTCATACAGTATAGCAACATTTCTCACTTCATACTCGCCACTAACTACCTACTCATTGAACCTACGGCCACTCCCAATTCCTCCCCTCCCCTCCCCTCCCCTCCCCTCTTCCCTCCCTCCTCCTCTTTCCTCATCATCACCACCCATCCCCTCCTCAACCCGCCACCACACTCTTCCATCTTCCACCCTCTGACTCTTCCACCCTCTGACTCTTCCACCCTCTGACTCTTCCACCCTCTGACTCTTCCACCCTCCATCCACAACCCTTTCTTTCTTCTCCATGCTGCACTCACTGTCCAAGGATCAAGCCAGGCAGCCATCCTCACCTCACCTATCCTCGCTAACACAACTCACCATACTCACTCCTCAACTCACTTGTCAGGAATTCAGGGAGTCAGGGAAGAATCGGGATGGGATGGGATGAGATACGATGGGATACGATGGAATCATGGATCATGGATGAAAGCAGATCTCTGAGATGATGAAAACTGAAACGTGAACTACGAGTAAGAGTTGATCTTTCCCGATTATTCGGATAGTATGCGGAGAGAGGAGATGAGATGAGATTTTGGGTTGAGTTAAGTTGAGTTGAAGTTGGGATGAGGATGGGGGTGGGGATGCAGCTTAGAGATCTGACGGATTCAAGACGACTTGCTTGGTTTGTTTACTTCATTGAGTTATTTTCGAGATCTGAAGGTTTGCTTCTCCAGATGATAGCTTTTTCGCCTCGCCTCGCCTATTAGGTAGGAGACAACTTGGGTAAGTACAGAATGAGAATACTCACAGAGTTTAAAAACACCTTCACACCCTCTCTTACAAGTAAACCCACCTACCCACCTACCTACCTACCTCCTCCATCCGTAAGTAAAGTAAGTATATCCTGACCTCCCACCCTTCCGTCATCCCCCTCCTCTCCGCCATTGTCACCCGAACACTCAATCTAGGTACCTAGGCAAACTTCCAAGCCATCCCCTCAGCCTCGCCTCACAATCTGCACGCACGACGCATCCACGTCAGTAAGTCCAAATCCAATCCGACCACCGTCACCACCACCCTACAGTAACCCTCCTTCAATCCCGATTCCCGACCTAAGGTACCAAATACCGTAAACAGATCTGGATTTGCTCAAAGTTCAAGCTTCTCGTAGCTCGGGCTCGTTCGTGTAAGCCTCTCTCTTATGTAATGTACTGTAACTCTGTTGTACCGCTGATTCCTCCGAAGCTCAGGCCCAGCTCAAGCTCAAGCTCAAGCCCAGGGGCAAAGATCAGACAGACCTACTGCAAGAGCTCAAGCTCAAGCTCGGCAATCTCACAACCAACTCAAAATAAAATAAAATAGATAGTTCGTCTCATCAGATCGTGAGACGGGCGATGCGATGGTCTGCAGCTGTGATTGCCATCCAGTGATTTAAACGCCGGACTAGATTACGTTCTGATAAGGTAGGGAGTACAAGAAGCCTCATCAATTAAACTTCCACTTCCTATCCGTGACGAACATCTCCTTCCAGCTATGTTACTTACTGTATTTGCCTAAATCAGATGCACAGTTCTGGAGTTCAAGAAATCTCGGATTGCTTACGAAGGTACAATGAATCTCGAACGAACTACAGCATGTCATCCTAACCTCTCGCCTCAACCAAAAACTTGAAGTGGGTTCCCTCTGTTCATCCTATCTAGCTCCACATTCCATTCCTCTCATCCCATGCATTCCTTCTCCAATAAGTAGCGGACCAAACTCCCAGCATGCACATACACACAATAAACCACTTACAAAGATCTGGGGAGTATTTTACACCATTAACTCCCCACAGACTTCCATCCCCATACATCCCCATCTCCAATCCAACCCCATCCCCATCCCCATCCCCATCCCCATCTCCACCACTGGCAAAACCCAAACTGCCAAACTACTGCATCTGCATCTAAGAAAATCCTTGGCGATCTCAAATCACAGATCGCGCTACCCATCACACGCAGTAGCTTCGCATCGTCCTGGCCAGTAATACTGTAGTGTCGAGCCAGGCTCCAGGCTGGTGTTCTTTGCGAAGCCAACTAGAGAGCGATCGGACGGGTGGTAGACGGGCCGGGTGGACGCCACGCCACCACTTTCATTTTCTGGAGAATCCTTCGTGCGGATTGTTAGTGTGTTAGTGTATTAGTGGATTGTGTGAACTCTAAGTGTTCCGGCAATTGGGATTTTTTTTTGGTTGTTGTTGCAGGTTTGTTGAAGACTGGATGGCTTTTGCTGTGTCGGCGATTAAGATATCGGATCACGAGAAAGTAGCAGAGCAAAATAATTGAATGAAAATATCCAGATTTGTTTACGCCGCCGCCGTACAAAAATGATGCAACCACACACGGAGATGACAAAACTTTTATGTACCCCCAGGTCCAGGTCCCTCCATTTCCCAGTTGCTCAATAATCCAAATCGAATTTCGGTTCACCGCAAATAGGAAGGAGAGACGGTCCCCTATCCCAATCCCTATCCCTATCCCAATCCCTATCCCTATCCCTAACCAAATTCCATCCAGTCGGGATCCCTGGGGCTAGCTACCCCGCACTCCTCCGCCTCATTCTCCAACAAAAAAGCAAAACAATGGGAAGTCAACAAACAAGAAGAAAAAAAGAAAAGTGAATTTGAATTTGAAGTTGAACGTGAATTTGAAACCCCATGAATCATAAATCATCTCCCCGGATTGGAGCTATTCCTATTCCTACTATCCACGCAAACCGTACCGACCGGCCTCTTGAACTTACCAGCCGGCGCTGGAAAACTCTCCGCATACTGTGTCAACCACACCAACAGCAGTCTCAAAACTGCAACGCCCTTTCAATCGATACTGACTTCATCTGCATGAAAATCCCAGGACCCCTAAACTAAACCACTTTCCCTTTCCAGCATCTTGGTTCCATCTCTCCCCCACCACTCACATCTTCCCACTTCCAAACTAGAACAAGAAGATATGCAGATGTGCAGCGCTTAATTCAAAGCGCGGCTCCGCAATGACGCCTTTTAGTGCTGATCGTGGAGTCTGTTGATCACCGCCCGCTCGGTCGCTTCCTACAGTACTGATGGGTAAGGGTTCACGGGATCCTCCTCAGTCCTGAAAGAGGGCTTCCACGTCGCGCCGAGAAGAAGCTACCTACCTTATGATTTCACAGTAAGCTCGGATTCAGGACCGAAGAGCTTAGGTACAGGAAGGAGTGAAATTGTTAAATCAGGGTACGTAAGTGTCAGAAGCTTGATGTGATGCTTGGGAAGCTACGCAGTACGGATGGATACCTACAGTAGCAATTGATGTACGAGTATCGGCGTCGGCTTTTCAGGAAAGCAGTACAGTAAGCTCGGCAGCGCGGCTGGAGCAGGTGACGAATCCGAGCATCTTAAGATAAGGTATTCTGTATTCAGGTGCCGCCGCCCGACATAAGTTGTCTGTTTTCCCTTCGAATGATATCGTCCTAGAAAATAAAATAAAAACCACTTTCTATATCCCTTCCACATCCACTTCTCTGCAAATCCATCCCACGCCGCCCGGCATCGCATCATTGCTCTCTCAAGCAGGTGGATTACACTGTGCTGTGTTCAGGGTCCCGGCCCAGTCCCTCCTTATCTATCTTGTTGCACCGTACTCGTACTCGTCCCTTGAAGGGCCTTGAAGGGCCTCCATAAATCAAGCGGGGCATAAGCATACGATATCGGATTTGGAGCCCCCACCCAAATGTGGATGCACTGGCGTAGCCAGGAATAGAAGATAATTTAGAAGAAAGATGTGAGTTCCGTAAGCGTGAGACATCGGACGAGAAGATGCGATGAGATGATATGATATGATATGTCACACTTCGCTTGGTGATTCTTCCCGGGGATCCGGCTGCTTGTCTGGTTGCTTGTTTACTTTTCTTCTGGCTTGAAAGGAGGGGGATTGATGTGATATTTACATTTCATCTTTCGGTAGGGCGGGCGTATGCTTTCAGTGAAGTGATGTTTTTTTTTTTGGAGATTTTTAGATAATTGTTGGTGCGTTTTATTGTATTGAACTCAATAATGATGGATAGGGCGGAGAGGCGGAGATATTGGCAACCACACGCGATCAAGGGTTTATAATGCAATCACTTCATTTATTTTCCAAGCATTTCACTTTGTTTCCATTTTGCAGACTCTGGGAGTTCAACGTATCTTGTGCGCAAGAATGTCTCGTTTTCTACAATAGCAAAGGCTTCAACAAGCTCCTGGCGTGGAGTGTCTCTCCATCTTGTAGAGAAGGTCTGGTACGTTTTGGCATCTGTCTTCGGAACACTTTGTTCTCGGTTTTCTCTCATCTAGAATATCTTTTCGAGCACAAGTACAAGTGCAAAGCAACGCTTTTCACGCTTGTTTGAACATATTTTCATCTCATTCCAACACAACAAAAGCTCTTCAGCCTAAGGCAGTCACGGGCTTCAATTTTATCTTCCTAAATTCTGGCTCCTTGGACGTTACAGTCGGGACTCCTCAGCTACATGTTTTCAATCATAAGTTTTGTTTTCCAAAAACACATATCAGTCAATACTCCTAGAATACGCTGCATTTTCTCTTCTCGCGCTTCTGATCCCTTGGAGCCGATTCCTGGGCAGCTGCAGCATGCTTTAGCGAGCCCCTGAGTTTGTCGCTCCGCAGACTGTTTACTTTTGTCTATCTACCTCCCTTAGCGATCTGGACTTCATGCTGCTCTATCTCAGAACTACACTTATCCTGAGATGTCTTGCAATTTGGTTTAAATTTCCAGATAAATGAAGCTAGATAGCGTTCCTTTACCAAGCCACTCAGCGCCGTTGAGGTGACCAGCGCCACCAGCTGGCCCAAGCATATCACAACCGCAATTTCCGTTCTGTCCCACTTCCCATGTTTCTTCGATCTGTTTAAGACATTTATTGCTCTCTTATGACATTTGTGGCTTTTTGATGCAAGTCGTAAATAATACTCCGAGTCTGATATGCACCATGATCAACATGATATATGTTCCTGACCTGGGCCAGCTAGATTTGGGCCAGCTAGATTTGGGCCAGCTAGATTTGGGCCAGCTAGATTTGACAATCCCCACATTGACGGGTTATCCCCATTTCGCGTTCAGAGCATCATATCTGTTTTTGGTGATACCAATCACACTTCCATGCCTCAGATTCTTTGGAAATGCACTCCGATCAGCATCCACCCATGCATTCGCATTCATATTTGTGCTTGTGAATGGTCTGTACCCATCGCTTCCAAAGTCTGCATACTGTCAGCCTTTGCTCTCCCGTCCACAGAAAATTCTTCCTCAGACCCAAAGCCCAAACATGCCGGACAAATATGAATCAACTTACAATCGAGCAAAAGATTAACCCTCCCCTCAATAGCATTATCCTTCCAGGCATACGGGCCCTCCACCTGGCTATGAATAAACGTCGTTCCACCTCCTGGCCTGGTCCACGTCCCAAATAATCCCGTATCAGACCTCTCCATATACACATTCGTCGCGCTCTCATTCTTCAAGAAGCGGGCATAGGAGTTCGAGCCAAGTTGGACGTAGGCGAGATCGATGATCGATGTTTTGCCGGCGCTGATGAGTGTTTGGGGACTGCTGAAAGTGCGAAAGTCGGATGTGTAAGCGTAGCGGATTATGTCTGGGCCTGGGGTGCCGGTGTGTGAGGAGTCTGAGGAGGAGTAGAATTTGGAAGCCCAGTGGACGAGGTATTGACCTTTTGATTTGGTTGGTTGGATCTCTTGGTACATGAGGAAGGATCAATTACCTCTGCTTGAATCCCAAATCGCGTCGGGAGCCCATACCATGCCGGCATCGTTGTTCTCGACTTTGACGAGCCTCTCGGTTCCCCAGTTAATAAGATCAGTACTCTCCCAGATGTAGATACTGAGAGAGCCTTTCCGTTGTGCCGCATCCCATGTTGTCTGCCACAAGCGAGGGTTTCGGATCAGCTTTCATATTCTCCAGGTTCTCTTCCGTCATAAAATTGAAGCATAATATTTAAACTCTCAAGACCATATGAACGTACCTTCCCGATATCCAGGTCCGTCCCAATAATATACCACTTCTTTCCCGCCTCCGAACCCCCACCACTCACAATCGACGGATCCCTCACGCCTCCGGTCCCAAGGCTCGGATCCAGGATTGGACTCCCACCTTTCAAAGCCTTATAGGAGAAAGCATTGTTCCCGTTGCTGAGATAGAAATACACGTTTGGTGCGCTACCAAGAAAAAATACTCCCAGATATCCAACTAAGCTTGCATCAGCGCGAGTTTGTAGCTCAACATTCTCTGCTGGTGGTGATGGGAGGGCGTGCGAAGAAAGTGCCAAGAGAGCTGGGAGAAGATATGAGAACTTCATTCTGAAGGCGAGTAGAGATACTGTAGCCGAGAGAAAAAGAAAATCCCGCAAGGGATGGTGAGAAACATTTTGTACTATATATGAATACCGGGGGTATCGCGGTTGAGGCATCTGCCGATAATTCAACTCGCAAGACAAATAAGTTCAAAACTTAGAAACCTAGTAGTCATGAGAACTCAATTACAATCTCCTCATTGGGACGGCAATGTCAAACTAAAAATCATCCACTCATTCGGGTGAACTGCTGGCGGCACTTGGTTCGCACCTCTTGCATGGAGTCTAAAGTGCGAAACTTTGTGGTCTTGGACTCGAACAAAGAGATCATGGGGAACATGTCTGATAGACGGAATTTCTCGCGAGTTATCCAGTTGCCCAAATAGCCCGAAGTCCGGGATGTGTGCCCTGCAGAAGAGCCGAGAACGTCCCCCCGCCATCCCCGGATTTCTGCCAGACGCGGGGTAAGTTGACACATGACCACTGCATTGTTACCTTTATGGACGAAAGCCGTCCAGAGTTACTTTGAGAAGATCCCAGAGATGCGAGATGTTAGTTGACCCGGTTGCCAAGAAAAAATCACATTCGCACGAATGGGGGTCAATAGAACGAATTTAGGTTCTGGTGGTGAGAAATTTTGAGGATAAGGTTGTGTTTGATGCTTAGTTGGGAAGGGTTGCACGGCCAACCCTGCAGATGACAAGAGCTTGTAAAAATAGTATATGAAAGCACTCGGAACTTTCTCATCAATTGTGCGTCAAGCGAATTCTGGGCTCTAACTTTAAATGAAGTGAGTCAGCTTCATTCATTTGTTTACATTCCAACGCCAATACACTAATTAGCCGAGGACGCTCCAGGCCGCCACTTCCTCTTCTGCAGTACTCCTCCATACGATCCTATTCGTCAGTCAAAACCAGTTGTATACGTCTTACAAAAACTTCTTGAGCTTCTTCTTGAATCTTTTTTAGAAGTTCTCTGACTTGTTCTACGCATTATTTTTCCTTCTCCAATGCTAGATCAACCCGCCCTGCTGTTACCCAGTGGCTCTTCTCTCCAGGTCAGCGTAAGGAAATTCTTATAGGCCAAGTGATTCAATAGTGCTATTGACTTAATCACATTGTAAGCTGTAGATATTGTTTCGGGTTGCAGTGTTCATCTGCTTTCTGGAGGGTCGTCGTCTATCCTCGTCGCGATTGCACACCACATTTATTTCCGCATCTCAATGACTCTTCTCACTGACATTGGAATTCTCAGAATATGCCTAGACCGGAATCAAGGCCGAGAATTTTGCTTCTTAAATGTGGTTCTGGGGTACTGGCAAGGACTCCACGAGGCACTCCAACCTGGCAGCAGCATATCCGAATGGGCCTATCACTACTCTTCGGACAATACTCCGGGGCTCTGGAAGTCTTGAACGGGAAATTGGTGTAATTTAGACTTTCGGAGATCTAGGGACTCGCAGTAAAATATAAATTTTTGTGTGAGACCTCCAATGAAAATCAGAAAGCTGCGGTGCCACGCAGGTGCATGCGCCTTTCGGATATACAGAAACTCTCCCCGCCTTCGTGGTCCATTTCCGGTCAGAGTTTCTAGCAGCTATGAAGTGAGGAGCAAACTTTGTGACTGCCATATTTACGTACAGAATGTATTGGTTCCATGTACATATATACATTTACAGCGCGTGTCTCTTTACACCATTGATCGTGTGCCTCCTCGCTGCTGCAAGTCATCTACACCATTGCTTGGTGCTTGTGTCTTCCAAAAGAGAAATATCAGTAATACTGCATCTCAGTGGCTTGGAAATGACCTACGCTTTGTCACTGTTCTTTCGATTGAATGTAATCAATGTCAGATGTCAGGATTCGAAAAACAGTAGCCTCTTCTTTCACAAAAGTCTCATCCACAGCCTAGTCCAAAGAATAGCATCGATGGACTTTTTCTAGACTACTTAAACAATCAGGATTCATCAATCAGTAAGCAACAAGCTTCCTAGGTCTTACTTTTTACTCCGCGGATGCATGCTCCTCCACCACCGACAATTAAACGAGGCTTCTGCTGATGTCCTGTAGCCACCCCTTGCATGACCCCACAATGTACTGGATTTCAGATCTGGAAGCGAAGCAAAAATGATTCGTCAAAGGTGAAGCGAAAGAAATAAGAAAACCTCGCCACACTGAATTTGTTCTTAGCATCAAAGTATCAGACTGTGCCACAATACGACCTGACCTATAGGGAATGACATAGCGAGCTGGTTAAACTTCTTGAGACAACTGCAAAGATAGTTTCAGAATGAATACACTAGTTTTTGTGATGCCAGAGTCGTATTTCATATTTTTGACATCAACCGAGATGTCTTGTTTCTACATGGCCCTTAATTATGCTCTGTTGTTTTGTTTTGGTTCCTGGAAGCAATCTGGGATAGGCCAGCGTTGTGCATATCGACTGTCATATGAGAGATCTGTGTTTCGTTAGCTAGAATTTCTCTCTATGGTTAAAGTAATGTTGAAACCAGTCATTCTGAGTGGCTCGTGCTGAATTGTACTCTCCCATTTGAATATCTCAGACAAGGTCATATGTGGTCAAGCAGTGAGTAGGTGGCTTTGTTGTGCATAGATTCACACCAAATACTAGAACACAGCATGTTTTGTGTCACTAGCACCCTCTCCTCCTACATCCACCTCCCGGTTTACTGCCAATAAACGAGAGTTACAACTCCCCTTAATCGAACCTGAGTCCCTCGATCAGTACGAGATCAGACGAGGGAACCTATAGATTGCTGGAGTTCATGAGATGTCGGCAGGTACTGAGGGGCCGGAACGTTCCCTTTGATTTTAAATTAGCCCTCAAGTCGGAAATACGATATGATTTGCAGCATCGGAGGAGCACAATAGACATTGGTACTTAGCATCGGATGTAGGAAATGCAGTAGAAACTATCTTGTCCCTTACAAGCTGAGAACTTGAGAGAACACCACGTCGAAGTAATGCTACGAGGGTCTTATACTGTCAAGAGAAGAACATAAAAGGAGAGCAAATCCCCTCGAAAGAAGCTGTTCTTCATGCCATCGATCTTCCCAATCATCTCTTTCCAGCTCAGCACACAACAGACATCTCCACAATCTCGCTAATTAAAGACCCCTTCCTATTCTTCATTATGAAGTTCTTCGTCACTCTCCTCAGCTTCGCTGTTGCGGTCTCTGCAATTGATATCTATTTTCACAAACAGAAATCTGGCTGTCAAGGTCCAGCTGCTGTGTGCACAAACTGAAGTCCCGATGTAAGTTTCCCTCTTGCCCTTTGCGTTTGCGGAACTCTACACCGGTAGGTTGAAATGAGTAAGTCATGGCTGAAAATCCATCTCATCAGAGCTTCTGCGGTCTTCCAACCGGCTCCGTCCCATCCCTTGGTTTCCGAGGAATTCCTGTCAACTGGTTCCTCCAAGTCTGTGGCCACGAAGGCGGGTGGTGCGCTCGCGATAAGAGCATTGAGACAGCCTCCTTCACCAACTTCAAATGTCTTGGCAATGGACCCTACACCGGTGCCGGCTACGGATTCCTTTCCAGAAAGACATTCAGAGGTACCGAGGGAGCTCAAGGAGAGGAGAAGTGCACTCTGCCTGATCAGCTTGTTTTGGAAGACGGGAGCAGGTCAGTCTCTTAGGGCTCGACGAGGCGAAGGTTGTGGAGACTCTGAATGCTACGGGCGAGGAGTTGGATAAGGCCCTTGAGGACTTGGAGCAGATTGTGTAGAGATCTTCTTAGAGAGCTTGTGAGCAATGAGCAGGGAAAGTCGAAAAGGTTGATGAGTGAAGAGTGGTGAAGTGCTTTCCTACTTGCCAATGTGTGCACGGTTTAGTAGAGTCCTGTCCTTTCTTTAAAGCAACTATCTCGTAATGTAAATGGTGTCTCCTCTTGTTGAAAATGATCAGTTACATGTGTAGTTTCCTCGATGCAGAAACATTGGGGTGTGTGATTTTGGGGCTGGTGATCGCCTCGTTCTCCTATCGTTCGCTTAATATCGCTCTTGTGCCATCATCACTTGAAAAGTTTGAAAGTTCTAAAAGAGTTATGGTCAACACATGTGATTAAGGACAGATCTAGGATTCTTCAGGTGAAGCTAGAGAAGAATGAATGTCAGCCACATTCAATAAGGGGCTAGTTGATCCAGTGAAGAGCGGCACTTTGGGATGCAGGGTCTCAGATGCTTTCCCAAAATAGTCCGCGTGACTATTTGCATTTGTCAACACCAGGTTAGTCATATTTGGAGTGGCTGCCTATAAATTTTCCATAATTTGATACCCTGAGCATTTCTGTATGACCCATTAGTGATGGCGATTTTAGAAGCATGAAAGGCAATAACGCGACCGACTCCAAATCAAGAACAACTGGAGATAAACTCCGTAAACCATGTTCCCTAATCCATGCTCGATTCCAACCTGAAGCAGCTGATATCTGAGTATCTAGACAATTTAGCATTACAATATAAGTTGTGAAAGTCTTCGACTCCACAACGTTGAACTGTACTGGCTAACACATGAATTCTTTCTTATAATAAACATGAATTAAGGATCGACTATTCAGTGACCTGTAACTCGCTTGTGCTGTAGAGTCCAATTCCTCTAGGTCCACTGTTTCTTAATCATTCGAGTGCAATGGGCCCAGAAGTTGGTCTTAATGTCTTGCTGGACCCGGTCGGTGAGGACACTGAGGAGACGCGCCACATCGCGTCGGTTAAACCTCGGCAAAAGTGTAGTCTTGTCAGCCTTGTCGCGAACTGCAACTCTCAAGATCACTAACTGCTCGCTCCTTACAATCTGCAAGAATGCCGCCAGAATTGATTCCCGATGATGATGAGTATGCCTCAGAGGAAGACTCCGACTTCGCCCCCGATGCAGTACCCGCGCCGGACGCAGAATCCTCAGACGATGAATCAGATGCAGAAGAATCAGCGGCGGTAGCAAAACCGACACAACCGAAGAAAAGGAAAAGAGGAGACGATGAGGAGGCAGAAGATCTGGGGTTCGAGAACTCAGGAGATGAGGCGATCATGAAGGAGGGCTCTAAGGCGCGGCGGAAGAAAGGAAAGAAGAGCAAGGAGGATCTGGAAGACGAGGGGGGTGAAGGAGGATTGGTGAAGACAAGGAGTATGAGGGCGCAGGAGTAGGTGCTATCTAATGGATCTGAAGACTCATTACTGACTAAACTCTATCAGAAAAGTTGAAAAGAAACCTCTTGTTAGCACAGCTGCAGCAACAATCGATGTCGATTCCGTTTGGGAAGCGATGATATCTGGGAAACCAGCCGCGCCAGAGCCCAAACCCACCATCGAGCCAACCTCCCTCCTTTCTCCGAACGGTTCTGCGAGTCCCGAAACCAGACGAACGACCGTATCAATACCTAATGGTACGATAGAGGCATCTCGGTCGCCGAGCACATTGAGCGATGGCCCCGATTCCATGATCATGATCAAACGAACCTACAACTTCGCAGGGAAAGTCCACACAGAACAAAGGCTTGTTCCTCGTAACTCTGCAGAAGCAAAACTCTATTTGGCAACCAATCCACCGCCTGGCGCCGCGCCAGCATCAGCTGCACCAGAAGCAGAAGACTCGCTCTTCACAAAACCGAAACGGCCTTTGAAGAAAGCTCGGAGGTCAATATTTGAACCTGTGATTGAGCTACCGCCGAGGACAGATCTATACTTCGGCACCCGGAAGCAGAGTGACCTTACACTGGTGGGTGCACAGGCAAAAGTCAAGAAGTTTAATACCGTGGAGAAGAGTGCGATGGACTGGGCAGGCTTTGTGGACAAGGAGGGCATTGCGGATGAGTTGGATGCTGCTGGGAAGAGTAAGGGCGCCTATAAGGCAAGGCAAGAGTTTTTGGCTAGAGTGGAGGCAAAGAAAGTGGAGGATGATAGGAGGGCGAGAGGTTTACCTGCTCTGCTATAGGAGGAGGTGACCTCGTGTACGATTTTACGACTATTACTTAATGAATAAGGAAGTTCCAATATTGGACCTGTAAGCCTCAGTATAAGTGCGCGTGAATCTGACTAATTTACCGAAGAGGAATCTGACGATCCTATTTCAAAATAGTCTTCGGCGGCACTTTTGCTCCGGATTTCTCTCCCATCGAGATATCTCTAGAACCTCGTTATCACACGTGAGGCATACCTCTCCGAAACCCTTACTGACGTCCTCCGACTAACAATTCTTCATTCAAAGAGACATTCCTGCCATCACATTCTACCATGGACAGCATCAGTCAGATCCTGACAACCCCCGATCGCCCATCGAGGAACTTCAAAACACTTCTGGCCAGATTTCCAACTATAATGGTCACCATACTGCCCCCCTAGCCTGTGGCACCTTTATGGTGTTCTTACAACTCCCGCTCGAGCTCAGATATCAAATTTGGAAGCACGTAGCATTTCACCCACGCAAGGTCAATCTCGGTGGAGCTTTCTTCAGATGTGAGAGTCACAATCCAAGTCAAAGCAATATGCATGCTTCCATTGAGTCCTGCAAGGATTCTCGTGCAGAAGTCCTGAGGTGCTATGTGCTTGTCGACGAGCCTACATACGAAAGTCACAACTTGGATGTGTCATCACCCTATTGACTTGATCGATGCGTCTTCGGCTAGAATATATGTTCACACGAGTCCATGTGTAGCTTCGAGGCAATGAATTTGCTGGGAATTCCATTCTCAAGCCCAAGTATGTGAAGTCCAGATGAACTGCAGGCTGCTCGCTTAATACCTGTCTCGGTTGCGGAAATCAACATGGCACTTTCCTATATTCTCGCTTGTTCCCTCATTTTCCTCCAGGCTAATGAGTTAATCGAAACACTGGAGTGGAATCCTAGAAGTATATGTTATTGCAATCCAGCGGACTATCATTCTGACAAACTGTGACTGCGTGCTTTGTATTTGTATGCGGGGTCGGTAATTGAAAGGAAGACTGTAAATGGGACTTCTGGCTGTTAGAAGTATTTTTCAGTACAGTGAAAGAGGAGTCAAGAGATGAGAATTTGCTTGAAATGGACATGGTGTGGCAAAGCTGTCACTTTTGACAGTTTGTGATTCTCCTCGATGCATGTGGGTTGTTCAAGTTGCATCAAGGTCGTGAGTGGATTGTAAAACATTACCTCAAATACTTAGCATGAGTCATCAAAGTCGAGATAAAGTATCCAACCATCAGTCATAAGACCTTCGAGTAATGGCGAAACTGGAAACCTCTGTGCCTTATCTTGATGTTCCTGTCTTACTGTGGACATTAAGAGCGATATGTGGCAAGCATGAGCTCCTTATCACCCACCGATCCCAGGAGGACGAAAAGACAACCCAGAATGTCTACTCTGATGACATGATATTGACTGCCTTCAATTCTCATGAGATAGACATGATCCATGGTATAAATTCCCAGTCCCCCAGATACCCTTTGTACCCTCACCATCCAGAAAGCACTTCACAGTTTGAAGATCATTTCTACCACAGACAGCTTCCAACAGTCATCATGTCATCCCCCTTTCTCCGCGCCGATTTCTACCTGCGATTCAACGGACGCACCACAAAACGTGTAGTCGACATGGGTAGCTCCGTCGAGAAAGCACGTCCACGACCAAACCCTCTCGAGCGCGGCCCATGTCCCAAAACCTACCACGAATATCTCCTTGGAAAAAGAATCACTGTCTGCATGATCTGTAGACTGTATGTCCCAACGGAGATTCAAAGGAGATTGATGGAGCTTGCTATCAAAGAGCGCGATCGTTTCGCTTTCGATGAGCAAGTAATGGCAGCGATCGAGCGGACGAAGAGGGAAGTTCGAGAGGAGATGAGGGCTAGAGAAAAGGCTGAAGAGAGTGACGATAGTGAGAGTGAGTGACTAGTTGTGGAATCATTGTGGTAAATAAATGCATTGGAATTTTCGCTGCGTAAGAAGATCGAACTGTGGAATTTTCTCAAGAAACCGATGAGTATCAGAAAAGGTCTTTCTAGCGTCCCATCCTTCTAGGGACCAGAAGACACATGCAATTCATTCTGTACCTCTCTTAGCTTGGGCGGCCACGCGGTCCATGCCTCGGCCCGTAGACCAGAAAATGCCATGAACCCCTTTCTCACCAATTTCGCTAGCTCGCTTAGTAGATCAGGCCATTTGAAACACTTACGGGTTTGTTTACCGGCTGCGGCCGCACACTCTATCAAAAAGTGTGAATCGACCGATTGATTGCATGTCTTCTCAAGGAAGGTTCAAGATATTAAAGCGGCACTCGTGGATCTCGGGGCATACAAAACATACCGGCGTGCCAATGCACCCTGTGCCTTGACCGTTTCTCCACAACTCATGATGAGTTTGGCAATATTGTTCACAAGTACAGTAACGAAACGGATCAAATCATGATTAACATTCAATGACTATGAAAGATACAAGTTTTACCGCTAACTCTTAACACGTAAGCCGGTTCTATCTCTGTTGATATCATTCAACTTCATTCAGGCTCTTCCTTCTCTCGGGCCGCATAATCCATTTTACTCCCTGCTTCATAAACCGTGCGCAACCAACAGGCTCTTTGATGGTACGGTAACGGCACTGAGCGTTATGCTCATCGTTTATGGCGATGTTACCATGGTCGGAGCGTGGGATGGGTTCAGAGTGGGGTATGCTGTTGCATTGAGCCTTAATACGACAGATATACAAACCGTGCGTATTGATCTTCATGCTGGGCACAGCATGGGTTCTGAACTGATGGTTTTGATGGATTAATGGAAACTGATTAGTGAAAGGTTGATTTGGTGCAGTGTCAGAAAATGGCAAGTCAATGTCATTGGGTGGGCAACAGTAAGCAAATGGGTGGCTAGGTGCTGGGACATGTGTTTACTGAAAGGAAAGCCCTTTCAAGAAGAGTACCATATGATATGCTAAAGAGGAGGCCAACTTGGATGTGGAAGACGTCAGACTTTCTGAATTCCGACTTTGATGAATTCAGCGGATGAGGAAGTTATTCATTAGTTCCAGGTTGCTTCAGGCTTTTTGGCGGCAACACAGCCCTCTTCCCTAGGACCTTGGGAAACGAGAAAAAAGCTGATCTTTCTTGTGTGAATCCTGAATTTATTGGTATATCTTTCCCAATTGCTTCTTTTTCGAGTCTTAGACGATCTTCGGCCTCGATTTTTCCAATTTGCATACAATATCCTATGTCCAGAATGTGAAATTTATAGCGATCCTGCTCGGTATCTTCGCACCTTCCAATGACCACATTTTCAAGTAGGGCGTGAAACATTTCCGTTGAAATAGTCGCTATCAGCTAGGTAACTTGAACAAAGCAAAATCCTGGAGTGGCTACAGATATTTAGTTCCATGCATTGCTGTAGCGTAGTAGAATGTTCCGTAAGAAGAAAAATGTCTTGGGGAAAAAAGTTTCTTCAGCACTTCCGTGGAATCCGACAAGTCACATCTCAGCTGGTAAGATCTTACCAGCACGAGCCGTCTCTCTACTTGTGAGCCCACATTCGAATCTTCAGCTTGCAGAAGTCTTAGATTTTCAATCCGCAGCAAAGTACTAGACTTCAAACTCCTTTACTTCGTCCGCAGAACTGCAAACTTGATTCCTGAAGGACTCATATCACTGGCTTCAACACTACCACACACTTCTCATCGATACGAGCTACTTGCGAGTTTGCTGCAAAACCAGAATCAAGATCAAGATTAGACCTTATCTTCATCATCCATCTCCAGACACGATTCCCAGGCTACAGAGCTGGAAGTAGCTGAAAGCAACGTCGATCTCCCCAGCACGCCCTCGAGCTGACTCGAACCACTGACATAATTTATGAAGCAAGTTTACCTACGACCATTTCTCAGTCACCTCCCTGAGCACCCTCCTTCTCTTCCATCACGGTATCTTACCCTTCCGAGCCTCGATTCTCCATGTTACCTTCCTCCAAGTACTCGTTCGGCACACCACACCAGATCCCTTCCTTAACGAGATATCTAAGCCCGATCTATACCTTCAAGCACTCCGACATATAACCACTACGAGGAGCTTTCTTCAGACCCCTTTGGTTCTTACCTACCCACCGAAACACTAACCCCTCCAAACTCCAACGAATCTATCCAACCAACGACAAAATGACCCCTCAAACCCGCGAATATATATACCCATACCAAAACCCTCGCAGGTTCCAGTCAGGCAGACAAACGCATAAACAAAGGCACGAAGAGGGAGGAACTATACTCCGTCAAGCTTCAGTAAGGATACAAGAACGCTTCAGAATTTTGTCGGTTGTGAAAAGTAGGGGGAGAGCTCATGATACTGCTGCAGAGAAGATAGGACAGGATAGGATGTGACGAATATACGTACATAAATACATCCACACACATACCCAAAACCAAAATTTTAGAGAAGAGAGCAGAACAGCGGGATTCTACTGAAATCCTTGACAGATGGCAGATGGCATATTCAAGCGAAGAAGTTAGGCTATACAGTTGAGAGATCAGGGATGAGGGAGGGACAAACACAGACCATAAATCGTGGAGAGAAAGAAAATATATGGGATGGGAGTGGAAGAAGTCATTTCAGTCTATCATGAAATACTGAAGGAGGAGAAATTGAAGAAGGGCAGCAACAAGATAGATAGGAAGGACGGAAAAGAGGGGAAGCGGAATTGTTTGACGGTACCTAGGTACTAACTGACTGGGCCTCATGACGGGAGGACGAACAAACGTCAAGGGCAACCAGACAACATACCTACCTGCCTGCATAATCCTGCATTCAGATCCAGATTCTAGATTTCAGCCTTCAAATCCAAACACAATACAACCGATACAGTAAATACAGTAAAGTAAACTGAATGCTGAAGCCCAGGAAAGGTACAGCAAGTACACCCTCCGCCGGACCATTCATCCATACACCAGAGGTAGACACCAGAGGCAGACAGACACCAGAGGCAGACCACATCCAACTCGTTATTATTTCCTCTCCTTTTCAAGCACACATTGAAAGCGTCTCAATAATAAATCCAATCCAATCTAATCCAATCCAATCCAACCCAATCCAACCCAACCCAATTCAACCCGATCCACTCACTCGCTCAGCCAAGAAGAATGAATGAATGAATGAATGAATGCCCTTCGCTGCTGTACATACATGTATTGCCATGCCATGCTATGCTATGCTATACTACGCCCTACCTACTGTACTGCATTGAATTAACTTGATTTGAATTAACTTGAATTGAATTGAATTGGAATTGCAAGAACGATGTCCTAGCTCTCTCTCTCTCTCTCTCTCTCTCTGTCTCTTACCTCGCACACGTTCCCACTTCTCACCAACGATAACACCGAGAACAGCAACACCAACACCAACAACAAGAACAAAGCAATGTAGTATTATTTTTGCATATTTTTCCATATTTTATATCATACCTCATTGATCAACTTCACCGCCAGCATCAAAAAAAAACCTTGATCACAATCTTCAATCTCAACTTCATCTTCATCTTCAATCACAAACTTCAATCTTCAAACTTCAAACTTCAACTTCAAATCTTCAATCTTCAACTTCATCTTCAATCTTCAAACTAGAACTAGAACTACCTACCTAGCTAGCTAGCTAAACCAAACCAAACCAAACCACTCAAAACTAAACAAAGCTAAACAAGCTAAACAAAAAACATACCATGTAACCAAACCCAGACCAGGGCCCCCTCGCTATCTTATCTCATCGTATCGTATCTTATCCCATTGCTGCATTCCTAGGTTGGTTTAATCCCATGCTTTCCCAACTATCATATCCCATGCTTTCTTTCCCATGCTTTACTTTGCACGCCCATCCCGAACCCATCGCATCCCATCCTATCCCAGGTATGTCCGGACTCTCAGGGGAAGAAGCAAAAAGAAAATGAGAATTTAAAAGAATCATAGAACATAAAAAAACCAAAAAAAACCAAAAAAAAAAAAAAAAAATCCGTGAAAAAAAAACCAAAAAAAAAAACCGGAACAAAACAGACTGGAAAATGCTCGCTTCGCTTCGCTCGCTCGCTAGCTCGTTAGCTGGTTGGCGTAAGGTTGTTGTATTGATGAATGTAAACGAATGAATGAAAAAAGCGTGATTAAAATATAAATGTGTGTGGAAGACGCTGAAACGCTGGAGGCTGAAACGCTGATACGCTGACGATGTATGTAATGTATATGTATGTAAATAATCTGAACGGTCGTAGCGTTGGTTGGGTTCGGGTGTCCATCCAACAGGACGTGTGTGTTGTGTTGCGTTGTAGTGGTAGGTAGATAGATAAGTACTGACTGATTGAATGGTGGTAGGTGGGTAAAATGGTGATAAAATTAAAATGTCTTAAAAAAAGCCTCTGTGTTTTGGCTGAGGTGGGCCGAATGAAAGAAGAATAGAAGATGGAAGGTAGGAGATAGAACGACCAGATGATATGGCATGCCTCCATCCCGATAGATGACGAACAACAATGCTTGCATGCACAACCAGACCCGGATCGGACCCCCCTGGATGACGAGAGCAAGTGAGAGAATGATGGATGAGGGATGGGGTATACGCTAAAGATGCTGCCTCCGTATTTTTTGATCGTGAGAACCCTCCAGAACCAGCAAAACCCGAAGTGGAGAAATTCCCTTGCTCAATTCTGCTGGTGGAGATGATGCTGATGCTGATGCTGCTGATGATCATCCTTCAGATCAGGATGCTGCCCAAACTGACCATTATCCGAATTCAAGTAATCCTGAAACGCAGCCGGGTTCGGCATCTGATGGTGCGGATGGCCTAGACTACCTGTCCGGACTTGACTGCCCATCGCAGGACTAGTATCATATCTCGTCAAGCCGTCGCCGAACGAATGGACCGGCTGGCTCATGTGAGTAGTCTGAGGCTGGGGCAGAGGTAGGAATGGCCCGATTGATGATTGCGGTGATGTGGTGTAGTATTGGGTTGCTGGTGCTGAAGAGACTGGGTTGGTCCATCCGGTTGAGAACATGCTTTGCTGGGGACTGGGGAAGACGGGTGGGGGGATGTAACTCCGACGACTCGGGTCGATGGTGGTTGGGCTGTGTGGTTGGTATTGGTTCATACCGCGGAAAGTTTGGTCCTCGTACCCCATTTGATCCATTGGGGCGTTGTAGCGCATTGGGAGGCCGGCACGCATCGACCGCATGCTGTGGTCGTCGGCTTGTTGGAATTGTTGGTGCTGACTCATCGATGGCGAAACGAGACTCTCTGGTGTTGGCACCTGCGTCGAATTGTTGACGGTACCATCTTCTTGCTCAGGTTGATAGTTTTCACCATCTCCTTCTGAGTCATCTTCAAGAGCAATGCTTTCACCATATCGAACAGGAACGATGGTTGTGCCATCTGGTTCTGATTAGTCTTGAGACGTCAGTGACGGTTATGGGAGACAAACCTATTTCACCCCGCTTGTATCGTTCCTGAATTTTGGCCACCTTGAAAATCTCCTTCAAAAACGGCCTCCTCAACTCATGTCCTGGATTCTCCTTGTCGGAAAACCACGGCGACATCATTTCCATGGTAGCACTTTCAAGTTTCTTGACATTGAGATCCAACTTTTGAATACATGGGTGCTGCTTGTCTGTTGGTTTAACAATCATCTGGATGATGTGAGCCAGAAGCTGGATCCGTTCTGATTTGAGGTTAGCATAATGGAAGTGATCCACAATCGAGAGGTACTTACCATGTTTCAGAAGATGGTCAGGTTCCTTGTGCCGACAAGCATCTTTGCCAGTAGTGCTTGGCCACCATGGAGGGGCATTCTCGTCTCCTTTGGTGTATGGATGGTGCGTCTGCTTCTTAGGTTCCAGCAGCTTGACAAACACCTTCCCTATGATTTTGCACGCCGTCTGTTGCATATCCTTGAAGCGCTGTCTGTAGTACGCATCCACTTTTGCATCGTCGCCAATCTCCATATCATGCCTCGTCGTCGATTGGGCGACGGGGATCTCCTCGCTGGACTTCTCTCTGTATTGACTCCCGTACCCCTTGCGTTTCCTCTTCACACCGACAGAACCCTCTGAATCTTCCGACCTGGCCTTCCGGTAGTGTCGTTGACTGATCTCCGATCCACTGCTCTGTTTCCGAGTATCATATTTGCCCTCCAACTCAAACTCGCTGTACATGCCCCCATCTTGATGATACACTAGAGAGTCCATTAGCAACTATAATCTCCAATTGGCGTAAGGTCATACGGGAGCCTTGATATCCTTCTCGTGCTTCTGCTTTCAATGCACTGCTCATAAACGAATCTCTAAATTGCTCCGTAAAGAACTGATCCCGATATGGCCTCAGAGATTGGGAAGTGAAAATCCGGGGTTCAGGCAAGTCTGTCTGAACAATCAAAGCCCATCTTTTGAGACCTGAAATACCACAGTGGTCCTTCAATGCCGAATCGATTGTCTTGAATCTGTCAGCCCGATGACATCGTCATTGATGAGTGGAAGGACTAACCGCTGGAATTGCTGGTTCATGGCGACGCTGTACGATAGGGATATTTGGGAGTCGAGGTTCCTGAGTTGTATCCAGGAATGTGTTTCGGTCATTTCGAGACCAATCACTCTCCCTTTGAGGATAGAAAGCCCCCTGTTGTAAGGGAGGTCCGCCAGGATGTTGTTGAACCATTTTGATGATATATACCAGACACCGGTAATGAAGAATGTCAGGCTGTATGTGACTGAACGGCGGTGTGATGTTCAAGTCGAGTTGTCGTATTGGAGATCATAAAACGAGGATGTAGATTCAGACAGAGAGGGAGAGAGATCTAGATAGATGTATCAGGGCCCGGCAGAGTGGAGCGGATGTGATGCCTGCAGTGTGGATTCAGGGCGCTAGACCGGCGGGACAAGATATTAGTTTAATTCACAACATGCATGCAGACAGATGCTAGTGATGTGCAGGGGATTTGGATGGTGGCTGTAGCTCGAGACGATGCACTGAGACAGAGGAGGGGATTGATTATTGTGTTCTAGACATGACATGGAAGAAGAAAAAGCAAGCTGACGAACTGTTGATCAGGGAAGGTTATCCTCTCGGAGAATATATGTCGAGCTAGCAGCTGAGTGGTGGGTTGGATTGATCTGCTGCTCTTTTGTGCTGGGGTGGACAGTGGCGTTTGTAATGGGTGTTGGCCCAAATGTTGCACAAACGAGAAACCAAAAGTAGGCTCGTGTGGAGAAGCTGGGACCTGGGTTGATTATGATAATGCAACCATGGGATATCGATACAGCAGAAGGCTTGTGGCGTGGCTGTCAGCTAGCTAGGGCAAAGTAAGGCAGATCCCGACCGAGACTATGTTTTCCTTCCCGAGACAGCACCCGTCTAGACCGATTGGGCCGGATGTGTCCTCCTGGTGAAACTGGTGAGCTGATGTTGAGAACAGCTGCTGGAGATTTTGAACTCAGAGCTGGAACGATGACGGCGATGGCTGAGCATGCGATATGCGAAAAGATAGGAAGACAGTCGCAAGGGAGGAACACTTCGCATCCCTTTGGCTTATTTGCTTGGTCTGGGCTGTGGAATGCGATGAAGGCTATGGCTTGGACTTCGACTTGGACTTGCGCCAGCTGCTGTGTTTGATTGCCCTACCCCTCTATAATCACACGCTCCCGAACGGGCGTGTGAGACATCCGCCGCCCTTACTGTAGCGGAAGCCAGCAGTAGTCGACGAGCCTCGAATGCCTGTCTTGTTTGGATGAGGCAGCAGGTACGTACTCCAAGGCTGCAATACTCCAAGCCAAACCCCCGTACGTACAAAGAGAGTAAGTAGTAGTAATCTGTGTGTGGACCTGTGTCCTCGTTGATGCCGGGCAACAGTTGAGGCGACGACACTCGAACTGCGTCGAGACCCTGGAACAACCCGAAATGTCCCTAAACAGGACACGAAGTAAGACCAGCGACCTCAAACTCAGATTGTGGTCCGAGGTAAATTACTGCGGTTCTGGTAAGAAGGAAAGTGAGAGATGAAGTGGGCCGTCAGTTCTAATTATCCTCCGATCGATCTTTCGGAGTGGTGGGAGAAATGACAGATCTGGCCATGGTTTTTCAGATGAAAAGCAGCAGGAGTGTGCTGCGGCGCGAATGCACGAAAATATAGAGTTCCGCACAAGGCCGCGTGAGAAAGAACATCCTGAACGCAAATCCCTCGTGGTTTGTATGGTGGATGATGGGGTGCCGAGCCGGCCTGTGATTCCAAGGAACCAGCCGACAAGGTACGAAAGCAGCAACATGCAAGGCTCGAACAGAAAGACTCAGGGGAGGGGCCGATAGACCCGTACACAAACCACCATGGGACAGACACAGATAGCTAAGCACTGTGACTACTGGCTTCTGCTCTCGCAGCACCGATTCAAAAATTGCGTCGCCTTTGCTCTGCTCTGCTGTGCTGTTACTGCAGTGTTCACTGTTGTGTGATGTCTATCCTATCAATGATTATGATTGCATAATAATGAAGAGTTTGGCGAACATAAGAGGCAGTGTAGGGATGCAGTACGACAACTGGAGAGCACAGAAGAGCGCAGACGAGCGCCCAGCCAGCGTACTCGTACAGTAGAACAGCCAGCCAGCAGACAAACACTGTTGAAGCAGCGAGGGACGAGGGGCGAGGGACGAGGGGCGAGGGACGAGGGACATGCAAAACACAGCAGAGTCCAATTTACCAAGCCTACCCTGCCTGTCCTGCCTGTCCTGTCTGCCCTGCCTGTCCTGCCTGTCCTGCCTGCCCTGCTGCACCTTCCAGCAGTTTGGGTCAACTACTGGTCTGCCCGCCAATCAGCGACAGGCACAGCCGAATTGTACTTGGCCACTGGCCACTGGCCACTCGGAAGGGTGAAATACTCCTGTGGATCATAGCAGAGTGACTGAGTGAGTAACGTGTATCGGTTGGCGGCAAGGGAGAGGGGGATCCTCTGCCACGGGCGGGTGACGGGAGTAAGTCTATTCGTGAGGAGTGGACGGAGGGGCATGTTGGGGGCAGGGCGGGTTCCTGGATGAGCTGCTGCAGAGCACACATACAGCACGAAAGGCACAACACAACACGTCCGCTTCTGCTCCTGCTTCTGCTTCTGCTTTGCACCAGCTCACTCGGCGGCTTACTGGCAGGCACATCCATCCTGCCTCCCCACCCAAGACCTGCCTGCATCGCAGAGTTCATTATTGGCAGGAAGAGTACCTGCCCTAATTGTCGAGCGCATGAATCGTGTACAATTTCCTGGATACAACATTGGTCCACAGGGTTGGGCGGTGGCCACAGCATCTGTTGAGTTCTGTTTTCTTTGTTTGCGCAGACGCAGACCAGGGGTTCGTTCTTGCCAGCGAGAAAAGTGAGGGGTTGACCTTGCCCATACAGTAGGAAAGGAGCAAAGAAGCGAGTGGATTTGGGCGCAGTGGAGTGAGTGAGTGAGCGAGTGTGGTGGAGTGGTGGAGTGGTGGAGTGAAGGTCGGTTCAGTTCAGAGCAGTGCAGTGCAGTGCAGTGCAGTGCAGTGCAGTGATGTCGTCCAGGGTTGGCAGCGTACTCGTAGTGCGGTAAGCTTGATGCGGCCGGTGCGGCAGCTAACTTAGTGTAGTGGTGGGCAGTGGGCGAGTGGCCAGTGCTCAGTGCTGGCACACTAGGAAGGAAATACTTCACACCAGACTACTACTAGGCGCACAGGCTGGACTGCACTGAGCACCCTGCCCTGTTAGCTACCCGTCAGCCGTCCCGAGGCCGACCGACTAAATCCCTAAATCCTCACTCTAAGCTAACCCCAAGCCCAAGCCTGAAACTAAGATTTGCATCTGACAGCAGCGAGCACACCTGCCAAGCTGCCCTGACGTCGATCGTATTGGTGGATGCTGACTACTGAGAGACATGCATTGCAGCAGTGAAGCAAGACAAGGCAAGGCAAGGCAAGGCAAGGCAAGGCAAGGCAAGAAAGAAATACTCGCAGAGAAGCTACTGCATACCGCAAACCATAGAATCACCTACATTGGGCAAAACACGGCGAGAAGCGAAGCGAAATCAACAACAACCTGGGCAGAGGCAGAGGCCGAGGAAGATGGATGATGGATGATAGGAAGAATGGGGGGGTGATCCAGCAGACGCGCTATTGGACGACGGGTGGCAGGGACGTTAAGCCCGGGAGCATTGATCCACTGCTGTGCGTGGTCAGGTACAATTCTCAGTGGTCAGGCTCGTACATCCGCTTTCTCTCTGTTTGTTGAAATAGCAGTCAGCGAGAATCGAGTTGAGGGGGACAGCGTGAGTGAGAGCTCGGAGTGAGTGAGTCGAGACTTTGTTTGCTTTTTGCCCTTTGCCCCTCGGCCGTCGGATGTTGTTTCGACTTAACCTTAGGGTTTTGCCGTTGCCAATCCCCCCTAAAGTCGGAACGCTCGCTCGCTAGGTAGAGTAGCTAAGAAAAAAAAAGGAAAATAAAATAGTTCGCACCGAACGAAAAGAAAAGAAAAACAAGGGCTCCTTATTTTTTATTTTCGCGCTAAGGGGCCGTACCTTTTCCCAATTTTTATATTTCCGCTTTTTGACATAAATTCTCAGCCCTGTCAACGGGTAGTGGCGATCTCACACAGATCAGATCAGATCTGGTACCCGTTTTTTTGTCGTGTTCGCCAAATGTGACAAGTTTACTTCCCCTCCCTCGCAACTTTGGCGGCGGCAGGGAAAAACAACCTGAGAGAGAGAGAGAGAGAGAGAGAGAGAGAGAATTTTGGGAACAAGTGTGGAGCTTGCTGCAGCGATGTGGCTTCGAGGTGTCTTGCCCGTCAGGGAGCGATCATTGGATCGCGGAAGGGGAGGAGGAGTCCCGCGGTTTGACGGACGGGATGGATGGGCTGCAGTCAGTGTTGTACAACCCAAGGTCGGTCTTGGAGGTGGTATTTTGTTGAACATGGGATTGAGATGCAAGGAGGGGGTGTCGTCGTCAGTTGATAGCAGAGACAGCGGCTGGCCTTGATGTTTTTATTGACGACGGGCGAGAGTGGTGAGAGAGGGACGGAGTTCTCTTCCGTTCATTTGGCGCTCAAGCCTTCACTAGAGAAGAGCGTGGGCGGACGGGCGGGGTATTATCGATATCGTCGTCGGTATAGCAGCAAGCTTTGCACGAGCATCAATATTTCGCACGAACGCATCGTCAACTTGATATTGTCAATCTCGAAATACTGTAACTCACAGATCATGCGACGGGCAAGTGCCTGTCGGGTCTCAGCTTGTTGTACAGCATCGCGGGGAAGCAGCATGGAAAGTTCCAACACGTGGGGGTAGCAAAGGGGTTTGTGCAGTTTAGGTATGTGTGCGTTTATATGGGACTGTGGTCCACGCACGCATTGAGTTCTGTCGTAATTACAGATCGAGCGCATGTACCTACCTACCTGTTTCCACACGTGGGGGGCGCGAGGGAAACTTCCCACTGTTTGGTAAAAGTACCTGTAATAGTAATAGTAATAGTACCTAGGTATGCTTGTTATATTTCCAGGTGGCCATACCTCAGGTACGGACCATATAATGGTCGGGGGATATGGCTATAGCATACGCGGTATATGGGTGTGGACAATCAAACACGAACCAGGCTTTACGTTTTGGAAAGCAGAGTAGCATCGCTTCGAGTCAGGGTTGTAAGTAGAGACAGTTGTCAATTGTCTTACCAGGCAAGCAGGCATCCAGGAAGATTTTTCTATTCTATTGAAAGTCTAAAGCGTTGTTGCTCAGTTGCTTGCTGTGAGTGAGAGGTGAGACCTGTGCAGAGAGGAGAGAGGAGAATCCTGGCGACAAAGAAGCGCGGTTGAAATGTCCCGTAAAGTACTGCCGTAGGTCCCAGCCCTTCCCCCTCCCTCTCCCGAGGCAAACAACTGCTCCATCCGACTACAAAGGATGGTTCGGTTCATACACACACAAAAGAAAATGGCGCCAGCCAGCCAGCCAGCCAGCAGCTAAGAACCAAAAATAAAAAACAAAGATCAAACGGCATATTGGAGCGATGCGAAACATCAACGACCAACTCGTCAGTCAGTCAGTCTGGCGAAATCTGGACCCTCCTTTCCCCTTCCTCCCCTCCTCACGATCTACGGACGGACGCCCCCATCGACGCCACCTCCGTAACGGCCCCCCTGTCTCGCATCCCAGATACTGTACTGGCACACGAAAAAAAAAAAGAATCCCATGGAAAAGAACCCTGAAAAATCACCAAAAAGAGGAAGGGAAAAAAAAAAGAAAAGAAGACAAAGAGCCCGGAAGGCCTACTTTGGACACCTGTAGTCCAGAACGAGTGTCGTGCATAGAAGGGGAAGGGGGGCTTACCGCGCCAATTTTTCACCATCTGCTCTGTCTCTCTCTCTCTCTCTCCTGAGACACTAGTACTTTCTTCTCCAAGCGCTGGCTCACTAAGGTAGGTAGGTACTCATCCATCCATCTGGCTAGGTGTGTACTGTACCACACCCCTCCCTTCCCCCCATTTATGCCACACACAGGGACTGCAGGCAATACTGTGGGGAAAACCCAACCTCGACTCGACTATCTTAGTCTGTCTACACGGTCCGCACCCACCCACCACCAAGCCCCAAGCACCAAGCCCCAAGCCCCAAGCCCCCTTCTCCCCCTCCTCTCCTCTCGTCTCCCTTGACGGAAGGCTTTCTCACTACTACCACAAAAAGATTCATGCAGTATTGCTTGCTTTTTCTTCTTCCTTTCTTTTTCTTCTTGACATGTATGTATGTCTCGCGGAACACCGTCCGGCTGAAGGAGATACCTCTGTTCCGTACCTTACCTGGCAATCCCCTCCTTCCCTCCCCTCCCCCTCTTTCCCTCCCCCTTCCCCTGTTTTCGTCATCACCACCAAATCATCCACCAAAAGAACCCCATCTCGCCCATCTCACCCAACCAAATCTTTCTGCCGCCCAGTATTCCCGACCTTGCCGCCGCCGCCGCACCGCTTTGCATTTCTAGGCGATGAGCGATGGGCGATCGATCGATTGAGCCAGTACGTACCTACTCAAGACTACCTAGGTAGGTATCTATCTGGGGGAAGGAGGAGAAGGAGATCGAGAAAGTGTGTGTGTGTGCACGTGTAATGTTATGTAGTGTTATGTACGCCATACGCTAGCTATACGCCATACGCCACACACACACAGCTTTGACACCTACCTATTAGGCCAGTACTTGCTTGCTCCACTTCCTCCTCCACCTACCTACCTACCCACCTACCCTCGCTACCTAGTACCTACCCTCCCGCTGCATCTGCATCTGAAATCTGAATCTGAAATCTGAAATCTGAAATCTGGCTACATACATGTGCATACTATTCTCGTCGTCGTTGTGGGTCAAAGAAAAAAAAAAAGGAAAAGAAAAATAAAAGAAAAAGAAAAATTAAGTATCAAGGAGAAAAAGTCCCCTTCCCTCGTTTATTCCTACGAAAACCGCTGATATCGATCGTGCATCGTCCCGCGCCGTTCAGTTTAGTCCAGCGACATTACATACATGCCGAGCATGCGTGCGTGTGTGTGCACCGCACCGGCGAGATGGAGGAGGCTCAGTCCATATCTTCTTAGCTTGTCTGCTTATCTGCTTGTCTCGTCTTGTCTACCTAACAGTCCAACAGTCTAGATCCCCCCCCTCCCCATCTGTATGAACCTGTGTGAACCTGTGTGAACCTGTGCTACTGTAAGTTAGTTACATGTAAGTATTTCGCGAGGGTAAGAGCGGTCGGTTCTACTGTAACCTTACTGTACTGTACTGTATGTAGAACGTCAGTACTGTAGTAGTCAATCAAGACTCAAGACTGAAGACTCAAGACTTAAGACTGTCTCGTACGCTATGCTATACACACACGGACTTGAGGGTGAGGGTGAGGGTGCTTACTGTACGGCGGCGGGAAGTTCGGCAAGTTCCGAACTAGTGTTGGTTGGTTGGTTGAGTGGTTGAGTGAGAGGTCGAGAATGGGAAAGGTCGAGAATAATGGGAAAGTGGGATGGGATGGGATGGGATGGAACATACTACGTACTCCTCCTCCTACATCTTCTGAAGACTGTAACGCAACTGCGGGTATTTATCAAAGACCTTTAGTAGGTAAACAAGGCCTGAAACGGGGAATCATCAGCTTATCATAAAGTACAAATCCACTGCTTTGAATAGGTAAGTTGAGGAAGGATAAGATAGTTGGTTGGTTAGTTGGTTATCCCCTCTGCCTCTCTCTTTCCTAGTAAGTAAATAAGTAAGTAACAAACAGCCGAGAGTAGTCGTCCTGAAAAACCACTTTTATACTTTCGGCATATGCCACTCTAAACTCCACACTACACCATACTACGCTATACTACACTACACTACACTATACTACACTACTACTATAACATGTATGCACGTAAGCCCGTAAGCCAGTCCAGTCCAGTCCACTCCAGTCCAGTCCAGTCCATTACACTACATCAACTCAAGTCCCTCAAGTCACTCAAGTACCTACCTACCTCCAAACCTTCCAAACCTTCCAGACCTTCCATCTTTCCACAAACCCACACTAAACTCTCATCTTGTACGTCACTACAAGTGTCAGTTCCAAACTCTGACTTCTCCAGTTCCTCAATCTACCATTACCATTACCATTACTATTTCCCATCTTCAAATCTAAATCTCATCTTATCTACATCTCACCCCGCACTCCTTCACTATTTCCCCGATTCCCTATTCCCTATTCTCCATCCCCCATCTCACCCCGCACTTCCATTCTCCATCTCTCCATGTCAACCCCCGCACTTCCCTCCCTTTCCCCCTCCCTCCCTTTTCCCTCCTTCCCTCCTTCCCTTCTACTTTCTACTTTCACATGCATGCATCTATCTATTCATTTATCTCAAAGCAACCCATTCCCCTATCCAGTCCAGTCCTGTCCTGCCCTACCCTGTCCTGTCCTGTCCTGTCCTGTCCCAGCCCGTCCTATCCCCGACCACGCACGCCCCTGGCAGGATGCATCTGCATTTGCATGAAGTTACATTGCATTACATGGGGTTACAGTCAATTGCATCGGCAGTGCACTGTACCGGCACTGCAATGCTGTACAATACAGTAGAGTACCACACAATCCACATCTACCTACATTGTAAATCACACCTCGTTACCTACCTACGTCGTATCGGAAAGAGGAATCCTTCCATTCCGTAGTTGCCTTTCCTTTCCTTGCCTTTTCCCCTTACCCAGCATGCACACACGCACGCACACACGCACACGCACACACGCACGACACCTCGCTGTCTTGATATCAAAACTATATGGAAATCAAAATCTGATATATATTTACATATCTATAAATATACACAAAGAACACCACCTTACCACAATCACGAATTATCACAGAACCAACCCAATCCAAAGTCAACCCTTGTCGGCGCTCTCTCTCTCTCTCTCTCCTCTTTTCTTCCTCCTTTCTTCCCTCCTTCCTATCCTCTCCCCTCCAGCAGCGAGCGAGGCATTTTTACGGATCTCTCTATCTCTCTATTTCTACTCACAATATATGATTTACGTTCAATTCAGTCTTACCTTGGCCCCTTGCCCCTTACTCCTTGCCCCTACTTTCCACCCTCAATAGCTCTCTATCGCTCTCTCCCTCTTTCCGATTCTAAGCTTACAAAAACCCTAGATTGGGATCTGGATTCGGATTTGGGTCTGGGGTTCCGAGTCAACCTCAACCTCCTAGTCATACACAGGCTCCATGCTCCATGCTCCCATGTGTATGTGCATGTGTATGGGTTTGAATGAATGCATGTATGTATGTATGTATGTATGTATACATGAATAACCAGCTCAATAATAGCTACATACCTATCTATCTATCCGTCTGTCTGTCTGTCAGTCTGCCTGTATACATTGTACAACTATAAGTTACACACATACACACACACACACACACACACACACACACACACACACAAGACACCAACCAAGTACACCGGAAGTACGGAATACAACGCAATACAACGCAATGAAACATAACGCACCGCACCAAAGCGTAGCTTGATGTTAACTCCATCCTATTTTATCCTATCTTATTTGAAGGGTGAGGGAGGGAGGAGGAGGTCAGGAGGAGGACTGGGATGGAAATGGGGATGTTACGGTGGGTTGGTTGGTAGGTTACTAACTTAATCAACTCTCAGCTCTCGAAGGGGTTATCTCTTTCTATGTCGGCAGGAATTTCCTTTTGTCCTACTTCTCCTATTTTGGACATTTCCTGCTGGTGATAGTGAGGAGGACGAGGACGAGGGGTTCGAATGAAGGTCGCCCTAAGGAAGGGAAGGCGAGACCTGAATACCCATTTAAGAGAACCATTTCAGCTCTACTCTGATACCTGCCAATCACCTAACTTACTCGGCTCAATCTCAATCTCAACTCCAATCCCACGATCCCAGGCCGTCAACCTACCGTGTCATCCCATCCCATCCCCTCCCTCCGATACTTCTCCTCCTTCTCTTCCCTTGTGAACCAGTCAGTCAGCTCCGCTCATCCATCAGCCATCAATAAGCCATGCAGCTCCCCCTCCTTCTTCTCTCCCCCTGCCCCCTCCTACTTCAAAATCCCATCAATCAGTGAATCAGTCAATCAATCAGCATTCACTACTACTGTAACCCATCTAACCCTTCTCCCCGCCACATTCCCCCTCTCCTCCCCCATGCCTTCCCCACGGAGCCCTCCTCCGCCGGGGAGTCGGTCCGTGCATATCAACGCTGTATGACCTGATCAATCTCAAGCTATCAAAACGCCATATAAGTTCTCGATAGATAAGAGAAAGAGAGCGAGAGAGAGATAGCTCGATAGGCTCCTGTTTTCTGCTTCCGTGCTTATCTTTGAACTTATGAGCAAACTCCATTCCTTTCTCTGTCCTATAGTCGTCCGAGCTAAATCTATCCTAAGTCCGCCACCAAACTCAGCCCACGGAGACAGCCTCCGTCGGGATCGGGGAGTCGGTCCCTGCATAAGGTAGGGGGTGTGTGTGTGTGTGTGTGTGGAGTATAGAATATGATCGATCTCAAGCTACCTTTTCACAACCACATACAAGTTTCCGTCTCAATAGATAAGAGAGAGAGGAAGACAGATAGGGCTCCGCAAGACGAATTCCCTTATCTTCCACCCTACCTAGTTCTTATTTCTAATACTGTACCTCCATGAAAGAAATTCATTTTTCCCCAAGAGCCTACATACATACATCACGTAGTAAGGAATGGTGTAAGTCACTTACCTGTCATTTGAGGCGCCGCACCTCACTTCCCCTCCAATTTCGCTTCTACTATCTACGTCCAGTTTCCAAAATCCCATACCACGAATGCTATGAGCTATTTACATGGTTTCGGGGACCCAGTCCCCGCATGCTGTGAAACTTGATCTTGAGCTGTCAAAATGCCATATAAATTCTCGATATGCCCGCCCCGACATTTTGTGCATACTTACCTAGCTTTTGCTTGCTTCTGATTTATGCTCGTTATTTCTTCTGCATTTTTGCTGTATAGATAACTAATATAGACCCAATTCCCAGTATCCCTTCATCATGATCTATGAAAGGAACCTAGGTCGTCACATATCATGGACTCGGTCTCTGTCTATTGTGCAAACACGGTCTTCACATGTCACAAAGCCATAAATCCTCACAAGCAAGTCAGTCATTTTCGGGGACTCGGTCCCTGCATGTCTGTGTAACCCCATCTCAAGTCATCAAAATCCCATATAAGTTCTCGATACGCCCACCCGCCCCCACATTCTGTTCGATGATCCAGCTTTCCCTGCCCTTTTGAGATATACTAACTGATATGCATTGCATTATTGAACATCCCCTTTGTCGTCACAGAGTGCCATTTTCAGGTGGTAGGTAATGCAACTCAACTCACCGGATGGAGAGGCCCAGGGGTGGTGAAGGGATTATCCAATAGTTTGAACGCGAGCTTGTTTTGTGCTGTAGTTACTCCGACAAGGGCACTTGATTACTGATCTGATCTACGCTGAGCTGAAGTGAGCTTATCCTAGCTCAGCTGAATGAATGCATTAGCATGATAGAGTAAGTGCCATTCTTTTTTTTTGCCATAGTCTCTAGATCTGTTTCTCGTGGAAATGCTGAATGGTTCGGGAATGCTTCCTTCCCACACAAGAGGTTGAATGGAGGACAGTTTCCTAACTCTAATATGTACATTCCCTTCCAATCCAAAGAAATGAACATCTTCCCTTTGAACACAAAATATGCATCCCCAAAACTTCATCTAATATATCCACTTCCTCACATCTCTCTTCTCTTCCTCTTCGTCTTCATCTTTACATCTCCCACTCACTACTCTGCTCCAATAGTCCCTCTCCCAATCGAATCCCCTATTCTCACTCCAACTCCCACTCCAACATCCCCTCCCAATGCAAGCCTCATCCCATCCCCACCTCCACCTCCACATCTTAATCCCCCTTCCCCTTCCCCTCCCCCCAAATCCTCTTCATAAGAATAAAGTCGGCAGATACCACATCTCATGCAAGCATCCAGACCTCCTGCAGGCGGAAGGCAGGGACCACATACACACCCTAGCACACACTCACGAACATCACTTCCACCAACATCCCACATCACAGCATCCCATCCAATCCATCAACACCACAACACCACACAACAGAATTAGCCGAGTCCATCCACCAACAGAAAACAGAAAACAGAAGTATCACCAACACCAACAGGAGCATAACCACACCAGCAGCAACACCCACAGCAACACCAACCCCAACAGCAACAGCAACAACCTCTCTCCCTATCTCTAAGCGCCCAGCCCCAGCCTTCCCAGCATTCACTACCAAATCCCAACCTCCCACAAATCAAACCATTACAGGCTTACAGCTCCACGGAGAGAAGATACACCAAACACCAAGTGTCACAATATGCCTTTCAATGTATAACTCTTACTCAGTTCACATGAAAAGGGGCGCGAAGAAAAAAAAAAAGATCTCACATCAAAGACCATAACTGCCGCCATACTGCGCCTGTACCTGTACCCCAGAGTCTGGCTCGTTTCTGTTCACAGCTTTTATCGCTTCGCTTGGCTTCGCTTGGCTTCGCTTGGCTTCGCTTGGCTTCGCTTGGCTTGGCTTCGCTTGGCTTGGCTTGGCTTCCACTCAGTCAGTAACTCAACTGTATTTTGATAGGCACTTCTCGTTCTTGTATCAGTCGCTTTCTTAGCTTTACATTGATGGATGCGAGAATGAATGAGATACGTACATACTGTATAAGTACAGATGAAGAAAGTATCAATTTTCTTACATCCATACCTGCCACCCTAGGTTGGCAGGTAGATACCATGGGACAAAGCTACAGGACTTTAGAACGGACGCCAAACAGTTGAGATTGAGTGTCAAAAAGAAATACCACCCACATACAGGAACTATTTCAATTTTCTCAATTTTTTGTGCATCTGCGAAAGTTTAGGAATCTACATACAAAAAACCCCTTCTTTAACCATCTATCTATCCTACCAAGCATCCATCCACATCCTCACACCCACCCCATCATGCAATCTACATCCATCTCCCCAATTCATTTCACTTCAACTCCTACCCCCTACCACTTCATCTCCCACCACCATTCCCCCCACCATTCCCCTCCAACAACCCCGCCTCCCTCACCAACCTCCAAAACGCCCCCCTCTGCTCCAACAGCCTCTCTGGCGTATCAAACTCCTTGACCCTCCCGGCCTCAAGCACAACAATCCGATCGCTATCCAGGATCGTATTAATGCGGTGCGCGATCGTGATGATAGTGCGCTTGCTGAACAAGGGGGAGCGGAGAGTGGTTTGCAGCAGGGCGTCGGTCTCGACGTCGACGGCGGCGGTGGCTTCGTCGAGGACGAGGATGTTGGATGGGGTGAGGAGGGCTCGAGCGAGGGATACGAGTTGGCGTTGGCCTTGGGAGAGGTTGGATCCGCTGGGGAGGGGAAGGAGTTAGCTTTGTGACACTTAAGAGGAGGGGGAGGAGGAGGAGGAGGAAGGTAGGATTGGGTTTGATGAGTAGAATGGTAGCTGGAGCTGAGAGGCGGTTTGTGGAGAAGGGCAGGGCTGAAAGAAATCGAGGAGGGGAAAAGCTGGGGTTGAGGGGGACGTCGTGTAATCCAATGTAATGTAATCCAAATACCCAACCAATGTCCGAAAACACTAGGTGAGATTTTGGCCTGCAATACAACACAAGAGAAGACGTCCATTCCACCCAGCGGGGAAAGAGTGAAACATGAGAAGCATGTGATAGTCGATAAACAGGAGCAGGCTGTTCCGACACGACATGGTCGTCTCCATCGGACTCGAAGTCGGCCAATCTCTCGTCGCATTACGCAACGCTTTGGCTCGGGCACGAAGAAATGTGGTGAGAGTGTAGTGTACTGCAACGGAAGACAGGCTGCCCTTCTGCCCTCCCTCTCACGAATACGACATAGCAGGGACGGAGGGAGGGATCGGGGGAAGGACAGGCAGGTAAGGAAAAATGCATCGATCAACCAGAACTACTCAAGAGAAAGCATTGACTCACCCTTCCTGGATCTTGGCTTCCAATCCACCACTCATGCTCGAGACGTGATCCTTAAGGCGGGCATGTTCTGTTGTTCGCGAACCATTCGTTAGCATATATCTTCTGCACGACTCGCCGCTTGCAGGATCTGAGCACTCAGGTACCACAGCCACAACCACGACCAAATCCCAGACCGCACGTTCCACCTGTCCGTGGAGTTCCAGGGATCGAAAATTGAAAGCCGAGAATGAATAGAAAGGGGAAGCGGGCACACTTACCGAGTACGCTCCACAGTTCCGTATCGTCGTGGACATGGCCAGGGTCCAGATTATCCCTGATCGTGCCTTCGAACAGAGCCGCATCCTGTGGGATGATGGCTAAGCGGCGCCTCAAGTCGAGTAGCCCTATGGTTGACGTGTTCAATGCATCGATGCTGATATTGCCTTCACTCGGCTCAATGATCCGGAAAAGTGCCAGGGTGAGTGAGGACTTCCCCGCCCCGGTGCGACCTACAACGCCTATCTTTTCATGTGGCTTGATATCGAGGTTGATGTTCTTGAGTACAAGGTCCAATCCCTCGCGGTATCTGGTGCTATAGTTGTTGACGTTCACGGCGCCGGACGCGGGCCAGCTGATTGGAGGACGATGTCGGTGAAGGACTTCGGGAGCTTCGCTTGGCAGGCGTGCGTACTCGAGGACACGTTCTACCGACACGATGTTCGTCTCTACCTCGACGGTTTGACGGACAATCCAGTTCAGGGATTGTGTAATTTGCAGGGCATAAGACATGGCAAGACCGACCATACCGTCCTCGATCTCAACGCCTGTGGTCACCGAGATAATGGCGAAGCCAGCTGCACTGAGGATAATGATGGAACCAAGAAATTCCAGTCGTACAGCGAGCCATCTACCCAGGGCGAGTCATGTAAGCAACGGATCAGAAACACCGAGTTTAGAAAAACATACCTGTTCGCGTTGATTGAGGGGAAGTATGCACGAAGATTGGCGTCCACCCTCCATTCGTTCTCCTGGGCGAAACGTTGTTGTTGTCTGTAGGCCCGAATGGTCGTGATACCACCGAGTGACTCTTGGAAATGTGCATAGATAGGGCTTCGGCTGACACTGTCAAGACGCTTGAGTTCCCGAGAGGTTCTCAGGTAGTATCTTTGAACCCAGTAATACACTGCCGCCAAGGGAATAATGAGGGCAATGAACGCAGGGGTAGTCGTGGAGATAACGGCCAATGTGAATATTGCGCGGGCACTGTTCACGAATAACATATTAAACGTGCGTGCAAGGACCTAATCGCTGTCAATAACCGGAGCCAGCAGGTTGGTAGTACAGATAAACTCACTTCGTCTACCCGGTAAATATCGCTACATGGCGATTGGAGTCAGTTAAAACAGCGATGCAAAATCGGAACAGCTTTGGGGAGCACAGCATACAAGTCGACGAATGAGCTATGGTGACAGAGAGTGCATATGCACCATGCTCGATGCATAGCTGCGGAGTGTCCAAACCACTTGGTGGCACCACAAAAGCGATTGAATCGAGAATTCTCGATTCAAGCTTTATGCAAGCTCCGTCACCCCCGGAGGAAAAGACGATTGAGAAGGAAGGAGGAACCGCCCATGGCGGTCAATAACCATGGTTATTGTCCATCCCAGGACTTTGGAACGAAGGAGTGCAAGGATAGCGAAGCAAACGAACCTTGAGAATCTGTTGAGAATACGCCCAGCCGGGGTTCTACTCTACGATTAGTCACTGTCGTACGAAGCCTCGTCAGCTACAAGGGTCACTCAAACTCACGTCTCGAAGAAGCTCATCGGCGACCTGAAAATGGCAAAAGCCATCCTCTCGTGAAGTTTCCGTGATGCCTAGCGGGAACCATTTTAGTTTCCGTTCGTGGCTGCATCTACATGCATGCAGAATCCCGACATCAGAGCAACTTACCTCGATAGAACAGAAGATCCAAAGGATCAAGGTTTGGATAACGACAAGTAGAGCACCACCAATGCCGAAGGCAAAGTACACCCCGATATACTTGCCGACGTCTGGATTCTTGCCTGTGGCACTATTCATGTCGGCCCATTTCTTCAGCCAAACATTTCCAGCTGCAAGAGTCAGTAATCTTCATACAGAGAGATGTCGCAAGAGTGGCCGTTCTGGGAGAATCGTGCATGAACAAGAGAACGCTTAAGCATGCTTGAGCCAAGGTAAATGTGACTTACCGACTTGTGCTGTTTGTCCGCCTACCAGCATCAGACCATAGATAGCTACCGCAAACAAATTGCTCGTCTTTGCATATTCGGCGTAAACTAGTATGCAAGTCAGTCAAGGATGCGCACCGGGAACCGGGAAACATACCGTCCCATTTGACCCTCCCCTGCTCAAAGAACTCCTTGTTCTTGCCTTTATGCCCCTCTTCTTCATCTCGAACTTTGCCCCGAGCACCCTTGAAACTTGCTGTGCTTGCCCGTCTCAGAGTTCCCGCACTTCCTTTCCTCTTCTTAACTCCAGAGCCTCCTCCTGGTCGGATAGGTTGAAGCTGAGTCAAACGTTCTTGAGCCTCTTCGATCTCATCTTCCTTCTCATCCTTGTCTGTTTGTTCCACATCAATGATTGTCGAAGAAGTGCTGGAAGTTGTCTCTGACTCAGTATCTTGATTGTTGCTATTTGTCTTGATCAGGTTTGCGATATCTCCCTTCATGGCCATGACTTGATTGTAAGTTCCACGCTCAGTGATTCTTCCCTCTCTGATGAGGCAAATAAAATCGGCCTCCATCAAAACGGGAATGGAGTTGGTGGCTAAGACTCTCGTCTTTCCACTGAGCAATCCGTTCGGTCCCAAAACATTCTCAATCAGATGTCTTCCAACGTGTTGATCAACAGCTGATAGACAGTCGTCAAGTAGATAGATATCAGCTCTGGCATACACAGCTCGCGCGAGAGTCAATCGAGCCTTCTGACCTCCAGAAAGTGAGATTCCGCGTTCCCCAACTTCAGTCTCGTCACCATCAGGCAGCTGCGCAAAATCCTCAGTCAATGCACAAGCCTTGATACACTTATCGTAGAAGACAGGATCGAACTTGTGGCCAAAGCAGATGTTCTCCTTGACACTGGCATTCATGACCCAAGCTTGCTGAGCCACATACGCGGTCTGTCCGTGGACAGTGACGGTACCTTGAACCTTCCACAAATCTCCAAGGAGAGCCTGTAAGAAGGAAGACTTTCCAGCTCCAACTCTTCCAACGATGCAGGTAAGCTCGCCTTTGGAAGCAGTGAAGTTGATATCTTCCAAAGCATTCTTCCCGGAATGTCTGTCCCAAGAGAACGTCCCATCGCGAATCTTCAGTGACTCTTCGCCATTCTCGTCAACGGGACCTTTGAGGATAACGGCGTCAGGTTGAAGTTCCTCGGCAGTGAAGAAAGCAGTCAATCGTCCAATTGCAACGGAAGCTTCGATGATGGATGTGATGACCATAGGTAAGATTGCCAGAGGGAAAGTAAGAAGGTTGAAAAGCGTCAAAGCTGGGAACACAATGTCGGTGGTCAATGGTGTATCTTGAGTCAAGACGAAGACGGTAAAAGTCGAGCAAGAGACCAGGAAAGGAGTGGTGGACCAAGTGAAATTGGCCACAGATTGAGCAGCACCAATCTTTCTGAGGGTCTTGAGCTCCAGGTCGTTTCGTACATAGTTGAGTTTCTGCATGAAAGCACTGCCCCAAGCATACAGTTTGATACTCTTCATGTTGTTGATGATCTCGGCAATGAGTCTTGTTCTTTGATCCTGTTGATTGAATTGTCAGTCAAACATTTTCCTTCCATAAAAGGAACTCAAGTCTTCAACAACACTCGTAGACAATATCACGCTTCGCTAAAATCCCAAAATCAACATACCTTATTCTTCATCTGCTCCTTCTGCAAAGTCTTCATCAACCTCGCAATCAGCCCATTAATCGGAATCATAAGAATCATCGCGCCCACACCAGCCAGCATGCTCAATCCCACAAGTTGATACAAACTAGCCATACACAGAATAATCTGATACGGCGCACTCCAAAGCTGTTGGCCATACTGCGTCAAATCCTGCAATCTCTGCGTATCAACCGCCATATAATTGACGATATCACCAGTAGATTTCGAGGCTCGACCTTCATTGGACAGTTTCAATGATTTGCCATAGATGGCTGCTGTCAGAGCGGTCTTGATACGCATTCCTGTCTCGAAAGCTCGTTGGAAATACTGGTGTAAAGCCATAGTTTGACCAACTGAGACGGCAAACATGGCGAGCGCGATGGCTACACCTCTGATGGGCGGTTCCGGTGGATTTGGATTGCTCTTCTTGTACGAGGCAACGAATTTGATCAACAATCTCAGCAATTGCGGTTGGATAAAAGCCAGGGTATCAGAGACAGTTTTGAACAGCGAACCTCTGAAGTACGGGCCGGAGAAGGAATGGAAGAGGGCGATCCAGAGACTGGGGTTCTTCTTATGCTCGAGCTCATAGTCCCATGCTTCCTGGAATACCGTACCAGTTGCTTTCGTGGTGTCTCGTTTTGCCAGATTCCAGAGATCGTCTTCAGTAAGGAATTTCTTGTAACCGTAGCGCATCATAGGCGTCATCCAGCTGAAAGTCAAGATGGAGAAAACAGTGGCGTATTCAACAGGACACTCCTCGTCATCTCCAATGGCATGGTAGTCGCTCGTCTTCTTCTCAACCAACCATTCCAGCGCGAATTCGACCCAGGACAGTCCGAAACCGACACAGTATGCGACGAAATATGGTAGGTGATGGTGGTAGACTTGTTGGGAGACGAGGGACCGTAGCTTGACGGACCAGGCGATCAGGAGGAAGAGCCAGTAGAATAGTACAACGCCATTAGGATTCCGTAACCTATCGTGCTCGAGCCATTGAATTGTGAATATAACGCCCAGAGATAAAATTGTCAATATGCTTGTCCAGAACCGGAAGTCTCCTGCCCATACATCCGGATAATTGAGGACTTGGAAAAGTAGCTGGAGGGATACGCAGATGCCAATTGCAATTATAAGGACCTGTTAGAGTCAGTAAACGGCCACTCCCCTGCTCCAATCCCGCCCTTGTTCTCCTCTGGCAACAAATCCCCAATTCCGTTCCCTCCGCTATGTTCCCTTTCTCTTGTGGCCTTCCCTTCCCTACTCTCCCCAAAACCCCACCAAACCCCACTACCTACACCCAGGAGAAAAGAAAACTACCCCCAAAAACATACCTGCTTAACCCAAAAATGCCAATCCTTCAGCACCTGCGCCCTCGTCTTCCTCCTCACCAACCACCACACGGCCACCAACCCAAACAGAATCCCATAAACCGCCACGCTCGAAACCCACACGTCCATAAAGCACGGCGTGAAATCATATCTGTGCGGGCTCAGCGGACCCCAGCCTTCGCTGTTGCCGCAAAAGGGCTGGTGGTTGGCTGTAGAGGGGGAGGAGGAGAGGTAGTGGCTGCCATAGTCGAGGACGTTCTCAGAGGAGGGGAAGAGTGAGGAGGCGTTGGGTCGAGTATGGAATCCGGTTATGGAGCCGGTGGAGAGGATTCGTTGGGTCGACATTATGGCATTTGGGTGCTGGCTGCCGGTGTGCCAGAGTGAGAGCTCGGTGCCGGGTACAGGCAGGTGTTTTGCCCTTTGCGTGTATGTGGGAATGTAGGTATTCTGGTTCAATTCGAGACCTGAGTGGAATGACTTTCCAGCTGCAATGGCCTTCCTTCTTCGAAATGGTCCGCTCGAATAAAATGCAGTGTTTCTCTGTTTTGCCCTCCTTATTGATTCAGTCGTAGAGTGCTGTATCGTCCTTGGTGGGTGGAAAGCTAATATTGACTTCTTGCTGCCTGCCGGCCTGTCGGTCGTCAACCCGCCCAACTATCGCAGAAGTCGCACAGTCGCAAAGTCGCAGAGTCGCGAAGAAATCGCAGTACAAAATACAAGCTCACTTATTTATAACCTTCTCTGTCGTCGTGGCCAAAGTAGCCGTCCAAACAAAAAGAATGCAAAACAATGCAATGGCTGCAATGCAATCCTGTCGTCAGAGGCTCAACTCGGCCGTTAGGTAAGGCGAGCAAAGGTAAAGTTCTGGATCGGCGAATAGGTAGCTCATGTCGGGATTAAGACTAGCTTGCTCCGACAGTGATGCAACTAGCTGCACTACATGTATTCCGTCTGACAAAGCAGGTAATGCAGCCCGCTTTCGAGCTTCAGAGTATGCCGCGCTGCTTTGGTATGTACTGCTACTCTTTTCTAGCGGTCAAGCTGATTTCTTGCCCTCGTAGAAAGAAGACCTGACTCGAGTCCGACAGAAAAAGTGGCGAGTAAGATTCGTAGACATTTATGCCTTCTTCCCTTCCTGTCCTGCCTTCACAATTCACACTACCTACACGGTGAAGTACCGCGGTACCTGATCCGCCATTTAATCATTCATTGTGCACCCATTTGTGTGACAGCAATCTACAAATTCCAACCTTCAGATGAATTCTGGTATTTGTCCTTCCGATCTGCGGAACACAACTCCAAGCCCCTGGCTGGGGAAGCAATGCAAACAATGCAAGAGCTGGAGGGGCAAGGATGTGGAAGATTGGGTATTGCTAGGGTATGATTGGTAGACGTCATTGTCAAGCTTTCTTGAGCTCAGCCCGGTGTGATCTGTTATTCTTCCCAGCCTTGTTAACGAGGCTATGAAATTCGAAGTGGAATCAAGTAGATGTTACACCATTTTATTCATATCAGCGCATTTCATTCTCAATGCAATTTTTCTTCATTCATGGTCAACCTATCAGACACTGGACAATCTTCGCAAGGGCGCCATTCATCCATCCCTCCTAGAGCAATGTAAGTAAATAGATGCTTCAAAAGCCGAAAATGAAATTGAAAGGCACAAGCAACGCATCGCATCGTATCCCCGGTGTTTTCGCCCCTCTAGAATCTTTGCCAATGGGTAGTCATGAAATATCCCTCCCTCCTTTCTTATGCGATGAAGAAGAAAGACATAGGTAGACAGAGGACGACACAGATAGACATCCCGGCCACTCTCCATTCCAGGCGACATTTTTCTAGGTGGCATTTCAGTTGATGCGTATCCCAAACCCGGCTGGCAATGCGAGAATGGAATCCTCGCCAGATGTATCGTGCGAAAAACGAAAAAGAAAATGCCGAATGTCCATACATGAAGAGGCAGCGACAGGCGAGTCGAAAATCGTCAAATCGTATGCAGGGTATCATCCTATCGAGGTCATAATAAAACCCGCTCGCTCTGAGAAGGGCTTTCCGACGATCAAGATGCAACTTTTCTAGTTGTCTCCACCCATACCGTCTTCTTTCTTAGGAGCCAAACCAGCACTCTGGCAAGTCTTCTTCCAGGTTTCAACCTCGCGCCATGCTCGCTCGCACTCTGCCTTCAATTTATCATTGCTGGCGCTGAGCTCAGCAATAGCTTGTTCGGTAAGGAGCTTCTCCAGAGTCCACTTTTCAATGTTCTGGGTTTCGTTCTCCTTCAATTGTGTAATGAATTGGACAGCACGCTGGAGGATTGATCCTTTGTTCTTCTCACAGCCCGGGACGATCTTGGCCAATTCGTTGATGCCCTCATTGATGGTCTCTCTGCGACGACGTTCAACTAAATGTCCTATCAGTGCCATGCCCAATCTCAAGATGTGAACCTAGCTTACCCTCTTTGTGGTTATCCTTGCGGACCTTGTGCCACTCGTCAGAGCCAACTGCAGGCTTGCTCACTCTGCCAGAGTGGACATTGCTCTCCCCATACACCATCGAGTCTTGTTGACTGTTGTCCATGAAGGAATCGTTGCGATCGCCGTCGGAACCTTGAGTAGCGAATGAGACGTCGGTTGGTTGGGGAACTGTCATAGTAGGGTAGATACCGGCAAGAGCAGCGGCAGCAGTAGATGCATGCTCGCCGTTGTGATCAAGATGTCCTCCTTGGTGAAGGTTATAATCTTGGAGGGCCTCAACGTCCTGCTGATCCTTGTTGTTGGGTGAGATGCGCTTGTTACCACCTCGTCGCGTGTCATCAGCTGATTCCGAATCGCGCTTTCGCTTCTGAGAGCCATCGTCGCCGCGCATAGCATTCGCGACCTCTTGCAAGCCTGAGTGTTCAAGATCCATGTCAGACATCTTTGCCGATCTGCCTAAGTCGTGACGAGCCTTACGATGTGATTCGTAGAGAGGAGGGGTATGGGATCCGAGAGGCGCAGATGACCTCGAGGGGTTGGCAGGAAGATTTTAAGGCTGAAGTTGTTCTGTCGGAGCGACAGATGACGTGTTCTACCTAGCTTTGCACAAGTACAACGAGTCGAAGTACTGCGGTCCTTAATTCGTGAGAAGTCTTGTTGATTCGCACCGATGAGGGATTCTCGAAGCGCTCCACTGCAGTAGTTCGTTGAATTGCTCTGTCGCGACGAACGTTTTTGTACCCTACGCAGTTGTACCTACAAAGTCAGCACGTGTCATTGCAGATGATGTACCACAGTGTTTTGCGCTCTATACATGCGCTGACGAAAGAAGTGATGAGATGGCTGTCCACTGTCCGTGGAGAGCTGTCGACAGGTCATTCCTGGGGCAGAGTAACAACGCGCTGGCGGGGTACAGTGGGAGCCTTGCCCATACGCCCTGGAGTGAAGTGCCAGTGGCTGCTTCTGCTGCTGTTGTTGTGAATTTGTGCAAACAGAGACATTGTTTGACTGGCTGCGCGGTACAGAGTCAATGTCCTCATAGCGTGATGTGACATTTGAAGGGAGGAAGCAGGTTGGGGTGTTGCGATCCGGTGACAGAGCCGGAAGCGCGTTGATTTGGGCCAACGGGCGACGCGGTGATGTCCGGGCATTGGAGCACCTAACGAGAGGGATCGTGACCTAAAGGGTCGCGTGGGAATGGACCACTGCTGCAACTTTGACCAAAGCCATGTCGTACAGGTGGCCGACGACGTTCGACTGAGGCAAAGTAGAGCCGGCAAAGCAAGACGCAAAGAGATCTGTAGGAATTGGAGGAGACCCAGAGGAATGCGCGTGCTTACCTAGTTATCTATCGAACTCGTGGATCCGAGTCCTGCCGTCGTTTGTATGCGACGCGACTGATATTCGATGCACCACCGCCGAGTATTGCTTCTGCGACGATCAGAAAAGTGCAAGAGATCAATGAAGACTCTGATCCGAGCGAAAAAGGACAATTAAGTCGATATTCTTCTGGGTTGAGGTCGCGGGGATGGTCGAAGCAAGAATTGATCAGCAGACCACGACGTCGTGACCTGAGATCACGAGCTTATGGGGAAGGCACACTTTAGCCCAACGACAAGAGGGAAAAGAGGTATGAAGACGAAGGTGATTGATCGATAATGGAGAAAGATAAGGCAGGTCGCACACCCTCTCGAAAGACTGAAGTCAAGATGGATGGGCTGGAAGTTGCTCGATATGTTGAAAAGCGGAGGAGAATCTTTCACGTGGGAGAGATCAGGTGTCTGTTGGAAGATCCAGGTCTTTTTGGTGTGGCTCTCAAATAGCGCTAGCTGTAGTGGGACTAGTCAGACTGGCTCGGCAAAGCCAATGGAAAGGTCAAAGGAGGGGAGGGCAATCGCGCTCAACTCAATATGGAGGGGCAAGACTCAGATATGTGGTATTCATTATCACGAGGTTCCAGTATTGTGGACACCTACTCATTGATTTTTCATACTGTTTGGCTACCTAGCTAATCACTGAGAAGAGACAGCTGGGTTTCTGCATCTCGATCCCGCCTCCAGAGCGTGGTGCTCTGCTCGAGCATTCAACATAGCCGAACCCAGGTGTGGCTAGAAAAAGAGGGGTGGCTGGGAACAGTAAGACCAGCCTTGTTGGTGATTGTTCCTATCATACAATCTCTCTGCGGTATCCCAAATCCATTCGATCACAGAATCAAAAACAGCGTAGAAGATATAAGTATTCTGAGAGACTGTATGACGAGTCATTGACTCTGAACGAAGCATGAGGCAGTTGAGATACTGCCCCATATGCTGGTAGTTGGAGACTCGGATATGCTGATAGTAAAAGGATGAGAAATCGAACAGATCTCCTACAATGTCTTCGTGATCATGATTGGATTTGTCTGTAATTCATATATTGCCTTGCCAGCATTCCAGATTTTGGAGATGCCGTAACTATAGTTCTACTCTACTCTGTTTGATGCCATGTCTCTTTTCGAAGCCAGACGAGTCCACCTTGATTTTATGTGACGTGTGATTCCGGGCCTCTAGAAAATTTGTCAATGTTCAAAATAATTCAATTAGGTATATTCCATACATTTTGAAATCACTGTTCTCCAGTTCACATTGAAGCTGCTTCCTCGTTGAATGTGCTAGGTCCACCCCCTTATCATGTAATCGGTTATCATAACCGAAGCCGGATTGGCATGCTCGGCATGCTTCAAGACAACTCGAGCTTGAGCTGTTGAATGTCCCAAATCATATTGCCACAATTCACCACTCCACCACGACTTTTAGGAAAGAAACGAACCCTTCTCCGAAGTTCCCAGTCTAATAAACTGTCAATTCTCTCCACCGTGATACCAGAAATCGCATGCTCCAACCATGGCAGACCACATAACTTCCAAACTCAACCCTGACACCCATCTAATCCTCGTACGACCATCCCAACTCTACCCTCTCCCTCCCTCATAGCTAACCACCACAGGATCAACCCCTCCTCCGCCTCCCCTTCGAGCTCCTCCGCAAGAACTTCAAAGTCGCCCACTTCAACGTCGAAAAAGAATCCACATCCGTCAAGACCCTCCTCCGCGAAACCGGCATCGCCTCCCAATCACCCACCGCCTCCTCCCCCGCCGACATCCTCAAGAATGTCGATTCCATGCTCGCGCGGATGCGTGGTCTGAAACGCAAACTCGCCTCCTGCGCAGAAGAAGAAGCGCGGCTACATCAGCAGAGCGCGAGTCGGATACGGCATCTGGGAGAGCTGTATGGAATGCAGAGTCTGGACGATGTGAAGTATGAGGAATGGAGTCGGACACGGCTGGATAGGCTGCTGGTGGACTATCTGCTGAGGAACGGGTATAAAGAGAGTGCAGGGGCTCTGGCGCGAGAGAAGGGGATTGAGGATTTGGTGGATGTGGAGACTTTTGTGCAGATGGGGAGGGCGAGGGAGAGTCTATTGAATGGGAGGGTGACGGAGGCGCTGGCGTGGTGTAATGAGAATAAAAAAGAGTTAAGGAGGATGGAGGTATGTTATATTTCCTACCATACACCCTTCAAGATCTTTTCCAAGGAACGAAATGCTGACATTTCTCCTCCCAGAGTAATTTGGAATTCATGCTCCGTTTCCAACAGTACATCGAGCTCGTTCGAACACAAGACCAAGCCAAACTCCTCGAATCCATAGCCCACGCCAAAAAGTACCTTCTACCATTTCGAGAGAGCTATCCAAAAGAAGTGCAGCAAGCATGTGGACTACTGGCTTTTCCACCCGGCACAAGAGCTGAAGCATATGCGGTACGTCCAACCTGTCCTCTACTTACAACCCCTCTCTACCCCGAGTCCTTTTATTGCTAGACAGACATACTGACTATCCCCTCCAGGAACTCTACAGCCCCGCCCGCTGGCACTCCCTCTCCGACCTCTTCACCCAAACCCACAACACCCTCCTCTCCCTTCCCTCCGTCCCCCTCCTCCACATCGCCCTCTCCGCCGGCCTCTCCGCCCTGAAAACCCCCTCCTGCCACTCCACACACCCGCACTCAACACTCTCCTCCATCTCACCCACCTCCTCATCCTCGCTAACCACCTCCGTCTGTCCCATCTGCTCTACCGAACTCAACGACCTAGCTCGGAATGTGCCATACGCCCATCACACAACCTCACATGTTGAGAGCGATCTGGTGTTATTACCGAATGGTTGTGTGTATGGGCTGCATAGGCTGGAGGAGTATAGTCGGAAGGCAGGCGTAGAGAAGGGCTGCGTGAAGGATTTGAGGACGGGAGAGATGGTTAGGGTGGAAGGGTTGAAGAAAGTGTATATTTCGTAACGATATGATGAGCATTGACAATGAAATGCATGGATGGCCTGGGCGGACCAATCCTTCTACGCTCATTTCAGTACTGAAAGCACTTCTGCTACTGAAAGTGACCTGACTCTATTGAATCCACGGCAAGTTGTGTGCACTCTTCGTCCTGCGAGCGCTACTTTCCATATCCTACCTTCTAACTTCCATTCCATTTTCTATTCTATTTTTCTCAATACAGCACACCAGCTTCCTTTCCCCCTCCTTTCCTCCCATATACATTACCCATCCCAACCTATCGTCACTGTACCACAACTCCAGCCACAGCCCCAACTCAGTGGCTGTGGGTTCTTTGAAATGGGATGGGAATTTACTCTCTGGAATCGAGTAAATGTAGGAAGAAGTAAAGAGTTAAGGAGGAAATTCATGGATGTGAGATTTTGCTCATCATCCGTGTGGCATACTTTGTTTTTGCTCTTGTTTATTTAAGCGAGAAATTGTGCTCATGAGGATACACGGAAGTCACGCTCGAAATGTCGATAGCTTTATGGGGATAAGGCTTATCCCTCATATACACGTCTCCTGATACGAAAGTGAGTAGGATTTCCAAAAGCTGATGTGCGTACACATTTTATATCTGCTTTTTGTGCTTGCTTGTGTTGTTGATGGACTATCGAACTATATCATTTCAATCATAACCAAATACCGCCCACCACCCCCCGCAAATTGCAAAAACCGTCAAATAATCACAGTAGGTCCATTAAAAATACATATTTCCTCCTCTCAAAACATGTCCGTCCCCATCTCCGGCGGAATCGGCGTCAAAACCCTCTGAAATTCCCCCTTCTGCATCCTCCCATTCCTCGATTTCCTCATCGGCAACGCCAACCCCACAGGCTTCATGGCGGCCTCCCCCTCCGCCATATACAACGCCTGACTAACCCTCCTCTCCTCCTCCCTCTTCTCCTTCCTTATAATCTCCGCATACTTCTCCTCCAACACTCTCCTCTCCTCCGCCATCTGAGCATGCCAATCATCACTAATCCTCGGGCCCTCCAAAGCCCACAAACTCGACTCGCTAGTCGGGATGCTGTAATGATTTTCGGCACGTTCGGAGTCTGGTGGTGGCGGCGTCCCTTAGTATTCGATTAGATTGCCGTCGGCGTCGAAACGTGGGTTGATCCAGATCTTGATCTCGGAGTTGGCGGGAGAATGCGATTCGATTTGTGCGGAAAGGCTTTGTGCGATGGACATTGGCTTTGGCATATACATACCGGAGACGTTACGACTGGCACATTCGCGGTAGAGTGCTGGATATTGTCCTGGGAATTGGTAAGGTAGTCCTTGCGGGAAGATATCCGATGATCGGGTTGAGGCCAGTGTTGGAACGTTGGAGTGAGCGCAAGATATACGGGATACGGCGCGTTTGTTGTATGATGGACCGACTTTCTCGACGAAGGATGTGTTGAATTTGGATATGGGGGGTGGTGGGAGGTGATATGATGCGGCTGCATCAGGCGTTCTTGATGGTGGTAGTTCTTTGAGGTCGAGTGTGGATTGTGATGCCAGGTCGAAGATGGCTGGTAACCAGCGAGAGAGGAGAGCTCGCATTGCTGGAAGACAAGCACATATTAATGCCACGCATAGTTCAACAAAACTCCAAATAGCGGGCAAAGAATTATCTCCTGTTAGTGGAAGATATGTTGGGTCTTTACTGGTGGCGAAAGCTACCAGGTACTTCAGTCGAATCCCGCTTGTAATGCAAGCTCTGGTGAGATATCAGCAGCCATCGATATGTAGCGGAAGACATATACTTACAAGCTCCCAAGACTGAACATCAAGATCAAACTTAACTTCTTCCTCAAGTTCATCTTTAGCCGAATAAGTACCGGGATCGGTAGGATCTAAATAATAACATCCAGTCCGACGGAGATTGCCGCACTTGAATATGAAAGAGTGTTGATATTGAGGCATTGAGAGTCATACGCTCGCTCCCAGACTCCACCTTTGGAGGACGTCAGCCAACAATTGATCGCCAGATTTGGCCCAAATAGAACTCACTGATGGGTGTGCATTGAAAAATGAGAGCAAACATAATAGACAAGCCAGCAAACACGACGATGCACAAAGTCACTATGTCGACCACGAAAAACCATCGCGGTGCGAAAACACGTAGCTGTCTCTCATGAGCGGATGAAAGAGCAGGGAAGTGTCTGTCTCACATAGAATACAAGCATAGACGCCTTTACAAGTGTGAGGGCCACTATATAAAGCACCTCTGAGACATAAAACAACTGGAACGTTGGTCAACATATCATAAATGGACATGCAGCTCTGCTTACCTTCAATAAATTCTTAATCTTAGAAGGATCAAGGTCCCAGTAGTGTCGTCCGTACCCATTAATCATACCGTCTGCATCTTTCAGTACATACCCTAATCAACTGCGCGCATAGAAGACTCACTGTATATGTTGACGATAATGTTACGGAATCAAAATCGACCCCGCGGCAATTGAAAGCCAATCATCGGATCCAAGAGTGCGAAGCTTAGAATACCGAGAATAGCATCGTAATGCAACTGCAATGAGAGCAATTGGCCCGCAAACGAGTCCGACAATGGCGATATCCCATGCTCGGCTTGCGATAGGGACACCCTCGCAGAACTCCGTTTTGATGGCGGCAACCTCTATTCACGCATCAGTAGGACCGCCACGAGCTTACGAGAATGTAGAACGCACCCATCTGCTCAGTGTATGGACATCGTGTCAAGACACATGAAGCAGCATTGGCCTCGAGGGTACCATTGCGGCAGACAGAGCTTGGTTCCGTCAAACTTGGGGGAAGGTTGACGACGTCTCTGCTGATACATGGAAGCTAGACAAGTGTCAGTATCAAAATGATATATTCGAATATGGAGACAGAAGAACTCACAGCACAAGGCGGAATTTGTTGAAGCACCTCAGTCAGATTGACACTCGAAACGTTCACACAGAACGTAATCAAGCACGACAAGAAAATGGCTCGCCGTATCTGCATTTTGCACTGTACTCGATCTATCGCACTCCAACTGACAGCAAGCAAACGATAAGACATGGTGGAGGATGATGGGCAGATATACCCTGGTCAGAGTGAGAGGTTTGAGTTCATGTGGTAGAGAGGATCGGTCTGGTTCTCGTCCAGAGTTTGGGCAGCTGCAGGTAAAAGTCCTGTTGACAAACTTAAAGTACACACAGACGATGACAGACAGATGGTTGAAGATCAGACAAAGTCCGACCAGCAACTTCTAAGAATCTTTCTGGAGCAATTTGGCCATGCTGGTGCAAGAGTGTCTGGAAAAGACACCCGCTCTGTAATGGCATCGACAGGAAGCTGAATACAGAATGATATGCTTTGAACGAATCCAGCCAGAAAAGAAGGGTCCACGAGGCTGTTCCCATATGGTCCTTTAGAGAGGCGATCTGGATGATAGTATTGGATAGTCAGAAAGCTTCCGCAAGTAGGCCTCTCTAGTAAGAACCATGGCGCTGGCAGCCGAACTTAGTGCCTGTGCGTGAGTTCGCATACCGCAAGGTCAAAGTGAAGCTAGTGGGACCAGAAACAGAGGAACAACAAATGCAGAAATAAGTAATAGGGAGATGATCTTGAGAGATACCTGGTGAATGTGAGTATCTGGCGATCTTGCTTCTATTGTAATGAGAAATTTGGATTTTTGACCTCTCACAACCGATGCAAACGATCGGAACTGGGAGTTTACATCCAATGTAAAGAAACCAGTACCAGCATCCATAGAACTCTATGTCACATGCATAGCATCGATCTCCAGTGGGACGAGCACAGTTCTTGAGCCCCCGTCTTCGTGTTCGTTATGGGGTGGCCGATGGGTTTATCTCCCGAGTCCTGTGGACGTCACAACTACTCGTGGCAATTTTGGGTGGATTAGCTCGGTTGCTTCCTATTTCCCGAAACTCAAATTTAGGCCCATTTCAAACTAAAAGTGAAAAATGGTTCTAAAGGAGTTCTGAAACATAGCACTCAGATGAAGGAATGGAACGGTGCGACAAGGTGAGGAGAGCAAGGTGGCTCAAGCCAAAAAATACTCATGTGATCGCTTCTCCTACCTTCACAAGATGGCGAGGCGTTCCGAATTTCCTGAAACGATAAGAAAAGAACAGACAGCCAGCCCGCTAATTGTTTCAGATGTTACTTACAGCGGTCCAATTGTCGATTCGTTATTGGGTTCGTGCCAGATGGGTGGAAGTATCCAGAGGATGATAGATCATTCGATCTTGTCATGGACTTTTCTGGCTTGTCCAAAGTTGATGAATGCTGAGCCAAACGGATTCCACTTTCGCAAACGCAGTCACATCTTCAGGCGAAGACATCGAATTTCCAACTTCAAATTTGCTCGAAGCTCCTTACATAGCGAACATGGACAGGATTGTCCATCAGCCCGAAGCCGATATCATACTTGTATCCTAAATTCTGGCTTGTACATGATGACAAGTCCAAGGAGAACCTGGCCCGGGATTTTTTCGAGACAGTTCGACTGCTGCAATATGCTCTGGTTCTGGGTTAGCGTTCGCAGAGAACTATGCCACTTGGCATGAGCCTCGCTGGTCTACGTGCCGTGCTCGAATCGTTGTTGCAATTGCCAATGGTGGGGTCGACGAGGCAATTGCTGGGCTGCTTTGTGTGTCAAGCTTCTCGTCTGTGCCGTTCATCTCAGCACCTATCTTACGAGATTGGAGACCCCAGGGTCCTGGTTCCAAGTCGAGATGGGAGATCTGGCACGCATCTCTACCCGACCTCGGCTGCACCAATGCCATCGCTCTCAATTTGAGTGGAGCAACGACGAAGAACAAAATTAAGCACAAGATTGGTGTTTATTGGCCTTCTCACTGTAGAAAATAATGTTGTGATGGACAGTATATAGCGTTGCCTGACACTGTTTTGCAAGAACTGCGAAAGAAGACTAGAGCTTCGCGATAAACAGGGGGTAACACTATGCGACACGTGACTCAAGCTTTCAACGCAATATTTTGGGACTGGATCTTTACCTTTAATTCGGTCTTATAGCTTTGGCCGGCTCAATTCTACGAAATCAGCTTTATATCCATGCCAGCCTGGAAGTGTCGACAGGAGTGGCTGTACAACACGTGACCATGACTACCAACCTCGGAGGTCTCCAGGAGCTGCGAATTCAGTCGTTCCAGCCAGGTGCAAGTTTCAAAAGGTAATTTAGTGTATGGGGTGACAAGTGGATGTACCTCCGTAAATAATACTTATCGAATCCCGCTTCTCTTTGGCGATCTTTGGTATCGGCTGAATGTAAACACTCGGTCGACTTGCGAGCGAAACACGACCAACATGCCTCTTCCACTTCTATCAAACACGACATGTTTTACACGTCTGAAAATGCCATCCGAGGTTCGCCGTTGGCCTCCTTTCCAACGGGCTTCTCTTTCTTTTCTTTGAGTCTTGAAACACGAGGTCTTCTCCCTGGCGGCCCTCCGCAAGCTCCGGGGCCAGGGGACCTCGCTTCGCCACGGTCTAGCCAATCAAGTCGAATCATCGCTCGCAGGCTCGCGCTAATCCGACATGTCCAATCAGGATCTTGCACGTGACAGTATTTTTTAAAATCGGATCCACAAAACGCATAACATAAGATAGATTATCCTCTCGCTTCCCCCTACAACACAGACATGATACCCAACTTCTCGAGTATTTCCAACATTGCCAACACCTTCCCAAAGACTTTGCTGTAACACACCCGGCTTACCTGCAGACAACATGCAGATGAAGTCGTCCATATCCACCATTCTTTCTATTCAGAGTTTGATAGCCCCCCAGGATCCAATGCAACGAAGCGCCGCCCAAAATAACCTTCGCCAATCACATCGCCGTCGCAATCACAAGCGAGAAACCCCAACCACCGCGGATCCCCAATCGGGCGCTCCCACACAATTACCCGTCACCTCCCAGCTTCTCCTGGATATTTCACTGGACGACAACCCGCATCTCGCGGGTCCAAGAGCGGGAGGGGGGAAATAGAATCTGACAGGAGGCGGCAACGAGGCCCTCCTGCAGCCTCCTCAGAAACTAGCCCAGCATCTTATCTCGAAAGTGAAGTACAGGCGCTGTCTTTCCTATTTATGGCCCACGACCAGCGTCTAACTAGGGCTTTTGATAAGTACTTCTACGTTTCGTTTCCTCCCTCTCTTGCAATAGTATTCTTCAACGGTTGATCCAGTACCTTTCCATTTCGCTTTTCACAAACCTGTATCGTTCCTTAGCTCGTCAAAACACCCTACTCAATTCACAATGTCCGTTACGTCCAGCAAGCCTGAGATGCAATCCGAGTTCCAGGAGTTTGATACTCCTGCTGCGAGACCGCAGAAGAGTGGTGCATCTCGCGTCGTCGATTCTGTCGGTCTGGGTCTGACAGTCCTTGCTCTCCTCTCCTCCATCACCATCATAGGAACAGCTGGCGATACCCTTGGCGTGTACAACAAGACAACTCTCGGATCAGAATTCCCTCTTGCATTATGGCCTCGCGAGTTCGATCTGAGACCTACTGTTGCGCTTGTCACCTGCGGAACAATCATTATGCTCTCTAGCATAGCATTCTTGATTGCGACGAAAGTCCCTGCTGTATGTATTTCCTATCGTTCAGTCTTGCAGCTTCTAATATCATACCAATAGATCAAGAGAATCAGCCTCGTCTCCACCGGCATCTCCTATCTATCTCCAACCATCTCTCTCATTGCCGCCCTCATCGCAACATCCTTCTTCTACGGAGTCAATGCCTCGCAGACCAACTCCTCCCTACAAAGCTGGTCCTGCCAGTGGTCTTCCGTTGACATGGATGTCCAACCACACTGGAACATGTTGTGCAAGGAGAGCAAGACGGCACTGTATCTCACTGTCATGATCATCCCACTGCAAGTTTTTGTTCTTGGGACAGCCGCATGGGGTACGTTGGCGCAGAAGAAGCAGTCCGTAGCCCATGAGTGCAAGGGAAGCCCATCTTTGTCTTGAAGCAGGAGTAAAGGCGCGATTACAAGACCTGCGGAAGACCGAATCAAGAAGGGAGTGCGAGCCAAACAGTGTCGAATGCGATGCGAACAGGCCGTTGGAGGGGATAGGAAGGGGATTCGGAGCGGGGGTCCAGAGTTCTGAATCTTGTACTGGTAACTCATGTTTTAGCGGGGTAATTAATAGGCAGGGGCGTTAGGCGGGGTACCTGATGAAAAGGAAAGACGAACTTCTTCCAAATACTTCATCCTTATTCATCGCCTTTAGATACAATTCCCGTGAACATGAAGCAGATCACTTCCGTGCTTTACATTCTTATTGATTGATCCCGTCTAGTTTCCAGTCACGCTGATAGCGTCTTCTGTCGTGTACGCGACAACCTATACGAGGTTGGGGAGTTGGTTCATTAGATTAAACCAACAAACACTGCCCGAATTACCAGATTTGCCGCAAACAGATCCAGTCTAGGCTCTTTTCTACAGTTCCACAGCAGCTAGCCTGTGTGTTATAAGTGTCTCATGTCCCAATCGAAACCCCAGCCTGTTTCTCGTTTTATCTTGGAGCGCTGGAAGACAAAAACAGTCTATTAGCGCTAATATTGACGACATGTCGCAACAAATATTGCTCCCTCTAGAGCTTTCAGAACAGATCATCGGGAATATGCATCAAACAGAATTCATTGGACTCCTGAAGACATGCCGTGGTCTACGCACCTCCCTGGAGCCGCTGATGTACAGATCGATTTCCGACAAAAGCTTTGGACGACGAACCTGGTCATTCTGCCCCCCTCTTTTCCTCCTCTTGAGAACGCTTTTGACTAGACCAGATCTAGGCCAACATATCAGACACTTTGGCACACCGGAAATTCCATCTTTTGAGCTTAGTCAGCGTCAAAGTCGGCTCATATTTGAGATCACGAGAGCAGGAATTATAGGCTTTAACGCCAAGGAGCTGGCACTTCTTCAACAAAGAGCTCGTTCCCTGTCCATCGATCTTGAGGGTGTTGCGCTTTGGCGATCACTTGCTGCTGGTAATCTGGAGATACTTAACAGGTTGATCTTGTCTTTCTGCCTGGACCTCCGAGAGCTCTTTAGCCCTGTGGATTGCAGGCAGATGTTAGTTGTTCCATCATTGCCATCCAGGATCCCCCTGGCCTTGAACTTCTCGGGCATGTCAAGACTGAAGCATGTACGAATTTTAAACCCAAATCATCGTGTACGATGGAACTCATGTGCAATCACCTCTCTATTCGGCCTACCAATGATCCAGTCCATTGAGATATCGGTCTGTCCTGGCTCCCAAGACGACACAATGTGGCCTAATATCGATACACCAACACCTCAAAAGCTATCCTTAGTCTCTAGCAGCTTGTATGAGAAGTCCTTGCGATACATGGTGCAGTCAGCTTCCAACTTACGCACATTGAGTCTTGACCTCGTATGGGATAACGATCCCACCAAGGATTACTTACCGAGCGAAGTCCTAGACTTCGCACGGCTATCTTCTATTTTTCAACGAGAGTTGTGCCAGGACTGGAGAACAGCTCCTCTCAAGGTTAGTAGGATAGCTGTCAACACACTTGAGAGTTTGATTCTTGTTGTCAAAGCACCGGACCCTTGGACTTCTGGGCGCACGATTCGGCGCAAATACACCCAGCCCTGGCACTTACGTGGTACTTGGCATTAAGGCTCCGAAATAATGTGTTCAAGAAATTTTGGAATTCTGAAGTGGCATAGCAAGCTCAGATCTTCCTTCTCTCACCCCACTCTCCAGGTCGGGCTGGGCCCTAAGGAGGTAGTCCATGGGAAAGAAATGATACTGGATTCGGTGACCAATCGCTGCAATGGAAGGTTCCATAAAATGGCTGGCAAAGGATTTAGGGGTGCTCCACGAAGAGCTAAAGGGGGCTACAGAGCGTGTCGTACTGTACAGGAGAGCGGGTCGCTTTGTACGGGATAAAGGTTATCTACATGGGGACTCTGTACCGGCATGACAAAAGAAAACAGTGACAGGACAGAAGGGAGTTTTATCTGTCTGTCGCAAGCTCGGATTCTGGTTGGATTGGCATTTATTCACATAAGATCCTTGGTCTTGTAGCCGCCTGTTGATGAACTATTGGCTTTCAACACTCAGCAAAAAATGCCTGACGGATTTATCTGTTTCGTACTCTCTTAGAAAAGAAGAATTATTCCAGAGTTTGTGCAGAAGAGAAGAATATGTCTAACTATGTACATCTCCTGACCCCGAGGCACTACATACAACAGTTGGATACTCAGATTGATCTAGGTCTCAACCACGAAGAGTAGCCCACTTACAAGCATTGAGAGTATGATGGGTTTGAATAGGTACAAACATATGGGCTAATGCACACCGTAGGCCCTGTCCATCCAGAGCCGCCGCACTGAGCCCATCTTTGAGCGACTCCACCATTTGCTGTGGTAGTAGCTGGTTTCGTCGTGCTCGTGGTAGAAGTCGCAGACTACAGAGAAGATACATCAGCTTTCTACCCCTCAAGAGCCTCATTGTGAGGAGACTTACCACAGGCTTTGAGGTTGTCGTGGTTGGTTTAGTAGCAGTTGTTGTCACTGGGCTTCCTCCACCCCCACCACTAGCATTCTGGCCACTCCACACAGCTGGTCCGGGTACAGTATAGTTCTTGAAGTTGGAGTAGATGTTGACCGTATAGCCAGGCTCATCGCCTTTGATGAAACCTGGAATTGAGACAAGTGGCCCAGGCGTACCGCTTCCTCCACCAGTGACGGTGACTTGTGCACAAGAGATGTAGAACTGGGGAATGCCGGCAGGATAAGGGTTGTGGATTCCGAGTTGTTGGACGCGGAGTAAATAGTCGCCATTGGGTAATGCCTTTGGGATGTTGTATGTATATGTCTCTGTTGATTTCGTCAGCAAGCGAAGTGGCGAGATGGCCTATCCAAGGGACTCACGAGCCAAGGGCCATGTTGCAGTCCCACTTGCGTCGAACGTAGGACCAAGATCGAGGATCTTGAACCACACTTGTCCGGATCCATCAAAGGCTGCTGCAGAGCCAGGCGCCTTGGCCATATACCTACCCAGTATCAGAAGTGTTTGCCAACCAAGTCTTGCATAACTTACATAGAGAGAGGACCATTGTGATAGACTGCGGTATCTGTGGTGAAAGTGAAAGAAGATCCAGCTGTGACTGTAATCGTCTGCGTATTTCCGCCAGTCACGCCTCCCTGGTTACATCTGCGTCTGTCAACTACGTGTCGTTCTTCAGGCCAGTTATTTTGTGTACCTCAGATCAGTTGAATCCAAATCTATGACAGGCGAGTTCATATTCGTGTTCTGTCTGATGTACTGGTACACCGCATATTTGGTTCCGCCATAGGTAAGTTGATCGAAGATATCTTCTTGTTATCAGTTCTGCTTCCCGAGAGCGTCATGAGGACCGAAAGCTTACAATGGGCAGAGCCTTGGCTAGCTAATGCCGAAAAGCAGGCAAGAACAGATGCGAATGATTTCATGCTGGAAGAAGTAGATAATCTTATCTGATCTTACACAACAGAACAATTTGGATAAAGAGAGCACGATTGATATTTTGATGCACTTCAGGGCGCCGCATCCTTCATATAGCCACCACATGGCCGGAAATCCATCACCCAGACCTCAGCCAGCCAGATATTACTTCCTCATCTCCGAACCAGTTTATTGTCCCAGTACCACTTTATCAAGGTTTTTCATTTATCCCCTTTCATCCCATCTCACCATGCCCTCGCAAATCCATCTTACTTCCCTGGACAACGCAAATTTCGTCTTCCATTGGTGCGAATGCCCTCGCATTCCCGACTAGATGGTCTACTGACTCCTTGAATCAAACTATGTGACCTTACACATGGGCCCAGGATTGTATCTCCGCAATATATATGCAGCGCCTCCACGTACGCCGCGCCCCAGATTGGGAATGTGGGGTTTGCGGAGGAGGAGAGGCGAGTGCCGACTGCCGGACCTGATAGGTGACGATACGGATAATTGGGTTGTATTATGAGAATTTAGGCGTGTAGGTCCGAAGGAAAGATAATGGTTCCAGGTTCCAAGAGATCCTATCTGCGATTGAGAACTTCCAACGCCTCTAAACTACCAAATGCTGCTTCACCAAGCTGACGCATCTCTCATTCACCACTGTATGGCTTCAGAACAATGGGAGGGACGCATAGAGTTAATATAGACTACAGATATTGAGTTAAAGTCGAATTAAGGAAGAAAGTCAAAGGACAAAAAGCTTCAAGAAGGTTGCGGGGTGGACGGCCCGTGAGCTTACTTCAACGACCTATTTCGCTTCCGGATAAAGGGGGATGATTTACCCAGGGTAATCACCAGATCAGTTGAAACGTACCATATCAACACATGATATAGGTCAGGACGCTGGGCTTGGTAGCTTGGCAAATGAGTCAAGCAGGTACCCCTCCATTCAAAGAAAGAGAGGAAAGTTTCAATATTCCATGCCCCATCGACCTATCAATAATAACAATGAAATTGCAATGCAGGATGAAGCACAGGAATCCAGCGACAAGTAAAATTCTATAAAAAACAAAGTTCCACCAATTCTTGCTTAAAGGCTGGGGTAAGCATTTTCCCACACATGAAGGCATGCAAGTTGATTTCCCCAATTTGTACGCTTCTTCTGTAGCACAAATGGAACTTGAGCCGCCATGATCGACTATTCTACGGCAAAAGTGTATATTCTAAGACAGATCTCTCACAATACTTCGTAAATTATAGTTTTCATCAACAAGAAGCTAGTCAGTGCTCTTTGGCGTGCTCTTTGGCTCTCTCACCATCCAAGACCGAGTGTAAACACCAGCGCCCCCATACTTTCCCAAGTCAACATCATGCGTCTCTACGACTTTCCATCCATTCTTCTCATAGACAGGAACAGCCTGCGGGGTACTCGTACACCAGAACCTAGCTTTTCTTGCATCTGCTTCTTGTAAACCTAAGCTCAGCAGCGACGATGCAATGCCTTGCCGCTGGTATTCGGGAGACACGAAACAGAAGCTCAAATCTGCGACATCACTGTCAATGGTTGCAGTACTTCAGTTCAATCTTGAGATCGGGTTGAAATTTAAATAGCAAGTTAAGTACTGGTGCCAAAGACAGTTGAAGAGATACGTGGAAGTCAACCTACCCATATCCTTCTCAACATCCACATCTCTAGCTGAATAAATCCTCGTACTCCTCACCTTATCCATCCACAACTCCACGTTGACACCCGGTATGGGCGGAAGCCCACCCTCATCGTTCTTCGATTTCCCTTCTTTGCCCTTCGGCAATCCCCAAGTCGCGAACCCAACAACCTTCTCCGCTTCCTCGTCAACAGCTTTGTACGTCACGCGATCTGGCTTTTGCACGGGACTAAACAATCCCATCACGGCCATCATGTCATGCGTCTCATCTGGTGCTGAACCCCAGATCAAAGGATATGCTGCATCGGTTGCAGAGAACGCAGCTGTCATCACCGATGCGAGGGCAGGTGCATCGTCCTGGCTTGCGAGTTGGAGCGTGATGTTTGCGGGCGGCATGTTTGGCGAGTCTTGATGTTGCACTTTAAAGGGGTCGCGTTGACGTGTCAAGACAGGGAAAGGGCCAAGAAGCATACATTTAAGTGAGAGTGTTGTTGGAGCAAGTGGATGATTGAGTCATGCAGTGGCTGGCTAATCCTAAATAAGAAGCGGGAATCTCATTGTGCCACATGCATACCGAAGAAGCCTACGGTATCGCCACATTCTTTTGAACCTCTACCATGCATCAATATCAGAGACTCGTGATCTTTTGTGTCTCGTTGATGAAAATAAAAGTTAAGTAAATTTTATATGAGCAAAATATAAACAAGAATCGAACACTGCGACCACCCCCAATGATTCGTTCACTGCTGGTATACTTTCACAGAGTTGATGGTCCAATACGCAGGTGCAAATGCACCTGGGTTTGCTCCAACATAGCTCTGACAAGATCCCAAGCCTGCGCAGCTGCTGCTTCCCCAGACGGATCCAGCCCACTGTCATATAAAATTAGCTTCGACTCTTCGTGGGAAAAGGGTTCCAACGGAAAGGGAACTTACATCACCACAGAACGTCGTATCGAAAATGATGTTCTGATTCCGGAAAAACGAGTCAATATTGCATCCACCGCCCCCGTTGAATGCCACGATTGGTGTTCCCCAATTTCCAGTGACGGGTCGTCCATTCGATATATCAGCCGGGATGTTTCCTCGCGGGAAGAACCAGACATAGATGCCGGAACTCTCCCATTGCATAGCATACACACCTCCCCCAATGCTGTTGAACGAGTTTCCGTATGCATTCGCAGTGGTAGTTGTAACACCACAGCCAGTGTTGCCGTTATCTTGGTTGCAGTTGGAGTGTTGCAGGTTTGTCCCGTACTGCGAGCCCGCGGTGTTGATGTTACATCCTGCAGAGGTGTGGAGAGTGATAGTGTTTGAGCCGGCGAGATTCACGCCTTCGATGATGTCGATTTCTCCACTGCTTGGCCACTTTATAATAGTAGTCAGTATCCGAGCCGAGTCAGGGTGAAGCGGTCTTCTTACATTGGGACCAAAAAGCCAGAAAGCGGGCCAGACACCACAGATACTCCCAGGCCTGGGCAGAGTCATTTTCGGCCATCATATATCTGGAATGGAGCCGACTTACATGTGAGCAATATCAGCAATGAAAAGACCGTGGTTGTAGGATTTCTTGCTCTCAACCCGCACAGAAGCACGACCTGGGTAAGGAGGGTTGTATGTTGTGTGGTCAACTCCCATGTAGATCTGCCCATTGTTGCTGTTGATGAGACCCTGGCTCGCAGCAGCGCCTTGGGATTGATAATTTACAAATCCGTGCGTGGGGTCACCACCCGTGAAAAAGTTGAAGCTGTTGAAGAAGTTGTTACTGTTGTATGTGTCGACCAGGTTGTAACTGGCCGCTGCAAATCGATGATAAGTTCCAGTCGAGTTGGTCCATAGGGCTGTTGATGTCCCGACGAAGCCGAGAATACTGAGACTGAGAGCGTTGGAAATGTACATTGTGACGTGCCAAGTTTAAAGTCAGATATAATAGTAGAAGATGGAAGTAGAAATTATGTTCAATAAAGATATACTCAAAAAAGCGCTGCAAGCAAAATCTGAAAGGAGTGACTGTGGCTAGGCCAAGAATGAGCTATCACCTTCATATTTGGGCACATCGATCTCTATATACTCTCATAGAGTCTATGGAGTGATTAGAGGTAATTTTAGTCATGGAAAAAGAGACTTCAGGCATGCCGTCGTCCCGCCTGACAATAGGTCTAAGTCGTCGGCGCCGAGAAGCAACTCTGCTAGGGGCTGAAAGAGACAGCTGCCATTGCGACGCAGATGGTCCCTGAACTGAGGAACGTAGTTCCAATACCTAGTCAGGGTCCTTGACAGAAGCCATGGCTTCATGCCAAATATCGACAAAGCAGTACAGATGGAAGTTCTAGACTTGGGCAGGAGCTCGGAGCTAGCTCCATAAGCAGCAAAATCCCACGTCGAAATGTGGTACATTAAATAACCAAAAGAAGAAGAGAGCTATGAAGAGATGAAGACTACTTGACATCTACCAATGCACATGCGAGAAAGGTGTAGTGAAGTGAAGCGGCGCTCGGGTCATTGGGTCCTAGACGGTAATGCTACTGCAAGCCGTATTCCTAGGCAAACGGAGACATCCAACTGTGTGGTCTCGAGGGCACATTGGCAGGTACTGATCATAAGATGAACTAGGGACGTAGTTTCAATTGCCTGCATAAGCCCAAAGGACCAGTTCGGCAATCACAGGGCTGCTCTAGATCATTTCCAGCATCCAGGGATCACGATGCGCCATCACCTGCATTGCGATCTAGGTCTCATGAAGAGCCTTCAGAAGAAAGGACCGAGTAACGCCCGGAAGATAGCCTGGAGTGAAGATTGGTCAGGTCAAAGATGATGTGTCGATCCCCCTGACTGAGTAGTGAGGGGCGGATTACCGAAGGCGTTGGCACGGACCGAGATGGTTGTTCGCTTGATTATTATCTCCGAATGCCACTCTCCGGAAACAGCGAATCGGATCACAAATTCAGACCTTTGACATCTTGAGAAAGGGGCAACCAAGCCAGCTAACAGAAAAGAAATGCCAGACTTGAGCACACAAGTATTGAGCCACTTCGTTTCAGAATCAACCAAGAAAGAACAAATGCCGCCATCTAGTGGCTGCCATTAAAAGTGGCAAAGATTTTGATGGTGCTCAGATCCCTGACCCTCCGAGAAGTTACCAGTATGCCGGATTCAATGGAAAATGGCCAGGGGCCAGGAGGGAAGCAAATGCCACAGATGCCCTTTCTCCGTTCAACCTGATGATCTGGACGATTCTCTGAGTATTTGTATAAATTGAAGAAAGCTCCTACTGTTGACGATTGAAAGGTTCATGACTCTGCCAGGAAACTTTCTGGTGCTGTTTTGAAGCACACCTGACTGAGTATGGCCACGACATTGGGAATGGTCAAGCGATAAAAGGCGAATACATCTTAAGTGGTTGACGAGCATTTCCGTGAGGAAATATCTAGGTAGTTGGATACAGAATGCAGAAAGTTTAGATATTTTTGAGGAAGGGAAGGCACATGGCGGGGTAATGAGGGGTTTTCTCCCAGGCTTTGCTAAAGAGTTCCACCGAAGTAAAGGATTGGTCAAGATGTGCTGTCCCACTTTGAAGACGATCGTTCACAATTCACGTAGTTTTGAATCTCGCACTACGAAAGGACCTATTGGGAAGGTATGTGAACGATGCCTGTGGCAGCAAGTCGCGTTGTTTCATCGTAGGGTCAATCAGGGTCAACTACAGAATCGATCGAGGCGGAGAATGGCTCAGCGACAGTCCATATCGCCTTGAACTGTGAAGACAACAAAGTCTTATTTCATCCACCTACTAGAAAAATGCCCTAAACCTTCTGTTCAGGTAATTGGACGTTTTTTCATTGATGGGGAGAGATCACTAAGCAAAAATACCTTGAAGCATAATTTAGCGAAAGCGAGCCCCTGAACAGAAGAGACTTTTTGCCCTGTTAAGCGAGCTGATGTTGACAGTACCAACAAAACCTGTCCGGGAGCAAATCAATCACTATGATCAGACTCAGAATTGAATGAGGATGATTCCTTGGAGAATCAACTTTCGATGACGAAATTTTCGCATCGTAGGAACAGCTTCCGTGTCAAGATTTTCTCTCGTCTGGATAAATGTACGGCGACCCCGCACTCAAGCACCCCACATCCATTTCTCAGAAGCGGATCTTACACGACAAAATTCGCGAGCGTTGTTCTGTATCTTCTGTCCTTCTATACGGATAGACCTGTTTCAAAATGCTTTACCGCCGTAGCGTTCAAAAGAGCTCTTGCGTAATTCTTATCCAGAAGTTGTGTTGAAGTTCGATGTTCCAGGATCCCTTGTTGATGGGGTGGAAGCTGTCCCTCCGCCTTGTAACGGGTAAAGTGCACCGAAATTCCGACGAAGCGCAAACCTCATAAACTAATAAATTCAATCAGGAAAATCAGAGCTCATGACAGGTGGGAACTGTTTGCCTCTGGACTTCCGTCGCTAGTACCAGTTTGATTTAAAGGACATCCTCCCCGAGCACCCCGTTCGTCCGATCAGGCACGATGGCTTGGAAATATAAGTACCCGCCAGCCATGCCCCAGAAACTAGAGTCTCAGCCTCAAGGTACAGATAGACCTGTGCCCTCCTTTGAATTTTCCCCGTGGAAGACTTGAAGCAGATATTATGAGGGCCACCCCATCTTTGCTTCTGCTGTGTGCGGCCGGGGGGATAGTGGAGGCAACCTCCTACAGATTTGTCGGACGGGTCAATCCAAAAACAAAAGAGCTCACATGGCCGAGTACCGGTGTTGCATTCACTTTCACGGGTACCGCAGCTTCGATCAACATCAACAGTGTGAGCGGCAACTCAAGTGTTGATCTGTACATTGACGGGAAGGAGCCTATCGTCATCCCCAATGTCAACGGCACTTCCATCTCCACGCCTCAGCTCGTACGTGGGAAACATACGGTTGAGCTACGTAAACGCTCAGAAACGTATTTCGGCACATTTCGCATCACGGACGTCACAGCAAATGGAGCTCTGAGCGCGGGCAAGGTGCCGAACCGAAAGATCGAAATCATCGGTGACTCGATCTCAGTCGGCTATGGTCTCGACGGCGTCAATCCTTGCACAAATACAGCTTTTCTGGAAGACAATCCGCAAACGTACGGTGCTCTGGCAGCAAATGCTGTTGGTGCCGATTACAGCGTTGTCGCCTGGAGTGGGAAGGGACTGTACAGAAATTATGCGTCAACACCTCCAGATGATGCAGTAACGATGCCCATCCTGTATACAAGATACGGCGCCAATGATGCAGACAACAGCTTCACGTTCCCAAGTTCATGGGTCCCAGATGCCGTCGTAATCAATCTCGGCACGAACGACTTCAGCTACCTGGGTGTCCGTGATCCGGCCAACCCTGCAACCCTCACGGCTGCTCTCGTTGCCTTGATGACGAAGGTCAACAAGAAGTATCCGAGAGCAAAGATCTTCCTGGTATCTTCTCCACTTCTGAGCGATACCTACCCTACAGCAGCCGATGCTCAAAAGTCCACCCAATTGAAAGTGTACAAAGACGCTGCTGCTCAACTTCGGAAAGTGAAGACTCGCATCGTGGATTGGCCCGGGCAAGGGTCAGATGTGGGCTGTGATTACCATCCCAACGCTGCTACACACGCAATTGGAGCTAAACTTCTTGAAGACGCTTTGAAGGCCGAGATGGGGTGGTAGGATGTTGTAAAAATGTAGTTCTCTTAGATGGTGGAGGCTTGAAATTACCGGATTTGAATCGGATTCATTGTATATATCACCCAGGTACACATCGGCCTCGACGAAAATTTTGACTCAGCTGTCACTGTTTCTACTGTTGTACCAAACCAAGTGGCGTTGTAGCAGAACAGTTTTTGAATGTCTCGGCGTATGTGAAGTCGCAAATAATCCAAAGCGGCTGCCTCGTGTCATTGAAGTCCAAATCAGCAACGTGGAGTTTACCCTCGAGGTACCGTGTAACTATGTCTCTCGTATTAATATTAATACCGATTAGAGCTAGACCTTTTATTGAAGCGATAGGTATTTATGAATTGAATTATTGAAGTTGCCCCGGGGTGTCCAAATACGGAAGGAGTAGTATTGGCTACCCAACCACACGGATATACTACATACAATAGGAAAGAGCGAGAGACTTTTTAGATCTATCTCTTCTTGAAGCCGGAGCTCACGATTCTTCTGTTCCTTTTCATTGCTCGACAAATTCCAAACCACCAGAACAAATTACGGTTGGCCACAATTCCATAATGCGTCCTCTACTCGCTCTCCAAGCAATCTTCGCCACGATCCAGATCGTAATGGCTCGAGCTGTTCCGAGCACAGACAAAGGTGAACTCGACCCCTTCATGTGCACGTCTTTCGGAAAAGGCTGCCAGCTCAAACTGGACGTCAACACCGGCCTGTTCACCTGCACCTGCTCCACAAACCCCAATCATCTCCCGTAAGAACCCTTATCCCTACCAACCCTCACCACCTATTAGCTTCAACTAACTTTCCCCAGCGACCTCGCACGATTCTACACCGAAGCCAACTACAGCGGCATCGAATACCAAGCCTACGGCAACTACCAGACCTGCCAGAATCTCCCCGACACCTGGGACAAGAAGACACAATCCATGAAGAGCAACCTCGATCCTTCGGTCATCTGCTGTGTCTTTACGGATGTTGATTGTGTCAAGGAGGGAAGACATTGGACGCCGGTTGGTGAGAGTGTTCAAGACTTTCAGGGATTCTATGCGCTGGGAGTTAGGAGTTACATGTGTAATTTGTGGGTTGATGAGACGTCGACTTGTGATGGACTCTGAAAGATACATCGGGATGAGATTCGGGGAGAGATGATAATCTTTGATGATGTGGGGTATTGATATTTGTAGTGGTCTTTGAGGTTATTGTTTTGACTCAGTATTAGGAAACTGATTTTGGTGGTATCGTTTTCATTCTGGTTATTTTTCCATGTATTGTTCGCTGTACGATAGACTTCATCGTATCATAACTTTCAATTACTCCTTCACCAAGGACGTTTACCACTGGATCTTCTTTGATGCCTCTCTCTGCTGAGTCTACCCCGCGTCACTCGCATTGATGTATTCTTTCATCGAAGTCAGCAACACACAATCGAAATTTCCACGCGGCATTGGCAATGTCATGAATTTCTGGGAAGATCCGACCCATCTCCAAGCGATTTTTATGCCAATTCGTGTCCAGGGTTGAGGAGGTTCCGTCACTGTCCACTCAGCTACCAATGGGCTATCTGGGCAGGAGCACAAATTGTGCCGCCAAGGTTGCCGGCGGTATATTTACGATCCCCTTGCCCTGCACCGCGACCATTGCTGAAATGATAGTGGGTATAGGGGTAGACAATGATCGTACAGATAATCAACGATACCATGAATCGCAGTTAGATGGCATATCTGAACTTGGGATGCCGGTGCCCCAGTAGCGTCTGGTCTTCGTCGAGCCTATCGTCCCGCTCGCCCTTCTCTCGCTTGGCATTCTCCCACTTGCAATACAATATTGTCACGGCTGTGACAACAAGGCACAAAGCAAGCATGCCCAAATTGATTGCGTGTCCGGTCTTATACCTATTATCACTCGTTAGCACATCTCGCTTCTTGTAGGCTAGAAGTCAACAAACCTCGGAGCATCACTCGTGACGTAAGTGAAAGTAGCGATGAAAGCTGCACAGTTCGCAATGCAGATCTGGAAACCGGTCGCTGTGGCCCTCACATAGTGTGGTGCAACGTTATTGGCCATCCATCCCATGACCATGGGTGAACAGGGAAAGATGCCCACTGCCACAAAGAACGTGCCGCCATATTGTACGAGGGGCTTGGGAGAGGCGATCAACATAATGTAGCCAATGATACCAACTGTAGCACCGCCGAGCATGAAGATCCCTCGTTGTTTGATACGGTCTGAGAAGTAAGTGACGAGGAGCACGGCGAAGAATGCAGCCATGTTCGGTGGCACGGTGAGAAGATTTGCTTGGAAAAGTTAGTCACACACTCATGGTGACGGAGAAAAAATACCTTTGACGCTCTTATATCCCAACGTGCTGATGATTGTTGGCAAGAAGAGTGAGAAACTGTAAATGGGTGTGATGATGGCAAAGAAGTTCAGACTTAACAAAGCAGTGTTCCAATTGAGAATAGCAATCTTCACCCAATGCCAAGAGAACTTCTCAGTATCGACGGACGAAGAAGAGACAGCGCCTTGTGCGTCAATATGCATGCGGCGGACTGCGAATTCTTTCTCCTCTTGGGTGAGAAACTTGGAGTGTGAAGGTGTGTGAGGTAGGAAGAATCCAGCCAGTAGTCCGAAGAGGATTGTTATGACGCCTTCAATGAAGAAGATGAATGGCCTGTGAAAACGAATTAGTTTCTTTTGCCACGAAGACGCAGACCAGTCCATCACTTACCAGCCATCATATCCTGGTGTTCTGATCTGCGAAAGGCCCGTAGCCAGAAGCCCTCCGAAGGCACCACTTAAAGGAGCAGCGCAGTAGAACAGCCCAATCCGAATCATGATTTGTTTCCGCTCGTAGAACATTGCTAGGTATATGATCACTCCGCCAAGCAGTCCTCCTTCCATCAGCCCTAGGAAGAACCTTCCTGCCAACAGTCCTTCATACGTCTTCACAAATCCAAGGCACATGCTCACGATTCCCCAACCGAAGACGAGACCTGGCAAGTAATACCCAGCCCCAATTCTTTTGACCAGCCAGTTTGAAGGAACTAGAGGGATTAGTCTGACAATTTCTGAGAATCAAGAACCGTACATACTATCAACGATGATATATGGAACATAGAATATTGCAAGAGCAATGTTGAACTTGTTGCCCTTCAAAATATTCAGACCCTCTGCCAATCCATCAATCTTAGCATTTCCGATATTGCTTCTATCAATGAAAGCCAGAAGCCAGAGGCCGAACAGCCATGGTATGATGTGCTTGTCAAATTTCCTTGTTACGCGAGCAGATATGACGGGATCGAGATGTGCGCCTTCATCAGGAGATGGAGAATGCGCATTACCTTTCTCGACCTCCGTGATGGTGGGCTTGATGTACTCGTCAGAAGGTAGTGAAGTTGAGACTGACATCTTGATATTTTTCTTGTCCTTACGAGTTGAAGAGATAATTCCAGGGACATCAAATGAGAGAAATGCACTTATCTTTATCAAGAAAATATTAGATGGGAGTTCAAAATGCCATGATGATGTTGGCCCAGGCTTGATCGACCAAGTGCCGTCACTGCGAGCTGACACTAGTTTGATCGCCTGCCTTTCGTTAGAGCAGTGCGGGGTTGACAGGTAGGTGGTTGACGCTTGACCTCCAGCCATCGTGGTGACGTGCCCAATGAAGACCAGCGGAAAGAAATGTCCGAGTGGAAAACGGGAACAGACGTCATATTAAGATTTCATCAAGCACTTGCCAAATCCATGGCAGTGGAGAGGGATCGGATTTCATCGATTTCAATTGTTCTTGAAAGCTGACATCAGATCAAATGTATGAGACTCATGTGGTTCATGTGGTGGTTATCCCCCAACTACCAAACAAAACACACGTTCTACTTAGTTTGAATAACCTGAAGGAATGCCCTGTAGCTAAGCGAAGAGCGCCTGAAATACGCTCGTGCCTGGCAGGATAGGCAACTTTAGTGCCTTCCTTCAGCGCGGGCCCCTGGAAAAGTGTGTTTTCGGCAGTTGCTGATGATGCTCTCAGGGTAGCATATTTTTGACTGGGGAGCTGAAAGTATACTGTATGGCTATTGCACTATTCCTTCACTGCTGCCAGACTGACTTCGCACTTCGAAGTGACGACAAGTGCGACAAGCTGTTGCTCCTGGATCCTCAACAAGCAAGCAACATTTGGATACCAAATAGGATACCTGGTAGGCTTCAGTGGCTGTAGCTTGGAAATAAGCGAAGCCATTGCCGCTGATCTGGATTGAACCATGGCGAGGAGCTATTTGTACCACACAAATCCATCGGAGACAAATGAGAAAAGCTGATTTGGGTCATTTCAATAACAACACTCAATATGTAAGACCATATACAAAGAACAAGGTGTCAGTCGTAAAGTCAATGTGCAGTCACAAGAGGAACACTGCTGCGAGCACCTCGATGGCTATTTAAGTCCGAATGTGAAAAGCCCACGGTACAGACGAAAATCAGTGACAAGGTGAATGGAATGCAAAAACTAACGTCTAATCATGTTGTGTACCACCTAGGATTGCATTCAAGGCAAATGTCGTAATGACGACAGAAAATTTAAGCCTGTCTTATCCATCGTAACTCTTCCAGGCCGTCTCCGTGAAAGTTACTGAAGTATACACTGACTCATCAATCCATCTCCACTGCCTTCTATCATATCTTGCAAAATAGCGGCCGTGTTTTGAGACAACTGGCTGCAGCGTTTCCGTCTTCCGTCCGAGCTCGTGAGGTCCCAGGCTCGGTGGTGTTCCGTGTCGTTGGCGAGACTGGTGCTACTTGAGACTCGATTGGAGATGCAATATGTTGCAAACCCGTGTTACTGGTATTATTGCATGTAGCAGGTGCAGTGCTGGGGCGCGTTTGGGGAGTGGTTTGATGATTGGAGGCAATGGTCGGGAGGTAACTTGGAGAGCTTGCAACAGCAGTGCGTGTTGCAAAGCGACTGCTTCGTTCACGTACATTGGTAGAAGAGAATGAGTGTGAGTGAAACTCATTGTTGGGTGATGTGACAACGCTTTGAAGCTCGGTGGGGGGATCCAGAGGTATTGTGCGAGAAAACAACATGCGCATTCCTAGTACAATCAGTTTCCGCATAGAGCATCTGTCTTCCACATAGACTGGTCAGGTATAAAGAAATAATTCACCCTGAAGAGCATTGACGATCAGAATAAGGAGAAACACGACGCCGATGAGGACAAAAAGAGGATACGGCAGCTGCTTAGTTGTAGTTGCAGTGCCGAGAGGAGAAGGTAGGGAATCGCCGCTGGCGGGCACGGAGCCATTCTGGGACTCCATAGTGCTGAGCGGGTCGTAATGAAGGACCTTTGGTAAACTAAAAGGAGATTGCAAACGAGTTCGTGGGATCTCCAGCTGCTTGCTTGCTGAAACAGAAGCAACTGATATGGGGTGAAGAGAGAGGAAGGAGTCGAAGTCTTTGAAGAATGCTAGAGGGGACGCATAGAAATCAAGGGGAGGCGAGCTTGTTGAGATGGGTGCGCGGCTGGCCTCAGCATTATGGCTGCGAGGGGAATCAAAACGAAATAGGAGGGCTCGCTCCCATGGATGCACAGTGACATCTGCTGATATCCTACCTTACCGTTCTACCCTCCTCCCAGTGCGGGATGCGGAATGGCCCAACCATTGTTGGTGTTGTAAGTGTGATCGTTTAATCCGAACGTCTATGAACATGCAGCCCCTAATGATACAGGAGGGCGAGGACGGGTCCAGTTGGCTCGCTTCAGGAAGTACCACTTGGCAGCTGAATGCCACCCTCATCTCGCGATGCCACTGGGCCACCATGCACAGGGGCTGCGTCCCTCCTTTGCCAGAAACCTGTTTCGAGGGCATACGTGGCAGTCCTGACAACCAATGGAAAGAGTGTGAGGCAGCACTGCCCCCCGAGGGGCGGCAGAAAAGCGCCTTGGGGCACGCGCCCCCAACTGTAGCATGATGAGCGCATCAGCGTGTTGGGCCGCCATCGCCTGCGTCCCAATACGTTCCTCCGGAGCACGGTACTTTCTGTCAGATGGCCACATGTCGAAAGAACGTACTTTTGTAGCGCTGGTACTTTCGTAGTGCCGTATCGTTATGTGCCTCAAAGGGTTGGTCGTGGTCCTGACTGCCTTGTGCCCTCCGCGACGTCGTCCTCGACAACATATCGACTTCTTTGGAACTTGTACCTGGCTGTGAGGAGACTCGCACATGCCGCATATCCCTCTTGGGCTTCGTGCGCAATGAAAAGAATATCATCGCGCTGTCCGAACCAAAGTACGTCACATGGCCACGGCTGAAATGCAGTTGGGGCACGCCCAGCCACAGTCCTGTGAGCCCGCTTCAGTCGCGGAGTCGTCTAGACATGATCCTCTGGGGTCAGACGCGCCCAGTCCAGTACGAGAGCTGCCACGAAAGTTCACGCAGAAAGATTGGGACGCCCACAAGGCAGAAATTATGAGGCTATATATCGACCAGAATCTTGCAGTAAGAAGTGTTCGGATGTTTATGGAAGAAATTTACCTTCTTCAAGCCTCGTAAGCAGCCAGCTGTTCCTCATTTGACCGCCCAGCACTGATAATATCAGAGACAAACAGTACAAAGATAGGTTCAAAAAGTGGGGAATATCGAAAAACATCTCCAAAGAAGCATGGAACGCTGTCGTTCGCAAGTCTCGGGATCGTGCAGCTGCTGGAAAAGCTTCGTCAATACAGGTCCATGGGATCCCAATCAGTAGCGCGAAGCTTGCACGTTACATGCATGATAACCCCTCGATACCTCCAAATTCACCAGGTGTGTAGGATCTTCAAGTCCATGGAACTAATTTCATTGGTGTCTGGATGAGCAGCAGTACGTGGCAGACTAACTCGAGTAGAGCGAGCTGTAACGCCGTCAGATGTAGACGTTCACACTCCAGAAGAGTCATCACCTCGCTCTCCACGAAGCTCAGGCCTACTGCTTGATTCTGGAAATATGTCGGTAAGTAAAGAGCCAAAATTTGAGTCTGTAACAGCTGACAATGAATAGCCCTCGGCTGACAGGTGGCGTCACGGCCCAGCTCCTATTGCAACTACACTTGCCTATCCACCCCTCTATAGAAAAGAAGTTCGCATGGATGAACCTGTGTATACGGAACTCCAAAGAAATGAGGCTGGGATCTATTTATCGGACCCCGTTGCAGAAGAACGCCGCAGTTCATTGTTCCGTGGTTCTGTACTTCTGATTCTTTGGGAAAACGACAGGAGCAGTAATTTGTCCTTGCTTCAGCAGCTTGCAGCCGGGTTTCAGCGCAAGTTCATGCTTGATACAGAAATCTGGAAAATCCCCATGGAAAAATCACAGTTTCGAGTACATATGAAGGTGTTGGAATTCGCGCAGCAAAGCGAGAAATACCCGCTTCTCGTGGTATGCTACGCAGGGGACGGGAGGTTGACCACACAACGTCGGCTGGAATGGACAAGGTGATTGCCTAGCTTTTAATCCAAAATTAAATGTGCTGACTTAACCAGCCCAGCGAAAGCTAGCGATGAGACAATCCAAACAGTGAAATGGTCTGGAATCCAGTCGGTTCTAGAGGAGGCGAAATCCGATGTTCTCCTCATATTCAGCTGCTGTGCTTCTATGGTCAGTAATCCTGACTGTCATGGCGCGCTGGAATGTATTGCTGCAAGTGGTTTTGGGACGGGAGAAAATTCGGCGGAGCCGTTCTTCAGGAGCTTAATACAAGTATTAACGGAACTCAGAACGTCGTCTAACCCAATAGCAGTCATCACAATCTACGTAAGTCTACTGGGGTGTCTACACCAAATGATACAAGCTGGTGCAGTGGGATTGTCGACACCTGTGCATACATCTATGAACCACGAAAGCACGAGAAGCATCATACTTTCTCCTGGATCCACTCCATTTGGTTTTGAATCATCGATGCTCCCTACGGGTTCAGAATATCAGTCAAGCATTAGCACTTCCAACTCGACCGCAGGAAAGAAGCGTAAACGAGCATCGAAGGACGTCCGTAGAGAAAGACCATACCAGTGTACTCACATTAAATCAGACGGTACATATTGCCTGAAAGAAAACACGTACTGGGCCGATTGTAAGTATCCACATCCGGACCATACTGTAAACGTGTTGTTTCAGTGGCTTCTATCAAGTATTTGTATACGATCTCAAGCAGAACCTGGAGCTGATATTTCTCATTTAACAGGGAAACGCCATGAGGAAACGCACTGGCCTCAGAGGCGCTGGGAATGCCTTCTCCAGGGGACAAATGAAAGTGTTACTTGCCATGTCTGTAATGGAACGGTCGATTTAGCTGGGCAACACTCCAACTCCCATGCCCTCTGTATAGGCAACGTTCTAAGGATGGGGCATGAGTTTCATCGTAAAGACAAGCTGATCCATCATGTTTTAGAAGCACACGGGTGCAGAGCTAATGTCGATACATGGTATGTGGACATCCACTCTGATTGGAAACGGCAGTGTGGTTTTTGTGGTGCGGTTTTCACAACTTGGGATGAAAGATGTACCCACGTCAGCGAACATTTTGCTGCGGGTCTGAGAATGGTCCCGGATTGGAAAGATCCTTGGCCAGATGATCACGAGAATGCCGACAACGATAACAACGAAAACGATGACTGACGACCGCAAGAAGAGCCGTTGGAGATATCATGGACTTTGTGCTGTGGCCTGAAAATTCTCTGGATAATTTTCTATCCTCATGCGAGGCATTCCGGTCAACCACCACTGGAAACAGGAAGTTGGCTTGTGGTGACGCGAATCCAAAATCGCAAAGGATGCTCGGTCGGTTCCATTGTCGCGGAGACGTCTGCTCATGTGGATGGAAGGTCATCACAACGTGACGGGGGATGCGTCAAAGAATGCCCCGCACGTAGACTAGATATGGGCAGTACTTTAGATTTCACTTGCTTCAATCGCTAGAGGCTTGCTTCTCGTGTTGATCTCGCTACTGTCTGATATGCCAAATAAAACACGTCACATTGATACGTACGTAGTCTGCACAGAAACTTGCCTTTCTCATCCCCCCGCCATGTAATCAAACCAGAATCATCGAAGTGGCAGGCTTACCTTTTCAATATTATACCAACCGGACTATGTCCATGTGTCCGTGAATACTCTTCCCCTCCGAATCCCATTCCTTCATAGCCACACCGATGTTTTGATGACCTGTTGGAGTACACCAGGAGTACCAGGAGGCTTCGGCACCATTCCAGCACCGGCCACCTGTGGATATATATTGATTGCAAGCACATAACCCGTGCTCGACGCCATTTCTTCCCCTCAAGCTTGCCGTAGCGATGTGAAAATGGACATGTTTGCGGAATCATCATTGAAGCAACCTCACCCCCGACCTTGAAGGCAAGAACCAGCCTCACCTTCGAAAACAACAGCTCTTGCTTAAAGAGACCTCATGTCTAGATAAAGTGCCTTTGGACATTGAGGCAGCAAAAGTTGGAAGTTGTTGAGTAAGGGCCAATATGGATGCCTCGGATAGACGAGGCCCCATTTGAAGTATGAAAAAGCTGTGCAGGCAAGCTATGTATTGTCTGTCAATCATGTCCAGACAATGGATCTTACCAAAGGGAAGCCTAGCTAGATTGTGACGAGGGGGATTTGAAGATTGTGGAGGCAGTGGACATGGCACACCATGCTGTTGCCATTAGTGTTCCCTCGAGAAATTTCGTTTATGAAAGTTACAACATGCTTCTGGTACAGTATAATAAGGACGAAGTCGAATGGGGAAAAGGCTTGGACGAGACATCACGAAGTAAGCATGGGAAGGAGTCAAACGTTCTCAGTGATACGCACCAAGCTTCAAGGTCAGGCGTAGACTTCAGTACGGAGGTACCGAGAACGCGTCTACTTCGTCGCGTCTTCCAGCCTTCCAACACAACAACTCATACCAATCTACCCGCGACTACCCACCATCATGCACGTCGGCAGCTTTTGTCTCCTTCTGTAGTTCAAGGGGAACTGTGAAACCCATTTGGCCCTCGAGCTAAGCACATCTGCAGAGATTCGATTCTGTCATAAAGGCTCTCGCTGCACCAACCAGTGGCCCTCCCTCCTATGACGACCTCTACGACGTCTACTCCCATTTCTGATTCTACACAAACAACACCACTCGAAGCAAGTTTTGAACAAGTGTCGCCGCAAAAGTTTTAGTCGAGGATATTTTCTCCATTGCTCGTTGCGCCGGGATATCTCTGCTGGCTGCGAAGCTGGTACGACACAGACATCTCTTGGGGTGTTAATAATGGCCTCCAGAATTCAGCAGATCAGGGACACATTCGAACAATGTTGTTATTAGTGCGAGAGCATCCCGATAACGTGGCAGTCACAAGAACCAACTGCTTGGTTGTATGCCGGTAATGAATACCCAGCCCAATATCACATCTATGTTAGAGGGATGGAGCGAGAGAACTTGGTCGGGTTTGGGTGATGCATGGGACATGAACAGCTTTGGCCATGCCGGCACTACACTGAGTCTGGCACTGGTTGGGAATTGCCAGGATTCTGATTCAGGGTCGGACGTATCCATTCTGGCCACAGTACCAAGGCCAACGTCAAGCACATTGCTGTGGCATACAAAGGGTCGCGATACTCTACCAAAACCATGTTACTGGAGAGCTTACCTAACTTCCTTGATGGAAGAGGATAGGTCGAAAAGTTTGGTACCTTGTCACTGAAACCTCCCTCATGTCGTGAGGTCAGGGCAGTTTCCATTAGTTCGGAATTGGCATCACCACCAAACTAGTAGCCGTTCATGGTCCTCCCACAACGGGAAACGAAGTCCCTAATTTTTCTTTCTTTTAAATTCTCTCTTGCGATCTCTTTCACCATTTTCTTCCCTTCTCTGCACAACGCGACAGGAAGCTTTCAGCAACTGACAATGCCAGCCACGGGATTTCCGAAGTTCAGGAAGCTACCCCCAGAGCTTCGACTGATGATATGGCAATTCAGCCTTGGAGAGCAGCAGCGAAGATTCCCATTGCTGAACAATTCAATGTTTGTTCGGGACAGAAATAGAGAAACATATCGAACGACCTCAAGCCCGCGCGATGCGCCTCATTTAGCACCTATCCGTGGTCAGGATTTTGACAGAGCGGCCTTTTCCAACGTGCCTTGGGATAGTTGCGAGTATCATGGCTTGCTACGTTGTTGCCCTCTTCATAAAAATCTGAACGTATCTCTGGCCGACATGGATCGCATAGAGCTGCGTTCGGTAGGCAATTATATACAGGATATGCGGGGGGTTGATGGTCCTTGGGACCAAAGAAGCTTGTCATATATTGCTCATCTCGGGCAGTATTTCCCCGCGGTCAAGCACCTTACAGTTGAGGTTATGAGCACGAATTCTGAATGGACAGGGGTTCAACAATTAGGATTGCGGAGTCTGAGATCGATAACATCAGATATGCTGTGAAACCGCAGCTGAATATTACAAATGATGAAAAAAAAGAGCGGCATAAGGACTTGGGAATAACCTCATTTCACAATTCTGGCTGTTGCAAAGGCAAGCTGCATCAATGGATGACTTGCCATAACAAAAGGGTAAATGGAAGTCCGAGAAGGCCGAAATCAATGCGCGCTGGCAGGAACTCATATCAGCAAGGTTTCGGAATAACAGTTCAATTATACCCCGCCCTCACTACCCCGGGGTCGCAAACTCTATGTTAATGGGATCAACACTTCTAGGAGCATCAATGATTCTAGATGGCCTCTTTCCAATCTACGGAGGTAAAGCTTTCTATTAGACTTCTCTGCACCACTGCGACCGTATCCTGCTCACCAAGATAGGTAGGTACAACTTTCAAGTTGTTTATCTTGTATCACCTCCTCCGTAAGCTTGCGTTGCCCACCCCTGCATTATACGCTCACTCTCAAATATTGGACGAACGTTCTTACACACGACGAACCTCCTACATTGCAACCCAGCAAATCCCAATCAACCGATAAGCCTATCTCCCCAAGCCGCTACAGCTGCAACTTGCATCTTGACATGCGATCCGGTCATAGGTAGCATGCGCGCTTTGGGAACGTCGCAAAGAGCGTTAGTCTTCGTATTTGCTTGTTATTGCTTGTTTTTGCTTTGGACTTTCCTGAACAACCTTTCCTGAACAGAGTTGAACAACGAATTGACCCCTCATTCTTCTCGCCGCACTCCTGTGCCTTGAACGTTGTATTCTGGCTGCACTATCTAGGTGTTTGGACTCCAGCTGTTCATCAGAAGATAACGTTGAGAATTATTTGAACATCTTTGCCATCTTGTCGATGCCGTTTGAATCTGCGATCTGCTTGGTTTTTACTGCATTGAGCTATCATGAGAAAGCTTCTAGAAAGCTCCCGAAAACCTACATTAGATTAACAAAGCCTATTTGGACGTAGGTGTCCAGAAGCTGGCTGATCAAGCTCTCAGCTTCCACTTCGAGAAATGTGCTGTGTCCGGCGGACCGGTGGCACTACCAGGCACAAGCCTGCCCAAATCCACAGGTCAAAGTTATCTTAGAATAATAGCCCTTTGAACCTATAGCTATCGTTCATCCCATGCACACGAGCGGGCTTGATTCGTTCGATTATCGGTTCCAAGTGTATCATGTCCATTTCATGCCACTCACCTCCCTAGTATGCCTAGACCCAGGGATCGAAAGATATGATGAGATTTTAGGATAGTATGGGTTGTTACTAAGATTTTGGAGACAATTATATAAGCGATAGGGATCTCCTTGTCTAATGTACTCACTGAGTCCAGTTCAGTCAAATCCGCCCATCATGATCCGCCTCACTCCCCTTCCAGCAGCTCTCGCTTTTCTCCTCCCTTTCGTGATCGCTTATCCTCAAGGCTCCGTCTGGGGGCGCGGAGGAGGCCGCGGACGGTGCGGAACCGTCACAACCGCTGAAGACCTAGCTGCCATCGCTGCGGTAGCCGGCCCAAGCAGCGGGAGCTTCTCGAACGTCTCGAACTTCTCGTCCGTATCGACTAAGCGTTTTAGAGCAAGGTCTCTGCCCACCTATTCTCTCGAGCCTTGGTTGTTAGGCGATATCACTGTTAAGACTTGGATACATGTTGTTGCTGTCAATGAGACATTGGATGGAGGATGGATCCCCGATGATCAGCTCGCGGCGCAGATGGATGTGTTGAATGAGAATTACGGTATGCTGGGCTGATTTTTTGAGACTTAGTAGTTGGGCGGGCATTACTGACCTCCAAAGCTCCAAATCATATCCAATTCGTTCTCGAGGGCATTACGCGCACTGTCAACCCTCATTGGGCGACAGGTGTTAATGATGACACCGAGCTGCAGATGAAATCCGCACTCCGAAAGGGAGATTACAAGACCTTGAACATTTACTTTCAGCAGTCTTTATGGAGCAATATTATTGGTGTAGGTATTTTGCAGCCGCAGCACTTCATATATCTGACAAATTCGTAGTTTGCGCGCTATCCAACCACTACAGATGTGGGAAGTGTTGATTTCAACGTAAGCTAGTCTCAGAGTCTCGGAATGTTCTCGGTTGACATTTCTACAAGATTTCTGGGCCCACCCTTCTTTACACCACCGTTCCAGGTGGGACTCGAGAGTACTACAATCTGGGGAAGACTGCCACTCACGAAGTCGGTCACGTGGGTGTCCTCTTCAGTTTACAAATTCTTCCTGCTGACGAATACGAAGTGGATGGGTCGGCGACGACAGCTGTGATGGCCCAGGAGACTACGTAGCAGATACTCCTGCCCAGAACATTTCTTAGTACGGCTGCCCCATCGGCCAGGATTCCTACATCGATGACGAAGGACCAGACCCGATTCACAACCACATGGAATTCACCGATGAGTAAGGCCTCCCCGTCTTCACCCATCCAAATATATGTACCACCAAACACACAACTAACTACCCCTCAGTTCCTGCTACGAGGAGTTCACCACCCTACAGACAAAGCGCATGTTCGACATGTGGTACTACTACCGCGATCCCCGTCCCTGCTTCGCAGACAACTGTCTCCGTGCTCTCCGCTCCTCGAGCGTGCCAGGCCGCTTGGAAGAATCGCAGGCGTTCTGTCATGACTTCACGATGTTCTTGGTCAAGGAGGTTTCGCTCGTCAAGCCGTACGCAGCGTCCGCTTGCGATGGAAATGTCATCTCGAGAGTCTCCTCGGCTTGCTCGTGCTTGCCGTACCCTACATCCACTACTTCACCATTACCTACATCTACTACTACACCTACACCTACATCTACTGCATGAATTGCAATATCATGGGGCAATCAATTGAGTTGGGGATTTCAAGAGTATGGAAGATGGACATAAATTGGACGATAATGAAGTTATTGATATGTTTATTTTGATCTTGCGCCCCGAAAACGTACGTATGAGGCGAGGTAACTCGTAAGCTGCGCTGCACCGCCACAGCTCGCTTAAACTACCCTTCATTACCTCATCAATATCAGCAGTCTACTATTGGCTGTATGCACTTGCACGTCATCCACACTTCCTTGGCCAGTCGTCGTTTCAGCTCATATCATATTCTCGTGATTCTCATCCATCTCATCTCTCATCTGCAACATCTCCATCTATATCCTCATCATCCTCTCCCCAGATATCTTGAATCCACCACGCTCAAATACATCAGCCCTTGCAAACCACTCAAGTACCAACGACCCCACTTCACAATGGCACCATCAACATCCCAAGCCGGCCCCACCGCAGGCCAAGCTGCCAACGTAAACTTGGAAATGGCTCAGCCGAATAACAAGCAATCGATGCGTATGTCTTTGTCACTTCTCCATCTCACTCTCTCTGTCCTTCTCAATCCCTCTCTCTTCCACTCACGATACTCATCAACCATCAATTCCGAAACGATATAAGCTCATCTGACCGACAAATGTAGAACCCACCCTCCCATCTCCCAATACCACCGCCAAGGATCGCGAGCAGGAGGCTGAGCGTGAAGAAGTCAGAATGAGAGGTGGAGAGATGTGTCCTGGACGATTCTGCTTCATTATCCCGTGCCCGCTGCCTTGCAATTGCTGTATCATCTAAACATCCTCTGGGTGATTGATTGTTTGTATGATTGGTTGGATGGAATGTCCTTTGGGAATGACGACGGGAGGCACGTTCTGAGCTGGCGGAGATCGCTCTATAGTGCGATGACTTTCTTTGAAATGAATACGATTTGATGGCTTTTCTTTGATTCACACTGCTTTTGATTTCGTGGGTGTGGGTGTGTTTCGTAAGGACTAGAGAGTTCTGTGGACGCTGATTGAACGGAATTTCTCTGCAATCGTTTTACTGTCCTTTGGTCTGGACAGCTTCTCTGTCCAGTTCCAATAACGCACAATCAGTCGATATCAACCCATCTACCCCGATTATCAGTATCCGAACAGATCGCTTTCGAGGTCGCAAAGTTGAATGCAGAATGTGATGCCGGCGATGGTGTCGTTGCTTGTTGCAAGGAAGCAGCCGGGTTCGAGCTAGATTTGAGTGCTTTGTCCGAAAGTGAGGGTAGGGCAGCGAGGAGCAGGGAGGTGATGGTGAAGGCCATGACCATCTCGCGTCTTATGAGACTTCGCGACGAGCCTTAATTTGATATCGACGTACCATTCAGGCTGTATCTAATTGAATCCGAGAACATCTCTGCTATGTTGACAAAGTTGCATCAAGCTACTCATTCCATACTTCGGCAAGATCGCTTTGCCTAAGCAATATATCCCGAGGTGTGATATTGGGGTCGGTATGCATATATACACAGCCTAATGTAGACCAATAAAAACTGAACCACGGACGAGCCTTGACCATCGTCCAATGACTGGCTGGTTGCGCTGATTGTTTTGTTTTCATGAAGTCTGGCGTCGCAGTTCGATAGAAGTTTTGGTCAGTGCGGCAAGAGAAACACTGACATACAATTCTCTAGCCATTCCATCATCGTTCAAGCAAGAGTCGAGCAAACCTAATAGAGACTTAACGACATCCCTTCTAAGGACAATTGAAAGAACAAAGAACAAAGATCCAAGATTTTCTCTTTTCCGGACATTAGTAGTGTGCGAAGGCCGGAAACAATCAGAAGACGCGTGGTGGGAGCCGAGTCCTCGGGTACCACAACTCCCAATTCTTTAGTTGAAATAAAGTCAATGACGGGTCGACGCAAGGTGCTGACCCGGCTCGGGATGCAATCAAATCCCTTCATTGGCTTAGATAATGTGTATGAAGCACGGTGGCTCAAAACGAGTGCGATGGCTTGCTTCTCAGGCTGAGCCGCAATTTAACACCGAGCTTAAAACCGGTGGAGTCGCTTGAGATGTTTACATTCTACGTAGGTGGTAATGAGAATTGAGAGTCGTTAATTTGTATAAAGATGTCTTGATTTCCGACAAATAGTTTCAGTAAATCCAGATCTAACAGCAGCAGCTTAGAATAACTATCTTTCTTCACTTTCTGGCTTTCCCCACTCCTGTCTTCCAAACAGTTCTCGCTTCCCTTCGCTGGTCAAGTCACAATGGCAGGCATAAACCACATCGTCAAAGTAGCCATCATCGGAGTAAGTCTCAACCCGATTGTGCTACATGTCTCTAACATTCATAGGCAAGTGGCAACAGCGGAAAATACATGACCTCTGCCCTCCTTACCGGTAAAAAGCACACCCTCACAGCCATCACCCGCCACGACAGCAGCGCAACCTTCCCTCCAGGCATTTCAGTCTCCAAAGTCGACTACACCAACCCCTCCTCTCTCGTCACCGCACTCAAAGGCCAAGATGCCCTGATCATCACCCTCAGCGGACACACTCCCAACCTCCACGAAACAGAAAAGACCATCGTCGCAGCCGCAGCCGAAGCTGGCGTTCCGTGGATCTTCCCCAATGAATGGTCGCCAGATACAGCAAATGAAGACTTGGTCAGAGATGTGTTTATTTTTGGCTCCAAAGTCGCGACGCGGAAGGCGATCACGGAGTTGGGAAAGAGCCGGTTCGTGTCTGTCTCGACGGGGTTCTGGTATGAGTGGAGTTTGGCGATTGCGCCGGCTTTTGGAATTGATCTTGTTAAGAAGACTGCAACGCTATTCGATGAGGGGGAGACGAAAATTAGTGTTAGCACTTGGCCGCAGGTATGTGATTTCCGCCGCTGAAGTAGGGATTGAAATGGTAACTTACAACCGAGGAGGTTGGAAAAGCAGTCACCGCTTTGCTCAGTCTTCCGATTAATTCCTCGGAGTCGAATCCGGAGCCATGTCTTAACGATTTCGCCAACAGACTCATCTACGTGAACTCCTTCAATGTCTCCCAAAAAGACATGCTTGATTCTGCTGTCCGAGTCACTGGCACTCCGCTCTCGGATTGGGCTGTGACGAAAGAGAGCGCCAAAGAGAGATACGAAAGTGGGATCAAAGAGATGAAGGAGGGTAACAGAGTCGGCTTTGCGAAGATGATGTACACTAGAGTGTTCTACGATGACGGAGTTGGCAACGTGGAGGGGAAGGGCTTGGCGAATGAGGCGCTGGGGTTGGAAGTTGAAGATCTGGATGAGGCGACTGAGAGGGCTTTTGAGAGAGCGAAGACTGTACAGATTTTTGGCTAATTGTAAATCACGGTCCGTGGACTGTTGCTGCGCTGTGATGAGAGTGAAACCCAGGGTCAGTGATTGTTTTCAGGGGTAGCTCGCTTAATTTCAGGGCTGGAAGCCAAAAAATGCGGGCTTCCATCCACTATTTTTTTTGGCTCGAATCAGTTGGCATGAATACTCGCCCCAGCGTATCTTACTTTTTCAAATATAGATATAAAACGAAGAAGAGAATTGTTCCATTCTCACAATGCTCTCAGCTCCATCTTCCGAAAATAGCTTGCCCCTTTCTACCATACATATGTACAATTCCCAATGGACTCAGCTAGAAGAACACAAACAATTTCGGGTCCTGGTCCAACTTCTGCCACAATCGACTACCTCAGTCTATACTATGAGGCCAAAGGACTTGAGCATCAACTCCTCAATACCAGGAGCAGCGTGTCCCACACCCGTCCCAAGGAACCCCTGAAGCTTCGTCCCATCTCCATAGATCTCCCGAGTATACGCCAAAGAAGGCACACCCGTAGAACTCCTCGTCAAAGTAACACCCAAGACAGTCGACCACTGCTTCAGCGCCTCTCGAGCGCATTGTGGTCTAAACAACGTATCCGCCAGCCCATGAACAGGCATTAATCTGTTCCAATTCATGCAGTGAAGTACACATCCCAGATTTGTGCTACTTTTCCCGAACGAATCAGTCATACAGAGACAATCATTCTCTTGTATTCTAAAAAGAGCCAAATCCCTGGATTCGCTTTTTCAAATCATTGCTCAGGACTCTAGCGCCATCCTCAGGGTTCAGACCTACGGATCCTCGATGCTTCTCCGTTTCCATTCTATTCTTGTCGTCTGCCTCAATTATTGTATTTCCCATCGTTTGAGTAGATTCATTTCCTGAGGCGAACATAGGAGGCTGGAATAAAATAGCCCAAAGTTGATAGTATCGCGAGTCAAGGTCCGGCTTCAAGAGTTACGGAATCAGTTCCTCGGATTCTTAGATAACGAAGATCACTTACCATGTTCAGACCCGTAATAGCGTTTTCGATTGAAATCGGCTCTTTGATATCGCTTTGAAATAAGTACTCGTCCGCTCGCTGATGGCTCGAGTCTTTTGAGCCACATGCCGCAATATCACCGTAACAATACTTCTTCCCAAACAACCCCCACGTTTCCTCTCTCACCACAACCCTCTCCAAAAGTCTCTTTAGAGTCTCCAAATTACCCTTCGTAAGTTCCGTCTGCACCATTGCTCCATTGAGCAACCGTCTCGCCACAATTTCAAGCTGTTCCGGCGTAAGACCAAAATGAATAAACTCAGGACTAACAACGCACAGGACGTCCATCGCGTCAAGCAAAATCGGCTCTGTCTTATTCCTATTTAATTCTATATCGTTGCTGCATGGCGTGTCGATGCTTCTCAGAAGTCGTTCTATGCGAATCCGCCGCCAATCTGCCCCTCCCTCAGATCGCCATGGCGTATGCAGAAAAAACATGTCAGAGGTAGCGAATTCTTGCGTTCCGAACAACTCATCACATTGATAGACGAGGAAAAATATAGCCCGTGTAAAAGCTGCGAAGTCAACGTCTTGTTCGAGGCCTGGGAAGGGGTGGTAGGCGTAGTAGGCGAAGCTGCGCCAGAGGAGCCGGACTGTGAAGTCTGGGATTACGGACTCGGGAAAAGAACATCGGACGTGCTTTCTGAACGATTCTTCATTCCAGCCTAAACATTTAGTGAATTACTGGACACGGATGCGCTTTCAATTTACAAGGTCGCTGATTTGGGCTGGTAAAGCAATGTGTATCGAAAACTGCACTCATGTCTAGGCCCCCTCGTCGCTGCCACGAGAGCAGCTTGTCAAGGCTTTCGTATACTGAAGCTAAGGCTTGTTACATTTCAATTCTGGCACGGCAGACTCGACTTACTATAAGTAAGTCCATCGAGATATCTCTTAACTTTTGGGCTTTGTCGCCCAGTAATGCCACTGAAAATGTCGGTGATTTGATCTAAGGTGGCCTGCATTCGCAGTTTGGGAACAAGTAATGGCAAGGGCTAGACTTTTACGTTGTGTTATTTGGTGCTTGGGAATGAGAGAATAGAACGACAGGAAGAGCAAAAGGACGTTATCACGTTGCGTGGGTGAAATGTTCGAGGGTAAGGTGCTTCGTCCTCAGGCTCGAGGCTCTTTAACGCTGTGGATACGTGGACCCTCATCCTCGCTTGCTTGCATTTGCACTTGAATATCTCACCACCATCAACTATTTCATTGTGGTCAAGTCTCTCTCTACTCGTCATCTACTCTCCCACCATCGCTTCCGTCACTCTGTCCTCCCACCTGTATCGCACACTACACCACCTATCTCTTACTTGCGCCACTCCGAGAAAGCGGAGTCTACTCTTCCCAGACGGGAGATCTTCCTTTAGTTGCCACGTATATCAGACGAACGGTAACGTTTTCGGTCCGGAACTTGGTCCATAGTGAAGGTTTGATGGAACGTTCGGATGACTCTTAGCAAAACAGCCGCTCCACAGTTGTTCATGTAGACAAGGACATGTCTGCTAGGCAGAGGAAGTCCAGTGCATCCTCTAAATTGCCTTGCCCCGATTTTTGTTTCAAACGTTCTCGCTCCTTAGTTTGCGACCCGAGTCATGTATGGCTTGCAGATCACTGCTTATTGACTCGGTATTCTCTTGGACACGTTGTTGGAAGTCCTTGGGTGTGAATGTAGCCTAGGAAACCATGTGTTCCTCACCTCTCTTTGCACATACATCGAAGTGCCGTGGGGCTAATATCGGCACTCTGGAACAACCGAAATCCGTCACTTTCCCCCGAATACTGTAAGCTTTTGTCCCCTTTATCTCATATTTGCCAAAACTCCAAGCGAGTATCGCTCTCATACATATCCCCTGCAACCCCGCAATCTGACTCGTTTTTCATATATATCACTTCCACAAGGCGACAACGATTGTCGTCTCCACACCAATCTAATCATTTTCATCCGGCAAAACTTCTCGAGGCTGTTCCCCACGTCTATTATTATAGATCACACGGGTCCATGACGACCCACTGGGCCTTCTTTACCAATCTCTTGGAATAGTTTTTCCGTCCCTATGTGTACAGCCAATATCCAAAATGGAACCTTATTGTGTCCGGACAGATGGGTAACCTCGACGCATTTGATATTCTGCTTTCAGGCTGGCATTGTCGGCTATCGATAGATCTCTCATATATCAGGATGTCCAACCTAAATATCGTCCTCCTCTCCTCAACAGACGCCCTGACGAACACGTTCAGCAACTTCGACATCCAGACACCAGTATGCATTTCCTGTCCATCTCAACCGCGGTCGTCGCACTTGTGAGCCTCGCTGCTGGAGCAAAGAATCAATTGAAGCAAGAAACTGCTTTCAAAGATGGCCCAACAAATGCAAAAATGTACATCTACTTGCCGAGCAACAAGCTAGCTCTGGCTCCCATCATTGTGGCAATCCATTATTGCACGGGCACGGGACCAGGATATTTCTCAAATTCCAAATATGCCGACTTGGCCGATCAAAAAGGGTTCATCGTCATCTACCCATCATCTCCCTCATCCGGAGGCTGCTGGGACGTCGCATCCACAACATCGCTTACCCACGACAAAGGAGGCGACAGCAAGACTATCGTCAACATGGTTGCTTATGCAGTCAAGAACTACGGAGGTGACCCAGATAGAGTCTTCGCAACTGGTTCCTCCTCAGGAGCTATGATGACCAATGTCCTCGCTGGTGCCTACCCGAACATCTTCAAGGCGGGATCAGTCTATTCTGGCGTCCCCGATGGATGTTTTTTCGTCTCAGGTGCGCAAGCTGGTCAAGCTACGCCAGGGTGGAATAATGACTGCGCGAATGGACGGTCTGTGAAGACTGCTCAGGCGTGGGGTGATCTCACGAGGAGTTATTACCCTGGATACAATGGCTCGTATCCCAAGATGTTGATGTGAGTATTTAACACCTTGCCCTAAAACTCTATTCCGCCAATTATCCGTTTTTGGTCTTTATTCAATCCTCATTCGATCGAGAATTTTTGCTGACAAAGTACACAGCTGGCATGGAACATCAGATACCACACTCGCCTACCCCAATCTCGCTGAGACCATGAAGCAATGGTCCAACGTGATGAACATCCCATTCACCAAGAATGTCACCAATTCTCCGCAATCGGGATACACCCAGCTTGTGTATGGCGATGGAACGAGACTGGTTGGTTACTCTGGTCAGGGTGTCGGGCACACAGTTCCAATCCATGAATCTGTTGATCTCGCTTGGTTCGGCTTGTAGGTGGTTGCAGAGAGGAGTCACCCCCTGGAAATTGAGAGTTGGGTGAATGTAAAGCTGGGGGATGAGGAGAAATGATGAGCGATGGTATGTAAATATGGGGGGATGAAGTTATGTAAATATGCATTTCTCAAAAGTCAATCGGCAAGTTCATGGCAGGTCCAGTGTCCCGAATATTCGGACGAAATATTTGTGACTTGTTACGTGAGAAATGAGTTGGGTTGATTTGAGTTAGATTTGATTACCCTGAATTCAACTCAACTCTCAATACCTAGACTTTAGGTTGAACCCGAGACGTCTTTATTTCCAATAATGCAACGAACTTAAATCGAATTGGTTAAACTAGAAGCTACACGAAGTACAATTGAATCTGAATCGTCAATCACTTCGCATGCATACATTTTGATGTTCAAGTTTGGTACCTAAACTTTGGTGCTTGTCCCGTTGATTCGTCCAACGGGGTGACCCCGCCCTGCACCTCGCCTCGGTAGGTATCCCGAAGACTGCACGTGGAGACCGCGGGAACCGGCAACCATCAAGAAATCAGGGAAATTAGATATCTTGGAAAGAAGTAGAAGTACGCATGGAAACTTCTCTTCCAATTATCTTTGAAGTGAAGATATATCTATGTCCTCCTGCTGACCCAAACGCACCTTTACGGCACTTCCTTACACAGCTTAGCTCTGCCTCGGCTACTCAATCCTTCACTTGACGACACCAATTCAACCAGCTTCTAGCACTCACGATCCCAGGAACAATCATGTCTTCTCGCAATACAGAATCACGGTCAGACTTAAAGGTGAGATAGGACTTTGGAATTCTGTCACCTTTTTACTGGAAACCTGTCCTTTCATGTGTTGCTTCTTTTTTGTTCGTGATGGCCTGCCTTCATCGGTGAACCCCTCCTTGAAGTCAACCGCGTTCCTTCGACGAAATTGTGTCACTCTCTTTTGCAACGAACTTGATTACTTTGTTTTCTGTTCGGAGACATATAACCGAGATTCTCTTTGCGTGTCTGCGTCAGCCTTGGAATTTTGCAGTCTGTCGACTTGCGTATGACAGCGCATCCCCAGACAGCCATTATCACAATAGCGCCTAATGGGCTCTCAAGGCCTATAAATGAAAACTAACATCATATAGTCCGTCAACTCCCGGTCATCTATCGCAGTCCCACCACAGCCATGGTACCACATATCGCTCCGAGCCGTCGTGCTCGTTCTCCTTCCACTCTTCTCTCTAGCCGGCTTCTACGGAACGATGGTTCTCGCCGATGCAAATGGTACCTTCAAGGGCATTGTATCGCTTATCGACTCCAAGGAACCAAAATTTCCCGATACGAATGACGATTTGTTGATGCGGTATACGAATGTTGGATGGTTGGATAGACAATTGACTATCCTGGTTACGTTCTTTGCGCCTGTGGTGGATATGAATCAAGGTGCACTGTCCATGTTTTCCATCTTTGGCACAGGACAGTTTGGTGCGGCATGGGCGTTAATGGTTATGGAGAGTATGCGAGCTGGAAATCGGTGGAAGGTCGTGAGTTTGTAAGTGCACCATTTTCGACGTCCGTCTCGAATTCCACCCCACTTGTATCTCAGATTTCGGAAAGCGTTCCCATGTTGATGTGAAACAGTATCGGCACCTTTGGCCTCTTCATCCAAAACATCAGTTACACAGTCACCGTTCCCATCTGGCTCTTCATCCACCTCCTCACCTCGCCAGTGTCCAAACCGTTTCCGGGCACCCAGTCCACCAGCGTGCTTCACATCTCCTCTTTAGACCTCGGTATCCTCCCCGTCTCCATAACACTTAGTTACATCCTCCCAACCTTCCTCATGGGTCTTGAGTACCCCCACACCGTCTCAACACTCACCCATCAGCGCCTCATCGCCCTCTGGCAACCCTTCCCTCTCTGGACAGTCCTCATCCACTTCCATCTCAAAACTACTTTCCAGACACTCTTTCCCAGCACCAGCACCAGCACCACCAACACTGGTTCTTCTTCCCGCTCGCAAAGCTCCCCCGGAATAACCTACCTTAACACCGCCAACCACGTCTATCGCTTCATTCTCGCCCTCTGCCTTGTCACGCATCTCCCAATCCTAGTTCTCTCGCTCCTCCCTCCAACATTCATCCCCTCCACCTACCCGACCCTGCAAACAAGGTCACAACAGACCCCCTCCGCAATCTATATCCCGTACTTTCCGTCCACATCTCATAAGGTCTCTTCGCTAGCAGAAGGCGTCCACACTTTCCTGATCTGGGATGTGTATGTCGGGTCGTTTGCGTTCCTGCTTTGGGGGATTCTGATGTATCGGAATGCCACGACGACAGACAAGACGGGTGTGGATTCCAAGAAGAGTCAGTCGTGGGGGAGCTTGCTGGTGAAGGTGGGGGTGTGGTGTGGTTTGGCTGGGCCGGTGGGAGCCCTGGCTGTTTTGCTGTGGGAGAGGGATGGGATTGTTACGCAGAAGATCAAGCAGGGAATCTAAAGTTGAGAAAGTGGTTATGAAGAGGTGGATTTTTGTTCCATTGGAGTGGAGTTTCTGGATGTTGATTGCATCGGTGATTTGAAGCTATGAAAAATGTATTCATTTCTCCCTTCACCCCCTTATGGCGGGTCGGGTTTTGGCTGATTTGGCATTGGAAGTCTCTATTCACTTCCAGCAACCACATGATCTGCATCTTATATATAATCCAAAAGTCCCAAAACCATCAACCGTGCTCAGCCACAGACAGAGAGCATCAACCATTCCGACCATGTTCGAGCGATGATGATGCCAAATGTCAACATCATCCAGATTTAGATTTCACAACAGCAAGATTCCGCCTCATGCATCAAACAATCGCACACCTATAGCACCATGCCATCAAGTTCATCCTCCCGCTGCAGTCTAAACGTGAGACAAAGTCAAAAGTTATTGACAACAGAGACTGATATGACACCAAGTGTACGAACTCGTAACTCAATTCAATCCATTTTCACTCTTTCGTATTCCCGTTAAGTACAACTGTTTAAATAGCAACCTTTGAGAATTCCAGAACCAGACCTTCGCAGGTTCCAAGTATCAAACATCCCCCGTAGAAAAGCTATCGCGAACCACCCCTGAGACTTTCGTCAGACAAAACAAGCTATCCCCCGTAGAAAAGCTATCGCGAACCACCCCTGAGACTTTCGTCAGACAAAACAAGCTCGACTTGGACTGGCGTTTACGCAGGAAGTCGCTCTTTTATAATATTTTCAGCTCAGTAGAGGCCATTGAGAGGGCGAATAGCTCCAAGGCTTCACATCAGTGAATTTAGACTGTACAGTACAATATTTGAGGCTGCCGATTGATTACATTCAAGCCAAAGATCACAGTGTTCATTCTCGGCATGAAACATTTCGAGGTATATATGCTTGTCCCTCGTCTCAGTTCTCCCGCCTCAACCGCTACCCAAGACGGATCAACTCTCAGCGAATGCGTGGTTTCTGGGAAGTTCATATTTGGAGTTTGGTATCGTCGCGCGAAAGCACTTATTGCGACAGTGTATGCCTATCTTCCTTGCTCGCGTATCTAACTTTCATGAAATTGGGACTTGTACATCCTTTCTTTTTCACGAACAAGGAACAAGAATACTCCCGAGAGTGACAGCAAGGTGTTTCTTGACAACAGAAAACATTTTAGAGACCTTCCATGGACGTAGGTACCATAAGCACGCATGATGAGTTTCAAACGATCAACTCTCTGCAATCCCGAATGGAGGACATCTTACGGTTTATACTCTTGAAGAAACTCCAGAAGAAGTTTCTCCACAGGTCAGCAATTGACACAACGCATATTGTAGTACTCTCGGTCCATTTGCTGTCTGCTGCAACGTTTCTCAGTCTCTGATGGATATCTTTATATAGATAGAGTCGAGGGCCCAGATACATTACGTTCTTCGTTAAGGACATGCGACCTTGTCTTGTACTGAAGATTCACATTCTAGTTTGCTGATTCATTCTGGTTCTTCAGAGTTCTCCTCATTTTAACTACTGAGATCGTGTTCTGGTGGGAGATATATAAGCATCACAATGCCAACGGCTCAGCATTCATTCTGAGTGGAAGATGAAAACCCTTTAGAAAGCCACGAGATCTTTTAACTTTCGCGCAAGCTTTATGTGAAGAAGCAGATAGACCTGTAGACAAGGTGAGTCCTTGTATTACTCGTCAGGAGAGGTTTTTGTAGAGGACTTGGTGCTCTAAACAGATAAAGTTTGTAACGACATCTAGGGATTAACGGCGGTTCATATGTTGACAGTGGCCCATCTTGCTCGCAGCTCTCAAGAGAGAAGTGGAAAGAAACTCTTGCAATCTGGCTATTATTCCACGATTAAAATGTACTTCAAACACGCATCTTACAAAATAACATGATAATGTGGTCAACCTTCCAGACGCCTTCCGTGTTATAATAGTCAAATTCGCCTTCTTGGAGTGCGCTGAGAGTAACGATCAAGGCCACTCTGGGAGGTAGTCTTATAGGTAGCGGTCACGATTCCAATCTTTTGGTGAATTATGCGTCTAAGAGTGAATACGTATGTTTAATCAAGAGCTGGTGATGCTCCATGGGGTAATCATACTGGCTTTCCTCTCCCCAGGGTGAAATATCACGAGTGAATCACCGAAACTGGTCATCCTTCCTTGCTTTCATGCTCAAGAGCACAGTACATCATAGCTATATAAACACCACCTGGACTTCAGTCTCAATCCTCTCCAAACGATCTTGGATGTAGGTGTCGGAACAACAATGGTGGGCGGCAAGACAGCCCTACACTCATTCTCACACAAGGTAATTGCAAGATCTAGACATTTCACAGGAAAGAGCTTTCGTAAGGAAATGCGTTCAGCTTTCGCTAAATACATCAGGTGAAGAGCCCTAGCTTGAAGTACGAGTTGTTTTTTGATAACAATAATTGAAGTGACAACAACACATTTAGAATTGCCGCCGAAAATACTAGGACAGTGAGCCGCGACACTCGATTCTGTATTTACCTCACACCCCGCATTATGTAAACAAAAGGAGATTAGCTCGCCACTCGTGTTTGCGGGCAAGACTACGGTAGAGTGTAATTATGGAAAGGCTTAGAGACATCTTAAATCCTCTTTCCGCGTACTGCAGAACTTTGTGGATCAAGTCGAGAAGGATTTGGCCAAGTAGTTGAAGAGTGTTGATGACAAAAGCTAAGCGAACATCCGACAGTTCTGTGAAGACTCAGGACCTTCAATTTAGTTGGGGAGGAAGTATACGTGTGAGTTCCTTGGCCGATGATAACTTTGGAAGGGTTTGGTGAAGTGTGCTCAGGACTGGGCGAAGGCACTGAGGATGTAAGGGGAAATTGAAAAGCAAAAACAGTGCTTGGCATGTGTTTGATCTTCATACAAGCTTCATGAGAAGAAAAGACTCGGAATAGTAGAGAGAAATGCAGAATTTCAGTGGCTCCCACCTGTCCCATACAATTTTTATATTCTTCATAGGAATTATGAAAGTAAGCCCCGTCCGAACTACCACCCATACCTGTCCGTCCGTCTGACCCTCTGTTTGCCTACCATGTAAAATCCACTGATCGAAGGAAAGGGGGAACCATACATAAACATCATGTCCTTGAATGGGTATCTTCCAATCGTCGCGCCTGAAATCCGAAAAATGCACCTCACTACCCTATTCCACCTTCACCCCACATCAATACTCCAACGGCCCCTCCATTACTAGTATTGTTTTCCATAAAGCGCCGCGTTCCACATCTTCGCAAGCAGATTTGCGACAAGTCCGAAGGCAGCCAGGACAACGAAGATATTGCCCACTTCCCAAATATGGTTCAACTTGACTTCTGTCTCGATAAACTCATCATTACCTTTTCCTGCCGTGACGCCATTGGTTGCTTCTTTGGAGGCTGGGAAACGACCGGTGACGAGGAAATGCTCGATGAAGGCATCTTTCTCGTACCATCGATCTCGGAGCCAGAGTTCAAACTTTCCTGCGTCTTCAAGTGGCATGTCTTTGATGGCGAAGCGTCGCCAGTACATGTTCACGGATGGTGGTGGTCGACCTTGAAGATACATGGACCGTAGGGTGAAGAGGTCTTGGCCGAATTCTCCTCGTCTGGTTTTCATTAGCAACGTTCTGGAGCGATTGGAAAATGTACTTACGGAACACCTTCATATGCCAGTGTGCAGTCATAAACGTAATCCACGGTACCCTTCAGCTCGTTCAAGCAGAAGAATGTTCCAGTACTTCTGGGCAGGAGAACATGCTCCATATCCTTGATGCCCTGTTTCTCTGCCCATGCCGTACTCTTCCGCCTGCCATTATCACTTGCATTTGTTCCTTCTGGGAAAAGCAACAGCCACATTGGATCGAGCCCAGAAGTTCCAGACATGGGGCCTGAATGAACTTCCTTCAACTTTTGTAAGCGATGTGCTAGTCGTGGTTGATCTGTGGACATCTTCCGAGACATGAATATGAAGCTGTAGAACCTCATTCCCCAGCCTACGACGGGTATATGCTTCAGCGACTCCTTCAATATTATGTAAATATGCCCGTGCATGTGAGGCCGGTTTGTATATGCTATCCACCACAAATATAGCCAGTCGGAATATATCTGTTGTAATAAATCAGTATGGTCTTGACTCCCAGAAACAATCTCCATACCTGGTGGTTTGCAATCAGAACCATTCTATCTGGGAAATGGCATTCCACTCGTCCATCTGCCCTCCTCTTCAACTGACCTGCCACAGAGGCATCACCACTTATTCGCACAACCGTAGGGGCCCACCAGTTTGTCAAAGTTGTAACAAATATCCCGAAAGACTGTTTCGTCAACGCCATGTAGGCATAGTATAAATCTCTGTTGATCCAGTAGAGAGGAACTCCTAGGAACTGGGTTGCGACAATACTAGCCAAATCAGCTTTGCTTGCTCTATGTAGGTACAAACAATACTTACGTGCAACATGACGAGAAGAAGTACACGACAACCAGCAAGAGTCGAAGAATCTGCACTGCTCCCGAATGCTTGATATGCCCTCCTGGGTGTTCTGCTTGGACCTTCTCCTCTGTGTCAACTGCTGCTTTCTTTGCAGACGTATTCCGTTGCCTGAGTTCCGTCGCCATGTTTGCTGCGTCTGTGGAAGTGCCTGCCCTCGTGCTTCTTATGTTCGTAGATATCGAGATTCAGCCCAGTGTCTCACCCCACCCTCCAACTCTTCAAGGCAGATTGTCGTGTGCGCTCCCGACGATTCCGCGCTGGTGCTGACCGTGCCTGATCAACTGACTGTGATCATATCACGATGGGGAAAGCCGATACAAACACGTGTTTCCGTCAACTCGAAAGGTCCATATCTTGTACGAGGTTGTTTGTTTTGAGGAGGTGTTGTGAATAGAATTCTTTGACTGTCATTCTTCAGTGGAATGACAGTCTCTCACGCGAGTACGTCAAGACTGCATGAAGCGGTTCCGGGTAAGCTTCCTTATCGCCGCGATAAGGCGTCCCGAGCTCACTAGCTCGAAAGTTTACAGACGGCATTTCGCAACGACAAGCTTGATTTGACAATATGGTTGCGTCGATACTCTTTAGATTCGAATGAGGTTGAACAGTTGCACCTCCGCCAACTTATTGTGCGGTAGACAGTGCTTATAATGATCCGCCAAGCACCTCCACATCCAGCTTCCTGTTCCGGCTAAAGACGGACCTTTTACCTCATTCTGTCAACAACAACTACTCCACCAACACGCGACGATGATACCGAGGAGGCTGCCAAGGAGCAGGACATGGAAGAGAGCATTTAGCAGCACGTCTGTGAGAAGAGAGATCCTGGATGTAGAAGCTCTGCCGGATAGAATTATCCCGAGATATCAAGGTAAGTTTTCCCATGTCAACCATAGCTTCACTGACATTGAATAGAATCGCAGACAAGTGACTTACTCTCTCTGATATGGCCCTCCCCTCCACGAAACGTCCTCATAATAAAGAAAAAAAGAGCACCGCAAGTGACGGAGTCCTTACTGGAATACGCAAAGTCAGTTGCCTCCATTTGCTTTTGCATCGTGCTGACCGATTGTCCAGGCACATCCATTCGAACTACGAGAATGTCTCCTTCATATTCGAACCAGCAGTTGCTGCACAAATTCACAAACAATTTTCCTTCCCTATATATACAACCAGCACGGCCGGTGATCTTGCGACAAAAGTCGATATGACCACAACCCTTGGTGGCGATGGGACAATCCTCCATGCTTCCTCCCTTTTCAGTACAGAACGACATGTTCCTCCGATCCTCTCTTTCAGCATGGGCACATTGGGATTTCTTGGGGAATGGAAATTCTCCGAATACAAACGAGCGTTCAGGGAAGTCTACATGTCTGGTGCAAGAGCTGGATCACCCCTTCTCCAGGACCAAAAGCATCCACATCTGGAGAACATTATCCCAGAATTGAGCGACGTTGTCACGGGCTGGTCGAGCATCAGAGGGAAATCTATGGGTCCGTCGAGAAGCTCGAAGATCCTGCTACGGAATCGACTGAAGGTCGGAGTCTTTGATGCAAATGGAAATCGAGTGATTGGAGATAATACCACCCAAAGCGCATTGGGAGATGTTCACGCAATGAATGAAGTTATCATACACAGAGGAAAAGAGGCACATTTGGCAATCATCGAGGTCTACGTCGGAGGCCGATTCTTGACAGAGGCTGTCGCGGACGGAATGATTATATCCACTCCGACTGGCAGCACCGCTTACAGTTTGAGCTCAGGTGGCAGCATCATCCACCCACTAGTCAGCAGTCTCATGTTGACGCCCATCTGCCCAAGAAGTCTTTCTTTCCGACCTCTAGTCCTACCAGCCAACACGCCGATCACTCTACGGTTAAGCGAGAAGAACCGAGGCAGAGAGTTAGAGGTCAGTATCGACGGGCGAAGACGTAGCATTGGGGTTGGCGTGGGAATGGAAGTACGCGCCAACGGTGAAGACATTGTCAAAGGAAAAGAATGGATTGGAGGAGTCCCCTGCATAATGCGCGGCACGAAAGGTGGAAATGATGACGATGATGGATGGGTGGGAGGACTAAATGGTCTGTTGAAGTTCAACCATCCGTTCGGCGGCAACGAGTAAGAAGCACATATACCCATGAAAATTTCCAACCATTTCGAAGAAGACCAATGTACAACAATGTATTCTAATGTACGATGCCCTCTCAGCCCTGAGATTCTACGTCAGGATCGTGTATCATGATACACTCTTTTGTTTCCTGGCCGGAATACTTTCAATTCTTCGCTTTTTTTTTTATCCGTAAGAGACGAGAAGCGAAGATGATTATTTGACAACTTAAGCCAAATCAGCATAGGTTGAACGAGACGGCATTTGACGGACTTCTGCGCCAAGTTCTCACTGGTAGCCACTACTGTAATGTCACCATTGGTGGTCCGAGCTGGCGACCTCACATCCTCCAACTGCTTCGGACAACATTACATCGATTTTCCACCAACTTTTTGTTAAGCGCTCGCCTAGCGGTATTCGCGTTATGGGCAACTATATTCATACGCCTATTGGCCACTTTTGTGAACCAACACACGAGAACCGCCACGGCCCATGGACTGGTCAGCACAGGCGAGGCCGCCCTTGTTCTGCGCCATTCTGCATATATTTATTCTGCCATTTTACCCTACACTAGGCACTCTTCTGTTCTGAATGTCTACGAGAAGCCTGGAATCTGCTTTGACACCGGCCAGAAGTAATTATTGTGCCATTTGGTCTCTTTTTGGGTGTTTCACGTCCATCCTTCTGGCCCGCTCACTTCGAGCTGTCCACGAATACCCGAACATGGTTGGACTGTTCGACCACAAGCCAGTCTCTACAACGCCTTGCGAGGCGGGTAAGGTCTTAAGATGCATTTCTAAAACCATTTGATTGATGTTTCTGAGAATAGCTACCTGCGGCCGTCCTTGAGATACCAACACAACGAAAAGCTCTGCGGCCCCGGATACGATGGATCCGGACGCATTCGAGGACGATCTAGGTCTTGCAATATGCCCAAATTTTCCGCTAATACTTTACATAAAGACCTTGAGTTCTCCCCTCCACCCAAGCAGGCACCAGATAATCAATCACTTCTTTCATTGTATTCATTCGGATGCATCTTCCACATCCTAGTTTCGTCATATAGACACCAATTTTGTCTTCTCTAGCCATTCCACGGCAATTCTTTTCTAACAGAAGATCCATTATGCCCTCTCTCTTATCCTTGAGGAAGCTCTTCCTCTTCTCCCTTGTTCATAGCACAGCTTTCGGTCGAGTCCATCTCAAAGTTCGACAAGATGTTCAGGGCGGAGTCGTAGGCTCCATCCCACTATGTGTCGTGACTGCCGAAGGCACACTTTTTACGGCGACTTCGGGTGTACTTCCAACTGACGGTTGCCCCAGTGCTACAAATGCAGCAACTCAATTGCCATCTTTCATCACCATTGCTGCGTCAGTCTCAGGGTCTAGCGAGACATTTTCGCAAACAACTTTCCCGGATCTGGCAACCCTTACTGTAGCACAGACGGTGACGATTGGTGTTGCCAAAGTGGATGCCAGTGGCGCAACTTCAACCATCCTAGCTCCGATTATTGTTGGTCCTGGCGGTATTGGGTTCGTTGGGTTAACTGGGGCCCTTCCCATCGATGTGAGAATCGACATCGACGGAAACACGCCCGGCGCACCCATCACAGACACATCTGGCAGAAATAATCCAGGGGAAGCTCCACCTGTAGGCTCTCCGCCTGTGGACTCTCCGCCGGGGGACTCTCCGCCTGTGGGCTCTCCTCCTGGGGACTCTCCTCCTGTAGGCCCTCCACCAGGAGGGGACAGTAACAGCGACAAAAACAATGGAGATGATAATGAGGACAGCGATGATAGCGACGAGCACAATTCTTCCACAACATCACCGACATCTACACAAGAATGCATTCTCACAGAGATCGCTTGTACTCAGACCTGTACTATCAGCTCCAATGCTGATGCCCCTACTCCTACGACAATCTGCGGTGACGTTGGATTGTGTCGGAGCCAGGCTGTCGACGGCCAATGTACTTCAACGACAGGTACTATCACTTCGACATCTTATACCACTGCCTCCATCTCGGAGTTCATATGTAGAGCAGGCTCATGTCCAGGCACTGTTTGTGGAATTTCTTCCCCTAAATCAGCTCAAGCTGTAGCTACAAATGCTCCAGGCGATAAGATTCCAAGTCTTGCAAATTTGTCGGACGGCGTATCAAGAAGAGCGTTGAGTAGAATCACACGTATCGACAAGATCATAAAGAGAGTCCTTGACCCTGAAGACCCGACGACGATCCGGCAACTCGACTTTACCGATCCAAATTCATTATACCCAAATAACCCCAGACCTCACGTATATCCGCCCAAAGATCAGTGGTACGTAAACGCCGCGAAACTGGTTCAGGTGGAAGGGCCAGGAAATTTGATTTCAGCCATTGGGAACAATCGTCAAGAAGGAGATGCCTCATCAACGAAATTCGACTATGCAGACTTACGACAACATGCCATCACGACAGGAAGCGGGCCGTCCTCGGGTTGTACCAGTGTGTTGGCATTCTCTGAGCGAGGGGTATGGATTGCACACTTTTGGGAGATGGAACAAATGCTAGATCTTGACTTTGAGGGAAAGGTGCTTCAATTCATTCGCAAGGGTGACCCAGGAAAATTTGAAGGGCTCAGCGATGTGATCCCCTCCTTGTTTTCGGGCCCGTCACCTGGAGAAGAAGATGGTGAAATTGTCGAGATTCCAATATTCTCAGGCGCTATCATATTTACCCCTAGCTATCGCAGACCTGAAGAAACCCGCCGCCAACATGAACGAGAAAATCAACGTGGCAGCATATAACCCTATTTTCAACGACGGTCAGCTGGAATTGGAGCCCTGAGAGGTCTTCTGACATTTGAATACGTCCCCCAACATATCTCGAGTGTCAACAATGAATGTGGAGTTTTTCGTGCCGTTCGTATCCACATCCAAGATATTATCCAACCCATTATCAAATGGAATTGGCCAACAGATCCCAACGCCTCTAATTTGTCAATGGTGAAAGGCAAGAAAGCCAAGCGAATCGCAGAATGTTCTGCTAGGCCACCTTCGGATGATTCTACTGATACAGCAAGTTACTTTGACATCAACAGGCCAGTCGGGAGAGTAACGGATGTGAGTTCTCAGCTTGGTTTGGCAACATCAACACCGCCAGATGCTTCACCTGCGACAACGACAGCGACTACCACAGAAGTAAATCCAAGCCCAACAGAAGGTCCAGTCTTATGTAGTACATGGCAGCTCAGCCCGAATGGCGTGCAGGTAGGCTCAAATTGTGATGGGGATCCAAACAAGACAGTCACTGTGCTACTGAAGAGGCGGGAAATTCAAACACTTTCTTAATGGAAACAATGATCTGCAACAAAGGAGTTCGTGCGCTCGGTAATCCATGTTATTATGGCAAAGCAAGAACACAAATATAAACGGGGCTTGTTGGTGTCTTGAGACCACTTACTATTGAATCATAAGAATTACTTATTTGTGAGCGATTCGAAGTTGTCTAACGAACTTGTCACAGCTTAGAGACCATATAAAAAGCTACTTGAAATATAAATTGAAAGACTGCTTCCAGCCACGTTGATCAGTGAGACTAGCTGTAGCTGCACTCCTATATTTTCCTTCTCTCATATCTTCCGTCTTGATCGCCAATATCTGGACGTTACAGATAGGGAGACGGCTCTGTGTGTCGACATGGTCGACATGGTTGACAATGCCAAAAAAGGCGTGGGGTGAGCAAATATGGAGAGTCTGACAGGTGTAAGTATTAATAGAACACAAAAGTTGGTATTGTTTGATTGGCCCCCGCCTTTCAGCCTTCCCTCAGACAAACATTCACATCTTCTTCCCATTCATCATCGAGCCCAAAAAGCAACTAATAGTCACCACTATCCTTGAGGGACTATTACAGCAGTTCATGGCGGCAAACTACCCTGATCCGATCTTAGAAACTACCATATGCTCGCCAGAAGAGTCAGAACTGTGGATTCGAAACTTCTGTCTTGACGGCAGCCATCCCCATGAAAAAATACAGAAGACTATCGAAGTTGAATTCCTTCCTCGATCAGACCAGATACTCGCACTGGCAAAAGCCAGTCACTTTAGAGAAAGGCCTCCGTCCAGGTCGATAATATTATGGGCACTGACTAGCGAATGCTACCCATTTCTACGATACCTGATCCGCAATGGGTTGGATTTGAACAGCATGACCGATACCACAGGCTACTGCCCGACATTGCTTAGGTAGGTCCCCTTATCACGCCTTCCGTTTTCCTATTCTCCCCCTGCCATGTAAAAGACGTAGAATGCCAGCTGATAATCATTTCGTAGTGAACGCTACGTCCTTGCAAAAAACAGAACTCACTGGTTTCCTCCTTGACCAAGGCATGGACCCCACCGTTGGAATCATCCCACCTCCAAATCCCCTGGTACGTACTAAAGGCTCAAAAGGACGCCTTCTCTTTAACGCTTCCCGCTTCAGCAATCTCGAAACCTTCAAGCTTCTGCAGTCCCGAGGAGCAAATCTCGAATACGCGCATGCCCTCCACGGTGCTGCAAATTCTGGCCCTTCGCAAATTCACATCATACGACACTTGCTAGAAACCAAAGCAGTAAATGTCAATGAACTTGAAATTTACCATACGCCACAGTCAGGGACACCACTGCTCGGAGCAATAGACAAAGGAAATATAGAGCTTGTGAAGATACTCTTAGACTATGGGGCACATCCTTTGGCGTGCATTACGATTCCTTATGAGACGAACGCAGAAGCGATGGCGAGGGGGTTGAGGCTACAGGATGAAGAAGCCTCGAAGGAAATTTTGAGGATGCTAGAGGATGCAAAGAAAAAGAGGGAGACAGAAGGGACGTTAGGTGATGTGCCGGTAACTGATATGGGCAGAACCGAATGGTGGAGGGCGAGGAATCAAAGGGCATCTGGAGCATGATGAGGGAAGTTGGGAATAATGTTTTCAGCTAGAACGCTTTGAGTTGGTACATTTGTCATTAACAGGCCATTGAAATGATACCTGGTAAATGTGACTGTTTCATTAAGTACTGAAATCATATTATTGTCAGCTTGCAGTATTCTCGTCTTGCTTTTCTAGAACTTACGGGGAATCAATTTCTGAACTCACATTGGCGTGTTCTTATCATACACGACCAGACGATCCTCCGCACTAAAATTTTTCCCAGAGAAGTCGTATTTGTGGTCCATTATGGGTTGCAAACAGTTTCCAACTCTAAATAATTTCTCAATAATCCAACTAAATAACATATAGAAACGTTCGACGCTGGCAAAAGTGTTTGAGAGCCATAGATTATGTCACGAGTGGAGCACGAAACAATTGTGAGAGAGCTGGAAAAATTGTGTAAGTCTGAAGATTGAGACTCAAAATAATGATACGCAAGATTAGTATCATAATGTGGCCATGTTAGTAATTTTTTCGAACCGGCTACTCAATCCGACAAGAAACTCTGAAGAGATAAGTTCAATATTGACTTTCTGGATCTGTCAGATTTTGATTCGAGAGTGGCCACGAGAGCTGCCCTTATTGAATGCAGCATTCAGCCGGGTGAAAAATCGAAAATTGTTTTTCAATAGTACCCATCTAAAGATACACAGAGATTAGATATTCCAAATATATGGTGAAGATGTCAAGAAGTCGAGACAGGACCAATCTGCAACAGGTCACGTGAAAACGCTTCTGATTATCAAATTTGACCCCGCCTACCCCTCCATCGCGAAACAAGAACTCAAACAAGAACGCGTCTGGCACAGTACTCAGGCCGGAAAGCCCTTCCGTCCTTTTACAATAATATCTTCATCATGGAGTACGATACCAAGACCCGTAAGTCCCGGGTTCTCACCTCCAATCCCTCTCTAACGTCACACAATAGCCCTATCCTCAACGTCCGACAAAACCTCCTTCGCATATATCTCCGCTCGAGACAGATGGCCAGTGATACTTGTAAGGGAAACGTATGTTAATCGGATCGAAGCTAACTGCAAAGACTGGGGCTATCGACGATGTACACAAGGCGGTATCCGATACGACAGATGAAGCTAAACGGATAGAGGGAAAGAAGATCGTTGAGGAGCTTGCGAAACTGAAATATGAGCTACAACATGATCGCAAGTTGACGTACGGGTCCATTGAATATACATAGACTATGCTGACTTGTTCAGTCCACTCGCAGATGACGGAGAGGCAGATGTTGAGGGATATAATAAGGAATTGGAACATCTGGGCAACCCTTCATGGTTCAATGTCCCTTGGCTCTATGCAGAATGCTATCTCTACAGGTAATTCCCGTAGCTACAAGACTGGAATGCCAATTAACAGTATATAGACGCATAGCAACCGCCTTTGCGCTCTCCACCCACTGGAAATCCTATGATATATTCGCCGTTCAAAAAATGTCCACGTTCCGCTCCTCACGTCCAGCAGTCCTCGAACTCGCCAGCCGCTACCACGAACTCATCAACCAAATGAAGAAAAAAGACAACAAATCCGAGACCGAAATTGCAGAAGCAGAGAAGATCCTCTTCATGGAAATGTGCGAGATCTGCCTGTGGGGAAACGCCACGGATTTGTCCCTCCTGACGTCCCTCACATACGAAGATATCCAGAAATTGCAAGGCTCAGAAGCACGGAAGGCCTCGGAGAAGAATATCATTGTAAATGACCTGGAAGCTGCTTACGATTTTCTGAAGAAGGCTCAGCAAGAGGGAAAGTCATACCGTCAGGTTGATATCGTGCTGGATAATGCTGGCTTCGAACTATACGTCGATCTTATCCTAGCAGGCTTCCTCCTGTCCGCTGGACTCGCTACGAATATCATTCTGCACCCTAAGTCGATCCCTTGGTTTGTCTCTGATGTCTTGCCTGGCGACTTCGCAGCCCTCCTCAACGCACTTGCCAACCCACAATCCTTCTATTCTACTCCTTCCGAAGACGAGAAGAACGCAGGCAAGACACCTACACCACTTACCCAAACCGAGATCGATGAACTCTCATTCCTCTTCTCAGAATGGAGTAATTTCCACGCCGAGGGACAATTACTTCTACGTTCCAACCGTTTCTGGACAGAGGGAGGCAGTTTCTGGAGATTACCTACTTCGGCTCCAAGATTACATGAGGATTTGAAGGAGAGTGAGTTGGTGATTTTCAAGGGTGATTTGAACTACAGGAAGCTTACTGGCGATGTACATCCTCTTTCCCATACCCTCCAAACTTATGTTGCTAACTCTGAAAAGGGAATGTGGGATCCAACCACACCATTCACGCAAGCGCTCGGTCCTCTCGGTCCTGGCTCTGGCGTCAATGTCCTTGCCCTTCGAACCTGTAAAGCAGATGTCGTCGTCGGTCTTAAGCCAGGTCAAGACGAAGAGTTGAGAGCTATGGAGGGTGGTGGTGGTGATAGTGGGGCACGTAAATGGGCGTGGAGTGGGAAATGGGCTGTGGTGTCCTTTTCTGCCGGGCGGTAATCTTGGGGTCGATGAGAAGATGTCTATGATTCATGATTGATGCGCGCATATAGACAAAATTATGGTCGACTTAGAGAATAGACCGCAGCGATGTTTTCAACAGGCTGGGAACCGGCATCCATCCCGAGGATTGCATCCTCTTGCGAAGTCTTGATTCTACTTCGAAGTCAGGTAAGTTCCATGCCTGTCTCTTCTTCTCCAACTATACAAATCCAGAACTCCATCGGAACCTCACGGAACGCTAAAGCATGTCTTCGCATATAAAGAACTCTAAAAAGTACGCCATCCAAGTGGAATCCCATGCCAGTATACCAACGTTCAGCACTTGCATACATCTGTACCTTCCTGTTTCTGTCCGACGACAAGCCATGCATTTCATAAAACCAAGAGACTGGCAAAACACCTTTTCCTTACTTGCGCCTGTCACTTCCTTGTGTTTTGCCTTGTTAGATAGTTTTGCCATCTCACTGCAACAAGCTCAAGTACTCGCTGGCCTTCCATTTCCATTTCCATTAGCATCGGTATTCGCAGCCGTCAATCTCGCAAGCACAGAAGTGTTCATTCCTAGCAAGGACTCTGCTCGTGCGTTGCGAGCTGCGTTGTTTGGTGTTTGTGGGTGGTGTCCCGGTGTTTGCACTGGTGTTGATAGAGAAGATGAAGACGGGGCTTGGGTTTGATTCTGTGCTTGGGAAACTTGAGTTATAGTCGGAGGTGGAAGTGGAGCAGAGGAAGGAGTTTGAAGGGTCTGAGTAGGCAACGGAGCTTGTATAGCTGCTGCGGCGAGGATGTTTGGTGGTGGACCGACTGCCGGTGCTGAGAGAGAAGTTGAAGTTGGCGTTGAAGTCTGTAGTTGTGGAGCAAGAACTTGAGAAGCTTGAGGGATCTGAGGGTTTGGCGTCGAGGAAGATGGCGATGGAGACGCAGCAGCTGCTTGCGTTTGGGTGCCAGGCTGAGGAGCAGGTAGTTGGAAAACAGGCGCTCCCCATCCCAGGTTGTCGTTTGGGGTGATACTAAAGGCACCTGCCTGGTGTGGAAGTCAGACATTTTTCTCTTTACTTGTCTTTTTCACACCCGAGACCAAATCTCAAAACCTAGGAGCAAGAAAGCGTTACATTACCACTTGGCTGCGGGCCCGGCGGTCCCGGTCCAGTATCGACACCATGCACACGACTCCATCCTTGATTCGACGGAATGTTCGCTGGTCTATTGACAGTCGCCTGTGCTTGCCCTGGTCCTTGACCTATCACTCCTTGCACAGGCACAACTTGTACCTGCGCCCTTGCGGGAACCGCAACAGGAATACTTGCACCTACAGGCGGAGGCACTGCAGAGCCAGAAGGAAACCTATAATGCACTACCGGCCTCCACGCCCCATTCCTATATTCCAGTCTCGTCTCCGCGGTACTGTTACTCGGCTTTGGAAGCGGTGTGCCGTAGGATCCTGGGCCGGGGATTTGTTGGACTGGTTGAGGCTGAGCGGGGACTGTGACTGGTGCTGCTTGGTAGATAATCTGTGCTGCTGGTGCAGGTGCAGGAGGGACTTGATAGGGATAAGTAATGGGCTGGCCCAAACGCACGGCACAGCTTGGACATGGATATAGAAGAGGGACTTTTGCTTTTGTGACGGAGTGGAAGATGGAGGGGAGGGAGGCGAGAGAGCAGAGGAGGCGGGGGGTTTTGATTTTGTGGGTGCAGCTGTGGGTGTAGGTTGTTTGGTGGCACATTTTCTCTGCTCTTTCTGTGGCTGGAGGTAGATGTAAAGTGGAAAGCAAGAGAAGGAGGAGGGAGTTGATATTTGGTTTTGAAATATGGGCGTCAGACCTTTCTGGAGGTAACTTATGAATTCAGGTGAGCATTTGAAGTTTTTTGGTGGATGTAGAACACAATATATGCGCAGCGTAAGAAGTAAAGAGAGAGTAAGCAACAGCCGAATATGAGCCTAGATATACTCAGCCTGCCGCTACAGCCGTGAATCATCTATCGAGTGGTTTCCGTGCATGCAGTCAAATAAACGTCTCAGGCAAGAGCATGAATGGTAATGCTTTTCGACTCACCCCTGTCCGTAGTCAGTCTGAATGGTGAGCTATTCTTGGAGATTCAGTTAAGGGAAGGATAGAAGACAAAAGGCGCGTAAGCGAGATGAAAACAATACATCAGCTTGCAGTTAAAGCTTGGCCGCTTGCAGCGCCGATATGAGGGGCATGTAATCCTGTTGACTCGTGTTGGTAGTACGCTAGCATTCCACAAAGTGATGGGCGTGCCTCGCACTACACGATTTGAAATGGCTAGTAGTCCTGTGAAACGATTCCTCCTGACGACCTTTGGACACTAACTAGGAATATCCTCAGAACTCCTCCCCAATACCTTCCCATCCTCTATCTCTACTACAAAAACACGTCACTATCCCAGGAACCCTCCTTTCCATCTCCTCTCCACCCCTTCCCTCCCCTCATACCCTCTCAAAAACACCCACCCAATAATCCATACTCCTCACCCCCTTCACACCACCATCTAACCCTTCCGCTGAAGCAGCAATAGCATCATACGCCGCCTCCAGCGCCACAATCTCATTCTCGCTCACAACCTGACCGGAACTCCGTACCCGCAAAGACGAGATTTCTTCCTCGCGCTTCCGGAGCAGATCACTGACTTCCCAGTATCCATCTTGCAGTCCTGGATGCGACGGGAGTGTAGCTTGGCGTGCTAGCGTGAAGCTGGAGTTTGGCAAGGACGAAGAGGCTGCGGTGCTGGTAGAGGTAGATAGCACAGCGGACATGATTTGCGCGGGTGATAGAACGGTGCGTATGTTTCCGTTAGAATTGATCTCGCGTTTTGTTTCTAGAAGGGAGAGCAGGAGTGCGGTTTGCACGTGGGGGATCTGAGCGAGTGAGGAGGCGTGGAGGGACCATTCGGCTAGGCAGAGGGTTTTGGTGTGGGGTGCTAGGGAGGCGAGGAGGGTGGGGAGGTGTGTGGGAGAGGAGAAGTAGTAGATGCAATGGGAGAGGACGATGTAGTCGTAGGCGGGGCCGGTGTAGGTTGAGAGGTAGAGGAGGGGGTCGATGAAGTGGAATGTTATGCGTGGTCCTAAGGGGGTGGAGAGGATGTGGGCTTGGGCTTGGGCGAGTGTTGAGGGGGAGCCTAGGGGGAGATTGTTACTATTTTTCTTCTATGCAATGAAGATTTATAGAGCTTCTTTTATGTCGATTGCTTATGAAAGTCCAGCAGGCAAACAGGGAGAGCAGGCTCGGGAACAAGTAGGTAACGTTGAAAATGCACAGGTCAGACCAAAACTCAAGAAAAAACGTAACAGTTGAAAGAAGGAATTACATTCGAGCCCAAATCCAATATAAAATAGTAAACACTGAGATATAATCAAAACTCACCATAATCAGGACTCCCCGGATCAAGCGCAACCACACTCCCACTCTCCCCCACCGCATCCGCCAACGCAACAGTCGTATCACCCTGGCCACATCCTATCTCCAGTACTCTTGACCCGGGCTGGATATCCCAATACGCAATCAACTCCTGTCTATGAGCTAGTTGCGACATCAGACTTGCCGAGCTGGACGTTGGGTCCGGCCGGTCCTCGATGAAGTTCAGTGCTAGGTCGGCAGTGCTGGTGCTGGATTTGGGTCGGAGGGTGGCCATTGTGTATGGATATTTGTGCAGGGATATTGTTAGACTCTGATGGAGTGGGATGAATAGGTTGATTAGTTAATGATTTGATGAGCCCTGGTGGATGGGATGGCCTGATGTTGAGACTAGGTTTTTTCTTTTGCGAGGAAATTAGATGAGATGAGATGAGATAAAATGCCGATGTTGATGTTGATGAGTTGAGACCCTAGGAGACTTGGCCCTTTATATATACATTCCTAGATGGGAGTTTGGTTACTATATCCCAAATACGTAACAAGTTGATACGGTACACGAACATATGCAAGCCGATGAACAAATCGCTTCAGTGACTCACTTGCGGGCTTTGACGCTGCAATTCAACACGTGACATCTTGTGTCCAAAAGCTCAATGAGAGGTTCTCCCTCCTAACAGTGTGGAAATGGACATGCAGAACTGAGCAATTTATGCATGCATTGCAGTGGCGTGATTATGAAGTACGAAGAACGCAACCATTAAAGTAGGATTCTGACTCATGGAATGACTGTTGCTCGGCGGCTTTATGGAGAAATACTTTACAAGAAAGGCAGGTGGAGGGAGGAAATGGAAGGGAAATAGGAAGCTCGAATGAATGCAGCGAAACAAAAGCTGATGGAAATAAACGAATGGAGGGGTACAAGAGCTTGGAATAAGGTAGGAAATGGGCAGTGTTGAAGAGTCAATGGAAGAGGACTGTTGAGGAAATCAGGGTGAGTCCGTATGGTAGCAAGACGACTTGCCTTCTTGCTTATGCTTGCATTCGAAGACAGCATCGCGGGATTAGTTAAAAAAGAGAAATGTGAAGAACGAAAGGTGCTTTTAGTAGGAAATAAGATGCTAAGCAAACGATAATGACCCTCTAAAACGAATAAGTGAATCAGGGAGGTTCTGCGGGTCGCCGCAATTTGGCAGCATGCCATGCAAGCACCCTTAAGGAGTACAGCAAGTGTCCGTCCATCATTTTCTTGCTTGGAAACTCGAGAAGGAGCAGTCATTTACATTGCGTACTTGTTTTTGAGACTTGCCTATCGAGTGTAATCTTTTCGTGCGGATTATGTCCTAAGATATCGGCGGTACTGTACTGTATCGGTCACATCATCCTTTGCGGATGCGTCAAGTACCGAAGCTTTACCTTGGAGATTAAACGGCAGAAGCGCTGTGGATATGCTGTGCCCAGCGATCTGGCTCGGAGTTGTACCCCCTCTCGTTCTCAGGTCCGAGGGGTGAAAAAGGATGCGCAACACAATCAAACGCAATAATCGCAACTGCACAGTAGTGAGTGGTGCTGTGAGGTGTAGTCGTAGCGCCAAGATTGATTAAAATGAGGGGCAGAACGTTCGATAGGGAACTGATAGGCCGGATGGCACTGAAGCTTTCCGCTGAGGGTGGCGACATGGCGCCTGGGAGGGCTGATCAGTACTTTGCTGTTGGCTGGTCTGGGGAGGGGTGGAAGGGGGATGGTTGTGGTTGGGTGGGATGCTTATTGTTGTGCTGGAGGGAGGCTTGGAAGGGGACTTTATCTTCAGGGGAAGGATGCAAGACGACGGGATGAATGTAGATGAAACGAAACATTTTTGGCTTTGAGGATAGGATGGGCACGTGTGGTGTTGTGTGTTTCTCAGCTTCTCTTTACCTAGGTACCTAGGTATCTGGCTCCGAGGTACGGTGTATTCAGACTCGATTGTTAGTATTACTCAAGCATTACCAAACAATCCTTTGTGAATTGTTTCTCATCTGCCGGGCTTGGATGCAAATCTGCATCATCTTTTGCCGCCTCTTGATTGTTGATTTCGAGCTCGTTGGTTGTGTTTCTGTGGTGAACACTGCACCGCTGCACCCAAGACTTCTCTACACCGGAAAATGCAACTTTGCATCCTTATGTTTCTCAACCCAGGACATCTACCAGGTGATCCTGAACAACCGCCTCTTGGCCCATCTGGGATGAGCAAAATTTCCTTCTTCACTTACTTTTTGCATCTACAAATTCTTATTTCGCAAGGGTCTCCCTCATAGCGTTGCAAGAAGTGGGTTCTAGGAGCCAAGTCCGAAGTTGTTGATCCAGGGCCGATCAGGAAGGTCAGACAATTCCAATCAATCACAGGCGTTCATAGCAGGCGTGTTGCTGACGCCAGCCGGACAGTCACTGATGATCCATCTCGGTAGATGCTGATGTCGAGCACTAGAAGCACCGTGGAATGATTTCAGCCCCATATTAATGTACTGTTGCAGATAGGTGACTGATGGACTGATAAGGTAAGGGGTAAGCGATATGACTTCGGGATTTGAGAGAGATATTGGACTTTCAGTAACTTAGCTTTAATACCAATAGACTGAGGAACAGCAGATCACAGCAGTCAAAGAGTATAAAGATTCATATACTGGGAGTGATGCAGAGTACAGAACGGTAGTCATAGAAAGCGATAACCGGGCCACAATCAGTCGCAAATCATATAAACTAGAGCGGTAGAGGAAAGTGATATGTTTCGCCTGGAGAACTGATCCATACAGTACAGTATGGCCCACGCTGATTCGAAGCTTTTAGCGGCCTTCTGGAAGGTTTACCGTGGTCACTGGGAAGCCCGACCCTGCGAAAATTCCCGCTTGTGGCCAATCACAGCAACTGCTCGCTGCTGGACCCAGCCTGCGGCGGGTTGTCCGAAGAAGGTCCACGGCCCAGTGCAGCACCAAGTGGTGCCCACTGCCCACTACTGCCCAGGTGAGAGAGGTGGAGAAAAGGAGTGGTTTCCACCTTAACTTCTTCCCCCGTTGCTCATCCATACCTAGGCACGATAGGATAGGACACTTCGTTCATTGCCTCCCGTCCCCCGTTTCCCGTCCCTCTTCACTTGGTTCTTGGTTCTTGGTTCTTGGTTCTCACCACGCCGAGTCGAGCCCAGACCAGACAAGCGTCCCTCCTCCATCGTACCTCGACCTCGACCATCCAGCAGAGCAGGACTTCGAGCACCACCACCACACCACACCACTATCAAGCTTGGAACCTGAACCTGAACCTGAACCTCACTCCCTCTCACATCACATCACATCACATCACATCACATCACATCCCGCTTTACTCCTCACGCCCGCACTGCACTGCACTGCACTTCAGCACCTCAGGTTGCGACTTCGACCCCGACCGGTTTATCGAGCCCAGCGCTGTCCTCTATTGTACTGTACCACATCGAGTCGACTACCTGACCTGACCTCGTACTGCATCCTGCAACCCCCTCATTACTCGACCTCTGCTATTGCGCTGCATCCACAGCGATCGACCCGACCTTCCCTCTGCGACCGTAATGAAGACTGCCCGCTCCTCTCCCCATTGCCTGTAGCGCAGTCAGACCCAGACTTCAATTGCATTAACTAGGCATCGAGCTTCCCTTCCCGGAATTGCTTGCTTGCATTCTATCTGCCTGCGCGCGGATTGCGACTCGAGTCCCATGTCATCCGTGACACCAGACTCAATTGATGTGCTGCCAAACGAACCACACCGAATCCGCAGGAGCTTCTCTTCGGTATATAAGTGCGCATAACAGCTCCTCTCTTCCATAATCTGGGTCGCCCGTATATTATCCATCAAAGAAACGTTCGTGGTTCAAAGACAAGGGCAAGTCACCGTCTACCAGCCAAGTCCTGTCCTCGACTTCAGCCGCCCTTCCCTGCAATCGCGAAACATACCCTATCCTCGCTGCTCCTTGAGAACCAGACCCTCAATCACCTCCTCCCATATTTGCGATCAATTAAAACGATCTCAACGGCCGCATAAAGACAAAGACCGAAGGTCTTGCGAGTCTTTCGAGCCCAAGTCTCGACGAGTCTGGAAGCTTGCGCTCGAGCCCTCCACTCTTTCATCACTGCGACACGGCCCGCCGATACAAAGATCGCGATATTGGCCTGGACCAGCCATCTGCAACCTCTCCAGGACTTCGCAACTGATCAATTCATTGGGGACGACTCGGCGGTACAGAGATCTCCGCCGTCGCGGTGCGCGAAGCAGACATGGACTACGCTGCATGCAATGTGGTGTACGTCGATCGCAACGCCCGTGAAGATAGGCTAGTGAAGAGGGAAGATGCGACATCAACGGCTTCACCAGACGGCGTCATTAATTATGCAGAGCACCACACACCCGTCCACGCTCCTACCGCGGTAGATGAGAATCTACAAACTCTACTTGGTATCTTTAGTGAAGGTAGGCCCCCCATCCATCTGCGAGCATCGCTTCAACGTACTAACTTGAATGACAGTTTACGTCTGTATATCTGGAAAATCTTGTATATCGAAGCTCTCCGAACTGAATCAGTCCTCCATCGTCGAATTAATACCCACCCTCGTCTTAATAGATATACCATACGAAGATCAACTTGCCGAAAGACCTTCGAGGGAAGTGCGGACACCTTCGCCCAGTACCCAGCTGCAGATAGACGGGGTACATGACGATTTGATAGAGGAGGAGGCATACGGACTCAGTCTCCTGGAGTGGATAGCGTGTGAGATACAATATCAGAGTCTGTCGAGGCTAGTGGTACCGGTAGCGGTAGTGTCCATTCCAGAGCAGAACCCTTTATTAGTAACATCAAGGGGGCGGACCAATTCTCGATCAGAAGGCCAACTGGGCTACACCTCCTTTCTCTCAAAGAAACGTGGGGGTCTGGTTACGCCACTCGATCAAACGAGAACAGTCAAGTATCTGGATGTTGGCGCAGTAGACGTATTGACGAGTCCGCTGCTCAAAGAACGATTACCGAGTCTCGCAATTCACGCCTACCGAGCACACAAAGATGCGTCAAAGGAACATAGAGCGCTTATGGAAATGAAACGAGGGAGGAAACGATCATGGGTTGGAGTGGATGATCAGAAGCCATATGCGTATTTACGGGAAGCTATGGTATCGGGATTGATGGACGGAATCTGCAAGCTTGGAGGAGATGAAGAGCCCATGGCTCCTATAAGGATATCCATTGCGTTAAATCGTCGAGAGAAGATTGCAGCGTCCGTCGGGTCCTGGCATTTCTCGGCGCACGAGTTCACCGACGACGAGCTTCTCCATGCAGCTTTACTGATGCTACAGCACGCGCTTACGATGCCGGAACTGGAGAGGTGGCGGATATCGACAGGTAAGTGGCAGCTTCTTTGTGGACATGTTTCGGATAATTGTGCTTCCATGCTGACACCCGATACAGAGCATCTCACGGCTTTTCTAGTAGCGAGTCGATCCGCATACAATGCCTTTGTCCCGTATCATAATTTCCGTCATGTCGTCGACGTCTTACAGGCTTGTTTCCACTTTCTTGTCCGACTGGGCCGATTGCCCCCATATCCCATCTCGGGTCATTCGCCAGAGCCTCCGCTTTCCCCAATCGCCGCTCTAATTCGACCTTTCGACGCTCTTACTCTTCTAATCACCGCCATCGGACATGACGTCGGTCATCCTGGTGTCAACAATGCTTTCCTGGTAACGCTTAATGCCCCACTTGCTCAACTGTACAATGACCGGTCGGTCCTCGAATCGTTCCATTGCGCGGCTTATTCCCAGATCCTTCGACGATATTGGCCAGCAGCTTTCCGGGGTCAAGAGATGCGTCAGCTTATGATTAGTTCGATCCTTGCTACTGATATGGGTCTTCATTTCGATTACATGAAGAAGCTTGGGTTTTTGCAGGAAAAGCTACATGAAAATGGAGGCACTGATGGCTGGAACGGGAGACTCATTGATGAGCAAAGAACGCTTGCTTGTTCGTTGTTGATCAAATGCGCTGACATTAGCAACGTAGTAAGTAATAAGAGATCTCGTATTGTCTTTTGCTAACGATCAAAGGCACGCAAATACGAAGTTGCAGCCCGGTGGACATCAATATTGACTGACGAATTTTCTCGCCAAGCCTCAATGGAGACAGACCTCGGCATCCCTACCGCACTCTTTGCTGCACCGACTCGAGCCCCAATAGAGCTTGGAAAATCCCAAATAGGATTCATGAACATGTTCGCCATTCCACTTTTCCAAGGTGTCACAGATGTTATGCCAGGAATGGCATACTGTGTAGAAGAACTCTTACGAAATAAGGCTGCCTGGGAACAAACGATTGCCGATGAACAAGAGAGGGTTAGGAAAGGTAGTGATGATTCTACCATGAAGGATGGCATGTTTTCCCCACGAACAATGAGCGTTGCCAATCCTTCTGATGCAAGTTATCAGAAGGTAGGTAACGTCTTGTCGCCCGATATGGACTTGAGAAAAGCGCTCCTCTCCAAGAATCCTTTCCCGACAAACGGTGTTGCTGAGGAGGGTCGACGACATCATACCACGCTCCCGGAAATATCGCCTGGTTCGGAACCGTTGGTGGAAGATTCGGCGACCCCATCACCTAGTGAAGTATTACCAGATTCTAGCTCTCGGCGCTCCTCCAAACCAAGTCAACTACAACTAAGCTTCGCCACAGCAAGCGCTCCCGGTTTACTCGATCATCCCAGCCAAGACTCTTCCCTCACCCAGACCATCGATTCGCAGCCAAACGGCATATCAGTGAACCATCAGTCTCTGGTCACCGATCCTGTTGTAATCGACCCTCCAACACCACAAGAACCAAAAGCCCCGGAATCAGAGAAGCAACGAAGCAGTGATGGGACGGAAGGAAGCAATTCTGCTGGAGATTGGACTAGTCAGGCCACAAGTGCTACTACCGGGAAGATGCCACTGAGCCCCAGTACACAAGGGACAAGCATCATGTCAGATGCCGACTCGATCGAGAAAGGGAACTCAAGTCAAATTCTCACGCCAACCGGGACATCAACTGGAAATGGACGGAGCTGTGGGGATCGAAGCTCAAGCAAGGATTCGACGACTCAAGGGAGCAAAAGTGAGGGGGACGGTGAGGAGAACAAAGGCCCACCATCTACCGTGACCGAAAAAATCGGGAAACTAAAAAAGAAGCCCAGCCGGTTTAGGATGAATTTCTGGAAGAGGAGTAAAAGTGCCAGTCCACCTATGCCAGTTGGTGGAGCAAGAGTCGGTAGTGAAGATGGCATGAGTCAGTGATGATTCCACTGATATGATGGATACAAATGAAAGGCACGCTCTAACGAGATCATCGACGATACGACCCACATCCATAAAAAACCGCCGACGAATCACGAAGGAACTTGACGACGCAAAAGAGAGACAGGAGTAGTGTAGGATTATTGCTTACTTGCATGATTTATTTTTGTTGTACATTGTACAGAATGCAACCTAGGAACAGGAGCAGAGCAGGAGCAGGAGTACAGACAGATAGAGGCCGGAATGCAAGGGCAAGGCACAGGGGATGCATGCATGCTTCGCATATAGGCGCATTGGCGTTCGGATGAATGGATGGATTGATGAGCTGCGGCTGGATTTGCGAGGGACCTCTGCTCTGGATTGATTGATTGACTGATTGATATCTCGTACGGGCTTTGGGGGCGTTGACTGAATGATATCTTTCTGTGGATGGATGGATGGATGGATGGATGGATGCTTGAAGAGAGGAGAGGAGCGAGCAAGCAAGCAAACAAGGCAATGAGCGTAGGGGAAGAGAGGAGGAGAGGAGACGCGATGGGGACGAGTGGGAATGGAATTGAATGGAATGGAATGAAGTACCGACGCATGAAATCATGCGTTGATGATGTGTATATGGGGTAAAGCCACCTTGCTTATATTTTTGAGACGTCGGTACCGGTCTGGTCTGTCTGTCTGTCTGTCTGTCGGTCTGCCTGTGTTGAGCGGATAGGAGAGAATGGAAGGAGGTAGAGAAGTGAGATGAAATGGGATGAGATGAAATGGGATGAGAGAGTATCTGAGATCAGAAATCGATGAATTGAACTGAATTAAATAACCCTGAATCGAATTGAGTTTATGTCAGTTGAGCTGAATGGAGCCCTTCTTCTTGCTCCCTTGCAGCTTCTTCTTCTTCTTCCCTTCAACCCCATCCCATCCCACTCCATCCCACCCCATCTCTCTCTGAATACCTTTCGAGATACTCCCGACCCGCTTCCAGTGCCTAAGAGTATTCCTGTTTTTGGCAGTTTGAGGGAGGGGAGGGGATGGCTCTTTTGACGCATGCCGTTACGTTTATGCTTGCTTCTTATGGGTAGGTAAGGTATCTTAAGTTACTACTCCGATTCTTCTTCTCTAACTTACTTGACTCTTTTGAAAAAGGGACACAGACACACACTAAGTTAAAGAGACAGAGTGATGAGGAGAGGAAGATCTATCTGTCCTGGCGAATTGGGATTTGGGATTTGGGGGAGAAGAATAACGCCTTTGTTCCTTTGTAATTAAGAGGATATCATATATATGTTCTGTTCTGTTTGTTGTGGTTGAAAGGGAGAGGGGGGGGGGAGGGGGTTAGAATAGGTTGGTTGGAATGCATATACTCACTCAAAGCTGAAGATTGGCAGGTAGGATACGGTGCTTGAATGAGATTGTTTTTCGTCCGTTTCGGTGTGGTGTAAATTGGCATTACCTACTTTTTTGTTGGAGGGGAAGGAGCCATGCGAAGGAGGACATGTAAAGCTCGGGTGCTTACATAATGAGCTTCCCATCGGCAAGTAAATAAACGTGTGTTTGAATCATTCCGAAAAAGAAAAAAATTCAGAGTTTTCATTGCAACAGACAAAATAAGGTAAAAAATCAAATACGAGACGATGTTAGACACTTAGGGGATGTAAGACTAGCCAAGAAGAAGAACTTTGTTTCTAGGCTGAATTCTGGGTCTTCTCTGTCACATGGACACGAGGACTCACAAAATCTCTAAAAGCGATTATCGTGAGGTTTGACTGTCACTCCCTCCTCCAAGACCAGGCAAAGTTAGCCTCATTCCCTTCAACTCAAAATACCTAAATCACCCCCACTGAAACCCTCTCAACATCTAAAAACCGCTCTAAAAACCGCATAAACCGCCCCGGGCGGCGTCTTCGACGGATATCTCGTCTTATACGTAAAGACGGGATAATCCCTACCCACAAACGGCTGCGTACGATGCTTATTGTAGTAGATACTCACGCCTTCGTTCTTGTCTTCGTTCCACCAGGTCTTGATTTCGACTTGTAGGAAGGTAGGGAGGTCGGTGCTGAAGAACCAGATACCGTTGAGCCTGTAGGGAAGGGAGAGGTGAGAGGTGAGAGGTGAGAAGTGGTGGTTAGAATTGTGGGGTTGTGGGTGGGGGTGAAGAGGGAGAGAGGGGAGAGAGGAGAGGCGACAGGAGAAGCGGGGAAAGGGGGAGTGGTGGAGAGGGGGGAGAAATTGATGACTTACCAGTTTCGAGCGACGTGGGTGTTGGAACCGCGGAGGTTGCAGCTATTATCAAATGCCCACATTATAGCCCATCCTCCCCCTACACCAACAAAACAAAAAAAGAAAGTCAGTAGGTATTCCGCAAAATTAATCCCAGCTTTCGATTGGAGGCAGAACTCTGTAAGTGGAAGTAGAAGTCAAACTACTGCGTAGAAGCAAAAACAGAACTCACAAGTACTCTTCTCAACAAAAGAAACATAGCACATATGTCCATCATCCGGGTTCGCGCCGCAGATCTGGAATCTCATACCAGGCTCGAGATCAATAGAGATACTCTGGCCTGGTCTCCAACTGACTTCGCGAGAAGATAGGATGGTAGAAATTTCGGCGGTGTGGTTGGCGTAGCCGCTGTCGAGGCTTGAAGATGCGGAGGTTTCGGTACTGCTTGCAGCGAGGGAGAGGAGGGTGAGGACGATGGCGAGGAGAGAGATGAGTTTTAGCGTGAGGGGCATTTTGTTTGTGGTTGAGAAGTGGGATTGGTGTGGTAGAATGGGGTTTGACGTTGCTTTGATGGGGAAAGAAAGAGTGTGTAGGTGCGTTATTCGAGGAGGAAATTCAAGTAGCCTGGACCTCCGGGACTGGAAAGCTGTGATTGTTTTGTTTTCGCTTAGGGGTTTAGCGTCTTGGCTAGGTTCAGGTTCTGAGCAGCTGATGGCACATTGTATTGATTCGATATGTGAATCATCGGCCTTTTGAAAGATGAGCCGGTTCAGGGGTGAAGTTCCTTATTGTTGATCAATCATAGTAAATCGAGTCTTTTTTTATCTATTCAGAGGTCGACGGTCCCGAGATTACGCCCGAAGTTGAGCTTCACCCTACGTAACAACTACTGCACCCTCTAGGTTCCTACAGACCACTACAAACAATTTGCTGCTACCACTTAACAGCCACCTTATTCTTCTCATCAGAAGTGTTTTAGAGGGCTGGTAACCATAGCTTCATCGCACGGTTGGTATTGAAAGCAAGCATTACTTCCTGGTACTATTCGATTCTGTGACCTACGTCATGTAACTTGAATAGCGAAATGATATTGAACAAGTCCATCTTCCCAGAACATGATGATCTTGTAAGTCTGAGGTTTTTTTTCCCATTGGACGTTTCCCCTTCTGGTGTGCCTTAGGTCGGCCAAGTCACTACTCTCGAGGTTGATCAGGGACAGGAATTTAATTGATTTTCTTGTGAGCTTTGGTCTTCTCTAAGTGCTGGATTTTCGCCTCGATGGAGTTTGCGTCGGTTCTGTTATCATGTCATATCTACATTTGGTTAGTCAGCTATTCTGGACTTGTGCTTAGCCAAAAGCAGTCACCGTGATTACCTTGATAATATGTTGTGAGTCTTGAGAGAGGCTTCATGTGCCAGTGGAGAGGAATTGTCAGGGGCAGCGAAAACAACCCATAATTCTGCAGGTCTGCTACCTCTCAATAGTTTGACCACGAAGTCATGAGCCTTGATATATGTTGCTGCGGGAACCGTCGTGTGGCTCAGCAAAATTTTTGTTCCTACCTCGGACTGGGCTCCATGAGTTCGTGAGTACCTCCTTGAGATGTGATCTTGACTTTCCCTGTAGGTTTAATGCGGTACGCTTTATTTTGATCCGAGTCAACTTCACTAGTATAAGGATCTTAAGTCTATCCTATTGTTTTTCGACGCGTTTCCGGACCACAGAAAAAACTCTATGAGTATTGAAGACGGGATTTAAATGGAATCTTCGTCCCAAGGCTAAGACGCACCTTACCTTCTACAGTAGCAAAAGAACAGAATCATCACTTTAAGAATCAGACCAGCGAATAATTCCGCTGACTTCGATTGGGCGTGCATCCCATGTAGCAAATTAGACACATTACCGATTGAGCCGATGAAATCAATACAATCTCCGACTGTCGGCTCCTTGATCAGCTTCTCGCGCTAAGGCCGCAACCTAGAGGCGACAAGACGATAAATAGCCTTGAATTTTTCTCATGAGAATTCTTGTCCTTTCCGCCAAACCAAACAACACAGATTCCTCAGAGAACACTTGCCTTGTGTGAGAAGGCAAGGACCCAACAGTAGGCTCTTCTGTCAGCCCTATCCCCAGTCTTCAAGTATTGCTTTGATCAATTCTTGAGAGTAAGAGGACTGAAGCTGATGTTTATCTCTACTCAGGATATCACACAGCAACTGCAAACAAACATCTGCGCACGTCACAGATCATAATAGTCTTCGGACACACCCAAAGGTCAGTCTTGATCATCTCGACTTGATTATCTTCATCTCGCAGATGCTAACAGACATCATTGAGCATAGATCGAACCCTCTTTCCTCCGTCATGCGTTCCTCCAAGTTCAACGTCATGATTCTGATCACCTTCCTCATTCTCCTCCTCACCACCACCCTCGCAGCTCCTGCAGGCGACTCTGCGATTCTCGACTTGACAGCCGAGGAGATCTCAAACCTCACCACTGTCCCCACCTACCCGAACCCCTATCTCGGCGGTCGTGACGACAATGACATCGCAGCAGTCCAAGGCAACCCAGAGACTGGAGAATGGTTCAAGCCAGAACCGAAGGTTTCATTCCAGTCCTGCAAGCCACGCCAAGATGTCCACCAAATGTGCACCCTTGCCTATGCCCGCAGAGTCAACGATAACGCCGTAAAGTTTGTTGCATACGACCACAACTGCTACCGCCTTGGTGAATGGACGAGAAACATCGATGAATTACACCGCGAAGTTAATGGTGAAAAGCATGGGACTGACTTGGTTACCAGCAAGTTGAAGTGGAACATTCTCCTCTGGATGGGTGAGGACTGGCAAGGAGCTCCCGCCAGAAACTACAATTTGAAGATCTACTACAGCTGGTACGTCAGCTTTCCATTTTATTGGAGAGATCGGCCAGAAGACTGGCGCTCTTCGAACAGAGTCCAATCTAGCGTCTGGAAGGGTGTGTTTTACGACTTCTTCCGAATTCCTTTCAATTGCGGAGACGAGTACCCTTGATTGAGATCATTTTAATGGCTTCTAATACGGTCAAACGTCCATTGGGGAGAAAGTTTAGGCATAAATCCTGAAAGCATGGGGGTCATATTGCATGGTTTCTTTCTCTGATCTCTTGCATTTGTTTGCTTGGGCAGGGATGTTTTCTCGAATTGGCAAAATCTTTACTGAGAGCTATGCAAATGCTATACGCATTTAATTACCCTCATTAGTGCACACGGATCAAAAATTTTGTGTCACATACTTGAAGCTGAAGTCTTTGTTGCAAGTGATCGTGATGACATAAAGAAATATCAGTAGGTTAAACTTTTCCCCATTCCTTAGCTTTCATGGGGAGGCTTGCTCATTATCCTTGCTCTAACATGAATACTGTTCGGCTTTTACTGTTGAAAAAGATTAAATGCCGTCGCGCGAGACTGCTTGGTTAGATGGGAAGTGCAATAGTCTTTAACACAGCTTCTGTTGACGTGATCCTAGCAGGAGATTAAGAGCTTGTGTGAAAGAACCACCTTCTCCATGGCATAGCCAATGGCACTGACTGCCGAGACATGAGACTAGGACGTTTGAAAGGAGCACGAAAATGAGTTGAAAGGAACCACCAAAATAGAAACATGGTGAGTGGGTCGATATTGAGCCATGCTCTACCCGTCACATTCCTCAAATTGATTTCGTTAGCATCAGTATATGATCTTCTTTCTCCAGTTGAACTTTGACAACGGGATCATATTCCTGCAAATATTTCTATGTTCGAGAAATAGTTATTTATATCAAGCATAATGCTGTCATTACTGCTATTTTTCTCTCCATCCGCAGTGAACTGATTCATCACAATTGAATCAGCAACTAAATCGAGCTCAACTGATACCAAAATAGCTCTCAAAATGGAGCCCTACAGCAAGTTCAAAATTTTCAATATCGCCACAGTCTTCTTCGCCATGTGCATCTCTCTCGCCACCAGCTCTCCCACTCCTGGCTCTGTGGATGCATGGGCGACAATCGGTACATCTGAAGACTACTCCCACTTCACTAGCCTCGAAGACATACCAAAGGGCATATCTGCCCGTGATGACGACTGGAGAGAAGGCGACATCGGCGCAGGTTTCAATGAGGGTATGTTCCAGGGCTGGGTGTATTGCCGCAAGAACCCTGTCCCTACACAATGCACATTTACGATCTTCGACACCGAAGCACCTGATATGCGAGATCCTAAAATCTGGCTCTTCGATAGCAATTGCAACGTGCTTGCCCAGGATCTTGCAGCGCCGCGAGCCCTGTTGGAAGATGCAGAGGGCTACACACTCCGACAACGGCCCTTAAACGTACACTATAACAGGAAGGATATCTGGAAAACTCGCGATATTCATTGGACTTATAATGGAAAGGTCACTGATCCTGCCAACCCTACGTGGGAGTTCTATAATAATGGGAGACTGGGGTACAGCCATCTGTATGGAGCAGGGTGGGACGATATCACCTGGAATATGTTTCGATGGGCATTTGGATGTTAGAGTCTCTGAACCAAACCGACATATATAAGTGTCAGAGTTTTTGGGTTTTCATTTCAGACGTTTGCATGCTTTTATAAGCAATATCTGTCACTCTTTTACACTTATTTGGTTACCTTCTGCCCCAGCTTTATAACTTCACTTCAACTTGGTTGCATTGGCTGCTACGTCAATCATCAAAATCGCTTACATAGCTAGCTAAAGCAAATGATTCATAAGAATTGTTGTTATGATTGCAGTTTTACATTGAATAGGCCCTACTCGTGTCTTCTGACCCATAAGTTATCAACATTGATCGTGTCATGATTGCTGTAAAGCAGGAACAGGAAGGGACATATGGAGCTCTGAAAAAGATGTTCCGCTTTATGCGATTATCTTTCGATCCACTACTGATCAGATGATCACATCCTACCAGTCAGCATGTTTAGGAGCCGTGGGCGAAGGTGAAGTGGGTGAGGGGTAGCGCCAATTATCCACAGAATGATCTTGTTGATCACTCGCATCTTCCTTCTTCGGTGAATCCAATTTCCTCAGCGGGATACTGACGTGAATGGGGTCAGTGCACCGAGGAATATACACAGGTGCTACAAAACATTTATTGTACTTATCATCATCGCTGTCCGGTATGTTAGATGGATGCTGTCGGAGCATTCTTGCATGCAAAGATTGGAAGAGCTGTCCGACAGAGAACACACACTCGAGCTTACCTCTTTCATTCAGTTTTGCTATCAGAGCTTTGGTGAAGCTGTATCTTCCAGCCTCACGAGTAACTGAATCATATCCGCAGCCAGCCAGAATCTCGAGCCGTTTTCTTGGCTCAGGGTCATCTTCATAACTCTGCTCAAACGAACTAGCTGCAGCACTTGCGTGGCAACAGTCTAAGAGCAGCAGGACGTCAGTGTTGGCACTTTCGAGATTGGCCTGCATCGATGTCCAATCAATACTTGGGTGCTGGGATTCTCTGGTTGCAGTGAAGTGCAGTCTTCTGTTAGTCAGAAGCTGCCCATCTTCTCCATAATATACAACCAACAATGAGTTCTCTGCCGCGGCATTCGGCTTTTCGTGGTTAATCTTCTCGAGCAGGGAGTCGAAGGGGTTTTGAGATGGAATGAAATACATCCGATGGTGGGTGAAGTTGAGGAAAGCGAATGCATTGTTGATATCAACAAGTTCGCAATAGAGATCCAAATCATCATCTGACCAAGAGACAATGATTGCACGGATTCCTTCGTAGGGGAATAAAGGGGTCTGCTGGTCGGAACTCATGGCCTTGATTTGCGACAGGATTCAAGTATCCTTTGTCCAGTCCCAGCTAGTTGAGTGAAGTTAAGAGATGGGATTGGCGATTATGTATTACCAAACAATGCCTCAGAACAACCGAGAAATGTTTATAGATCAACTAGAAAGCTAGAGCAAACCAATAAAATAGTCTTCTCTAAAAAGCTTCACATAAGTTTGTCTCCAAGGATAGAGATCAGACTATTCTAAACAACGGAAATTGAAGCCAGAATGGACAAACAGACTCCGGAGTGAACAAAGGAATAAAGAAAACAGGTTTGAAACCCTGCCATGCAAGTTCTTATCGAATCGAGGAGGAGAAGACTGTTGCAGAAGGTGGATGCATGCTGAAACGAGGGATAACGATCTCGTACCATACCAATTAGCAGGATCTTGTCGCTACGATCTATCAATTGCGCACTTGTATGACGGATTACTTGAATTTCCCATTTCCAAGCCCATCAATGAGTTTGGGCAGTGGCACTTTGTCGGGGGGTTGAACCCAGCAATGCAAGATCTAGAGGGAGGGGACACAAGAGCGGGCGCCGCTTGGCCAGTCTGGCTAATATGATCCGCTCACGGGGGTATAATTGACGGTCTATTCTTGCACAACAAAGTCGCCGTAAAGTACATTTCGATGCCCAGGTTCCCAGGTGATGACGTTGGAGAGGGGAGAGCGGTTCAGCCCTATTCCCTTTGAATAGGTACATACTGTAGTCACGTGACTTAGCGAGTCGTCCATGATATTCAGGGGCATTTCGCCATTTCCAACCTCTCACGCAACCATCGATGCTAGGCACCTCGCCCATGTCCCACAGCAAGTTTTTCTGAACCCAATGCGTCTAGTCATTGAGCGCCTTCTTTTCGTTCCGTGGACACGATGTCTTTTCCACATTCGCCGCCTTTGGAGGTCGTACCTCACCCACGTTTTCAGACGCGACCTTCCCTCTCCTTTCAGTCTCAGGCCTCTCACAGACCAGCAGCGCAAAATGAAGCGCGATGAATTTATTGGCTCAATTGACACTGATGCTATTCGTGCTTTAGCTTCCAGCTACAACGGCGGTTTGCCATGTAGCATCAGATCTCAGCGCCAAGGCAGCTTTAATGTCTGTTTCATCCTTGACTTCTCTGATGGCACCACCCGGCTAGTCAGGCTTCCCATCGAACCAGCGGTCCATGATGTATGGGATAAGGTACGCAGTGAGGTCTGTACCATGCAGTAAGCGTTACCTACGAGATCAATGCAGTCAAGACTGATATGGTGTGCATAGATATGTGCTCGACCACACAGACATTCGTATCCCTAGGGTATACGCATACGGCAAGAGTCGACTCAGACGAGACACCTCGACTTATCAAGTATTCATGGTCTTGGATTATATTGATGGGCGACCTTTGACGAAAAAACTGCTTCGGGATAGCCCCGAAGACAGCCGGCGTCGGTTTTTCGGAGAAATTGTTGACATGTTTGCTGAACTACGACGGCTTGAATTCCCTCTGGGAGGCTCATTAATGCCAAACACCATGTTCGGAACCGGGGTACGATTATGGTCGTTCTTGTTTTCCCGGGAAGAATCCTTTACGCCTCAATCGATTATGGGTCTCAAACACGCACCGAAAATCGTTGGTGCCTTTTCCATGCGCAAGAACGAGCTCCAGGTCGATGGTTTTACAGCTGTACGGTCCATAGCTGCCACTGCAAACGAATTCTTGAGGGATCAGTATCAATTGCTTCAATACATGTGGCAAATGCCTTCCCAAGAACTTGGTCAAGAGGAGGCTGAGTACGAGGAGTTCGCACTTAATGCCCTAAGCTTAGAGGAAGCACAAAGGATTCTTGGATTCAAGGCAGATTCGTCAGGAGGCTCGTTCTGCCTATCTCACCCTGATCTTCGCGTCAATAATATCATCGTGGATGACGAGCTTCATATCCGCGGCATCGTTGACTGGGAGTTCTCGGTTACTGTTCCACAGCCCCTCTTTCTACCCCCGCCGTGGATTACTGGCCATGATTCTGGATCAGTCGCTCCCAAGGTCTCATTCGAATTTATGAACGTTCTATCGTCGAGAAAATCCAAGTCACCTAGTCATTCTCAGCTTGCAAGAGAATGGGATTTTCAAGACAATTTTACGTTGCCGATGGCTTATATATTCCGAGATCCATCTGACCTCGTCTTGCTGTTTTATAGATGCATTTATCCCAGACTCTACAACGATCCTCGCGACAAAATAGTCCCTAGTTTCTTCCAACGTCCTGAGAATAAGGAGTTGCAAGAACGATTAACGCGGCGATTGGGTGCCTCCGAAGAGTACACTCAGTATCTCAGGGACAACGATCTCTTTGACGACGAAGAAGATCCGGAATGGCAAAAACTCAAGGGCTGGACTACAGAGGCACAAAACAAGTTGCAGGAATTACGTGAGTGGAGCGATAAGACCCAAGGAGAAATAACGCGCTTGGAGGGGGAACGACCTGTGCAACCAGTAAGAGCAAGGTAAGTGTGTGGTGTGTCTTCGCGATGAGCATCCATTCCTTGAACTAGGTAGAAAAAAGATATCCTTGCCCTCTTGACGTTTCACGATCACATTGGGAAGCATTGGTGATATTGGTGCTTAGGTAATTTAGGCTGCCATTAACAGCCAGAAGGTTCAGGTTATTCGCGAACGTGGTGTCATAACACACATTTTACATGATGCAGGTAGAGCTGTAAGATTCATACCGACCGCAGTTGGGTGGTGTGGTTCAATTGGGCCACCTTGTGGCCTTGTAGCCATTCGGGAGTGGATTGACTAAGTAGCTTGGCTGGTCTTTATGCACGCAACTCACGTACCCGAATTTGCCACGAATCCATGCATATGCGGTCAAGGATGCCGAGGCAATGTTCTGGCCTTCGTACTTCTATGACCACGGCTGCCTTAATTAGCAATATGCGGCGTAAATTCAAGTTGGTTCGCTGTGCAGAATAGCGTGTAGGGCCTTTCATGCGGAGGTGATGCCTGGCCATGTCAGCTGCTATATACGGCTGGCCTCCCCCATCAGTTGCATGTCTGCCCTGCCAGGATACCATTAGCAGGACACAAACTCCTCTACGAATTCAACTATCTAGCTCTTACACATGTAAGTTGGTCACTTCCGCCTCTTGTACAATGGTTAGGTAACCCATTTGGAAGCTTCGATCCTGTCTTCGAACAATGGACGACGAAACCCGAGACAAGTTCAAACGAAAACTAGAAGAGATGATCAACGATGCAACCGAGAAAGAGGAAATAGCTCGCGGCCTACAGACACGAGCTGAGCAAATGAGAGACTTGATGGAGCAATTGTCCGAAAGCGGCTCAAGCTCCCGATTGCGAAGGAACAAGGGGAGGGCGGCCGACGTGGAAACTCAGGTCACAGAACTAGAGCAGGAAGCGGCCAGACTGTTGGAAATCGTCGGACAGTTGTGGAATAAGATACGTGAGATGCAGGAGGAGGAACATAATTTCTAATTGCGCGTTCACCCCATCTCTACATACCACCGCCACTCCGCTTGCGGATTCTCTCACTCTTACACCAAGCCCAATTCTTTCAAACACTCACGTACACCTACTGTAGCCAGCTCTCCATGGCCCAGATGCTTTACTGTCTCTCTAAACGTTTTTTCTGGGCGGCGAGCGCAAGTCAGTCTTTTGAGACTTTCGCTCTGGCTTCGCAATAAGTAGTGTACATTGCGCACAGGTTTTACCTGACTCTTTTGATGGGTTTATTTACTATTCATCACATGTCAGACAGGACTTTTGGATTTCCAAAGTAGCTGAGGGTGAAGTAATGCGAATGAGATCAACTTTTATGGCTTTGACTATTGACCAGGCCGGTATACTATCAGTCGCAACATCGCTAAGCGGATTTTTCCACTGGAAAGTTTGTGGAGCAATGGTCACTGAAACCTCTCCAAAAGAAAACATGAGAAAATATAGGCATGGCAACCTCGCTAAACCCACTGAATGACAACATCACAACAACAACTTCAAAGGAAAACTCAACGTTTTCACTCGACCAGGATATGTCCCGTTTGATCAAAGCGCAAGACAGGTTCACCTACGACTGGGAATTATGCCTCATTGAACTAGGCCATCTGGCAGATACTTTTTGCCAATTCGCAAGCGCCATTGAGAAGGGTAGTTAGTCCCTCTCCCCCAAGCTTGCAGTCGATAAATATCCTTCAAATCTATCTTGCGACAGAATGTCGCGCTCATTACACAGGCTTTTAAAGTGCCATGGGATCGCTTTATATAGAAACCCTCCTCATCTCCTCATCCCTAGGTCCCTGAAGGACTGCGGGAGCATTGTTTGGGGTGCTACAAGGACCTCTGCTCTTGCCACATACACTCTAAAGTGTCGCTATTTTCTTTCTGCAGACTTACGAAATACGCTCACTGCTATAAAGTAATTCGCTACCACTTGCTAACAAAGCTAAATTTTAAGATTCGGGCCCGAACCTATGTTACAAGTAAATGATGTACTAGCGGCATGCTTTAGATCTACCCCGCATTGGCAGCCGCCCCCCGCAGAAGCTTACTTTCTGTTCGTCAACACGACGAAGGTAGATGATATCTAGCAAATAAGGACATCTGACTTTCTTTCCGTAGCGAAATCAATATTTAGTTCAGGCCCGTTGGTCCGCTCGAGTGAGGTGACGTCAAGCTTCCACGGATGTTCCCCCGCATTTAACATGTCTCTTCTCAGCTCACTCTCTACGTTTCATTTTGCTTTTCCGCATAACTCAATGACGTAGCAAGTTTACACTCAAATACATCTCTTAAAAGCACTGAAAATTGACAGTCAATATGTCCGGCATGTTTGACAACGATTCCGACGGCAACCGTCGAGCGGCAGCCGAAACAAGCGAGGGCGGCACGTTCAACAACTCAGGAGATTCGGAGCGTTGTACTGGGGAAGGGAACTCAAATGTAGGAGCTGGAATGTTCGACAACTCTGGAGATTCAGAGACTCGTGATAGTGGCCGTCGACCCGATGAAGGCATGTTCAGCAACACCTCAGATGGCGCGAACCGATCGGGCAACAGTGTTGAAGCTGGCATGTTCAGCAATACTTCGGAAGGTGCTTCACGTGGAGGTGATGCTGGTGCTGGGATGTTCAGCAATACCTCAGATGGTGCAAATCGTACAGCTGGCAGTGGTGGAGCTGGCATGTTCGATAATTCTGGCGACAAGGAGACTCGCCCTGGCAATAATGCGGGCATGTTTGATAATTCTGGAGATTCTGAAACTCAGCCTGGTGGTGGAGCGGGTATGTTTGTTAATACCGGAGATGGAAACAAGGAGTTCGAAGCTGGCGAGCATGGTAAAAAGGAGAAGGGAATGAAGGGGTTTTTGCACAAGGCTAAGCAAGCATTCGTCCCTGGATCGGGTATGTCAGACGTTCTTCTGAATCGCCCCTCCAAATTTCATGTAAAACATTATGACTAATGTTGAAGCAGAATACATCTTGTGTCTATATTGTTTTTCCTTCAGCAGGTCTTAATCTTTTGTATAGTAATGACGGTTCATTCGCAATCTCGCTTTGAATTCGCAATTCCGCGAACATTTGGCTGGCTTCTTGAAATGCTTAGTGAAAAGATGAAATAGCACTTAAAAGGCCTACTTCGTGCTTTCATGGAAAGCTGTAACTCACAACGCACAGGTAAGCTTCCTTTGGTTCGCTCGTCTTTTTCATAATTGGCTGTCCAGATTTGTGCAAGCTCTTCTTATCTTTCCCTGCCTTTTCGCAGGACTTCAGGCATTCTTTTAGACTTCTGCTCCCACACCGAGTAGAATGTGCAGTGCTTTATTGGTGTCCTTCACTTGTCGTCCAACAGCGGGCGCCGGCCGATAAGCCTCACATCCGACGCCACTATGTCCACTTTCGCCCAGGCTGCATTGTACGTTCCATTTGTTGGTTCTGTCCAAGATCGATGGTTGGTCCAGAGAGAAGCAAATGACTCACAGAGCCTTGCAGCTGCGTTCGTTGCAAACTGTTTCGGCGACCAGGCAAGATTTAGAGCTCGCTTCTGCCTAACATGAGTTAAAGATAAAGCACAATGTTCTCCCACTTCTTGAGAATAACATCTCACAACGACTTCAACTCAGCCAGAAGTATGTCCGTTTTCAGTCACACTAAAGCATTCCCAATTTTCAGGCCATGACCTTTAGATTCTATCTTCACAAAGCTCCTGCTAGTACAAGCTAACTCTCAGACAGGTCAATTGCAATTCCATTCCTCAAGTTCCGTAAGAAATTACATTCATCATTCTACCTTAGTACATTCAATTGGTAAGGAATCATTATCCCAAACACTTGGAGCATATGAACTGAGTTATCGAAGAGCACCACAATGCACAACACAATGTCAACTCAAATTTTCAACAATATGGCCGCTGGCCCGACGCCTGAGCTGGTCGATTCCGTTGATAGTGTTTACACTACCTGCTGAAGGCTGGGCTGTAACAAAGAAGTCAAGCGCGGAGAAGTATGCGAATGCGGTATGCAGAATTAGCTCTACGTAGGAGGGATTCAATGCCAGAAAAGGTTGTCATGCATTCGTTGGGAGCTTTTTAGACAGAGTCTGTCATTACCACATGTATTTCGTCATTCTATCTGCAAAGCAATCTGAGGGATTATCGAGGAATATCATTAAATCCAATAGCATTTTTGAGCATTTGAACACTCTGACCCCACCTAATTTCGTCCATCACAGCCACAATGACAAGGCATGAAAGGGTGCTGATAAGAATTATGCCGACAATTTATTGGGCATCTAATGGAAATGAGCTGACCTTATCTACTAAATTTTAGGAGATTAACTCTGAGAGAAACTCGTCGATCAGTTTGGAGTACCATCCAACCTTTCCATTCTGATACAGCCTCATCGCAGTTGCCAATTGCCGTCTTCTTGAATCCCCTAGCGCTTCCGATAGACAAAGGCTAATTCCATCATTTCTATTCTCCTCCTGTCTCACAGCCGCCATATAGGCTTTCTGGTCGGCAAACTTTTGTATCAAGTCGGTACTCTGGGGAGAACCTTCTTCATCATAATTCCATGGTGCATCCATAGCAGGTGGAACTGTTTGAAATGTCAAAGGGAAATCTGCAAATACCTCCCACGGCCCAGCGAAGGCTGATTCCCAGTCAATTACGCCGAGTATGTGATATCTATCATTGACGATCACGTTGTTGTGGCCAAAGTCACCGTGGCAGAGAGGAAATGGGCCGCGATCGCGGATAGACAGTCTACCAGCTAGCTCATTGATGGCTTTTGCGAAGGAGGAGACCGAGGGAATAATTTCGGCAGCGTATGGGCCGGATGCTGCTCGTAATTGCTCGTCTGACATACCAAATTCAACTTTTGCTGCCCATGCTTTGAAGAATTCAGTTGCTGTGTCAAAAGGGCCCCCCAGCCCTGGTATCGGACCTTGCTGGTAAGTGCTGTCCCGATTTATCGACACAATTGTCCCGATCTTAGGTAGCTGCACCGCGGATAGCTGGACCTGGGGCAACCCAGTTAGTTATCCCTATGTGCTCCGAACACAAGTCCCTTTACTTACATGTATCTTTGCTAGACTGCTCAAAAAGGCTTGCTTGTACTCAGGCGGTATCTTCATGCCCAAATCCATTCCTACATTACCCTCGAGACAGTCCATTAACATGAATGGTGCTTTCACGCTGTTACCGCTTTCCACCTCAAATGCGTGGATTTGAGGGACAGGTATTCCAGTCTTTTGACGCACAAGAGAAATTGCGTTGATTTCACAATTCATTGTGTTCTTCAGAGCGTCTTTATCGGAACCAGATTTTATCAGAGGAGGCATTCGGAGTCGCGCCACCCATCGAGTCTCATCTGCAAATTCAACAATACGAACTATGTGGTTGTAGCCAAGGCCAATATTCGGAAGTAGTGTGCAGTTGATTCCATGCCGCTTCTTAGCTGAGTATTCTAGGAGTGCAGGCCAATTCACGGATGCTAAAAACAGCTCGGCCCGTGAGCGAAGCGGACCTTCTTGTAGAGAAGAGAAATAAGTCCACTGATACCCAGAAAATGCCTTGTCATTTTCTGGACCGCTGTAAATATGTGTGGTCGATCAAATTTTAAGGTGGCTCAGGGAAGGACTTACGAGAAATGTTGTCAGAGGAAGGTGTCAGCTCGAAGGCTTTACTCTCCATTACGGCAAATAGGAGGAGACCGGCTTAAAATCCGAAAGAACCGTGGCTTCGATAACTCACTTGCATTGAAGAATAGCGGGCTTGACATCAGCAGGTACTACAGGTGTTTAGGAGGGAAAGTAAAAGCTCTGGTGTGGTACTGTAGGCAGATGTAGGGTTTAGAGTTACCTAATCAGTGCCAGCTCCTCATCACGTGAATTACAGCCTCAGAAACACGATCATACCGTAACCGTTATGCAAGGCGAGGCGAGGCTAGTGTGGACTTTCTTTCAACTACAGCATCGAACGAATATCACTTGAACGCTGTTGCTCAAAATTGAGCGTTCAACAGCAACATAAACTCGACTTTCCGACGTCTCAGATCGTTTCATCAACATGTCCTCGTATTGCATTGACGACCTGCCCCCTGAGATCCTCACCGCCATTTGCTCACTTTTTCCTCGTCCAGACCTGCAGAGAGCTCGACTCACTTTCAGAAAGCTCAATTCCACTGCATCTCCATTCCTTTTTAGAATTGTTTTCTTGAAAGTCGGGATTAAGAGCTTCAGAAGGCTTAAGAATATAGCATATGACTCTGTGCTTTCCAACTATGTCCGCGTCATCAGCTACGATCCAGTAAGTGTCAGCCCAGAGAGTATCAAGTCTTTCACTGTACATGAGTTGTATACTTCGCTTCAGATTCCGAAACCTCTCACATAGAATATTACCTGTGCTGACTTGTCCATCGTGTAGTATAAGATGAAAAATACAAGTGGAAGAGTCGCGGAAGAGACTGCCGGCCACGTCAATATGTTTGAACTGTGGAAAATGTACGACTTGGAACGAGGCCTGCGAAAAGCTAGATTTCCAGATGACAAGTTGAGACCATACTTCGATACATGGTGTGCACGTGTCGCTGACCTGGAGGCTCTCACACCATCAGTAGAAATGAACATGCTCATCGATATCTTTAGCAAGCTCCCTATGCTTCAATGCTTACAGTATGATTTGTTCGCAACAGGAGAGATGCACATCTACTCTGGAGAAGACAAGACTGCTTGGGAAGTGAGCACTTCTGCAGACGGAGATACTTCTGCCAGCAGTAAGCGTCGACAGAGGCAGAACGAAAATCGGCACCAGGAACTAGCTTTCTGGACACTTCTCCATGCAGCATATGCTTCGTGTCGCACGGAGCACATCAAAAAGATAAAAGCATCCGGCATGGATTTAATGACTTGGGACCTATTAGGTCGTAAGGCCAATCCGGAATCAATGGTTCTCGCGAATCTCACTGGCATCGACCTTCAATTCGAACACAGCTACGTAAATGGATTATCAGATACCTCACTCAGCCACATATTCTCGAACGCTCCATTGCTGCAACATATAGCAGTGTCCTTCAAATCTTTGGTGTCTACTTTGTACAGGTACAACCGACATGCTCGGATTTCCGATTTCATATCAGAAACTCAATGTTGGAAAGACTTAAAACATCTTTCTCTTGAGCATCTCGTAACCACTGATGCCGAGCTTCGTAACCTAGTGACACGTCATCGAAATTCACTGCGATCCCTAGAGCTTAAGCATGTCTTGCTTCACTCAGGCGATAGTATCATCCGTCTGGATGATGATGCAGAAGACCCAAACGATCGAAAGGGAAACGAAGAAGTAGGATCTTGGCTCGACATGATCGAATTTCTTCGTACCACCCTATCACTAGACCGGATGAGATTCGGTGGAATTCTGGCAAATGGTCGTAATGAGGCATGGAAAGTTGGCCCTTCACTCACCAACATCCCCCAAATGCCACAGAGCTCTTTCCTGAAGCAAAGGATCGAACGATGTGTCTGCAAGGGAGGCACGAGTCCCATCGATCGTGTTTCTAGTGACAGAGTAATGGCGGAGACCCCGAAAAATCACAAATTTGATACCCGTGGCCTACAGATACCATACATCTGGGAAGATGAGACTTGGCGCTTATCCGTTGTTGAGCTTCCAAGAATACATGATCCCAACGATCGGGAGCGCTTCTGACGGTTGCTTGCTGTACTGTATGCTACGCTACACTAGTCTCTTTGGCTCGTTTACTTGCTTGAGAGCGTCTAGTGAAGCCCATCAATGATATTGAAGCTGCGGGCGCAGACGGATTCACTCATACATGGCCCTGATAACGCGCTACTATGACTGCGGCATCTCGGAACTTGATTCTTTACAGTCTGGGATGAATTTCTAGATGCGGGCTCCGTGGCGTCGAGCACAATCAATTGTACAGTGGAACTTTCAGAGGGGTTTGTTGTTGCATTACATGTTCTAAAAAACAACGCTGCTGTATTTTCAGAAGGCACAGCCTCTCTCGAGAGTACTGGAGACCTCATACGCCAACCATGCACTGTTTCGAAATTGCCAGCCACAGTTCAAGGTGGACAGTGCAGGCCGTCTATCTACAGTTAAACGGCAATCTCATGACGAAATAATTCTGCTCCTTCCCATTCCCAATGCTAATATGTGAAGCAATACTAGCCTTATGGACATAACCATTATAATAATCCATCTTGTAGAACGGATACTTGTCATATCCGCTATACTTCGTGTGAACCCCACGTCCACCATTGGTGTTCTCATTGAAGCTTTGATCGATGTAAATGACCAAGAGGTACTTGAGCTCGGAAGGCATCGAATATCCACGATCATCACCAACAATCTCTCCGACTTTGGAGCCTAGGGTGGCGCGGCTGACGTGTGTGTTGACGCCAATCTTGTTGCACCAGTGGTCGTAGATGTAGAGACCGGCGATGCCATCCCAGGTGCTGTGTTCGACGAAGGAGACTGTGCAGCGACCGACATCCTGGGATACATATTAGTACCAAGTACGACCGTTAATTTTGTCGGGGGAAGTGAACTTACTGCCGGTTCAGGCACACAGCCAATGAAGTCCTGGACGTCGTCTTCGAGATGGATCGTGAAGACGGCGGGATCATCGCGAGCGCGGAGGCTGGAGAGGGCCTCTTGCTCGAGAACGGAAATTCTATGAGCAGTCGCATTGAATGAATTTGCATCCAAGAAGTCGGCTGCAGCGATTGGAGAAGCGGTTGCCAAGGTGCTGGTGAGCATGAGGCAGACGATGGACAGGATCATGTTGATGGATGAGAGCTGCATGTTGAAAGACACCCAAGGTTTCCTTCAGAGAATCAGTAGTAAAGTGTTTCGATGTTCGATTCTGTGTCAAGGGTACCTCGCTGTGTTCGGAGTCAAGTTGAAAGATGATGCTAGAAGTCGAGAAAGGATTGAACTGATGCGAATGAGCTGGTTTATGTAGCAAAATAAACAAGGCACGACGCTGGCAGCTTTTCCAATGATGGAAGATATTGATTGAATCGACAATTACTCATGCTAAGCGCTAATCAATCGGTCTAAATCATGGAACTACCAACAGTCTTTATTGACGCTGTGGGATTCACTCATCCATTTTCGAAATCGGAATGCCAAAGCGGCACAGTCCTTGATTATCCCCTCAACTGCCGTATCAAGCACACCTGTAGCGAGACCCTGTAATTAAGCGAAGAACGCTGAAATTCGTTGTCGTCCAGGCAGCCTTAGCGCCTCGCTTCAGCGCCGTGCCCTGGAAAAGTGTGTTTTCGGCAGTTGAGGGGATAGCCTTTGTCCACTGCTTTCAACACATATCACAAATTCCTTCAGTGGGTTCATCGATCCCCTAATTTTCCATCTATCGTCAGAATTAATATCGAAGAACTTGCACCTGCCCACTGGCAGACGGTCTCTTTCAACGCCTAACACAAAGTCCTCGCGGTCATCTCTCTCGGCATTTCAAGACTCCTCCTGTCTCTCTCGGCCGAAGCAGCATTTCTTATCCCTTGTACAGAGTGTCCAACAATTCTCCCTGAAACATTAACTGATGCATTCGTTGGTCTTTCTTGGTCTGTTTTCGTGGTCCCTGTACCACCTGTGCCGGAATGTTGCTCGCTTCGATCCCCTTGTTTTCCTGTGATGCTCGCGGTTCATTTCTTTCTTGTCTTCAGTTCATCGCCAACAGTCTATGAAGAATACCTTTCATTGATTTCATCTTTTGGATCGTGTGATGCGTGAATGCTGCTGACCATAGGTGGTTCTCACGCTATTCTGTCGCCAAAACTTCAGTTCAGATTTTCCGAAGACGAAACCGCGCCTCAAGTAGAGTAGCATTGCGAAGAAGTTCGTATTCCTTTAATCATGAATGAAGGAATAGGCTTGGTAGCTGTTGGATATTATGCGATACATGGTTAGATCATGGAGGGGGTGATTATATGTCAAACTTGAAGGACAAGTTCAAGCACGAATAAACATTACCACAATATCAACCTTGGTACTTCGAGCTACAGAAATATGGTCCTACAGTTATTGAAAGGTCATTACAGGATGATTGAAAAGAGGTTTAAGGAGACGTGGAGCATTTCTAACTGCCGCTTGGACAGTTTGGTTCTGCTGAGTATCAGCCAGGGAGCAGAGAAACTCGATGTAACAGATGTTTGAAGTGATCCAGAGAGAGACCGTCTTTGTCATCAGGAAAAGCAATAGGGAGCTGATACTGTGGCAACGACTCGTGGCTATTAGCGCAAAAATCATACTGCCCGCACTCCAACGCCCCTCTCTTCTCCCTTGTGCCTGTCAATCTTGACTTACAGCATGGATAGTCAGTTATGTCTATCAAATTCTGATAGGGTAGATCGAAAGTTGTGTTTCCATTAAAGACTTTGAATCTTGCCGTTTTTCCCAGCCTCAAAAACGAGCTTCCAGTACGCCGGGCAATTGCCAACGAACAAAGCTCGACTATTCAGTTCGTTGCGCGAAGTGAGCCAGGTGAATGTGTCATTTTCGTAATGGTGTAATCGAACTTTCTCTGCCTCCAAACCTTGCAGAGACCGGTACAGGTGTCCATCTTCGAGTGTCACGACAATCTTGAGGATATGATTCTCGCCCCAATAGGTTCCTACGTATGCCTCCAGGGGTTTGGGGCCTTGTGCCCTTGGTCTGTTGTTCTGCAAGCTGCTTCGTGACTCTGGAGTGCCACCCCAGATTAGCCTCCACAGCAGATTTTGCAGGCCTGATGAAATCTGTTCGTTCAGCCGGGGAAACATCCAGCAACTCTTTTATCAGGAGTTGTCCTACCCAGTCAGGAACATCGTTGAGAGCCAGGCTATTGCTGAGGACAAGTATGATAGAGTCCAGGTCCGGGAGCAGAGCAACGAAGGCGAGCGTACCCGCTAGACTGCCCTGATGGAACATGACTAATTGGGATGGAACTCCTTTGCCAATGATTGGCATTCCTCCAGGGACAGAGTTGATGCCGAGTTGCCCCATTTGACCAGGCAGCTGCACTCTACCCCAACCCATGGCATACGACGCCTCGTGTCTTGAGATCGATTCCAGCGGAATTCGGGACGACATCAGATATGGGCCTTGCGACAGAGACAACTCCTTGCTCGATCCTTTTTGTGTGTTGAAGGACCGCAAGAAAAACTGGTATAATTTCAACATGTCGACGATATTAGATCGCATACCGCCCGAGACTCCACCCCACCAATCGTCACCCATCTTCGGAGCAGTTATGTGTGCCAGAGTTCCATCGTCGAGGGTGCTGTAAGATTTCGCAACGTTGTTGACGGAGGCAGGTGGAGTGACAAGGTACGTGCTGCTCATGTCAAGAGGTTCGAAAATCCGCTTGGTTATAAAGTCCCTAAAAGAAAGCCCGCTGAGCCGCTCAATAACCTTGCCAACCAGTTCGTAGCCGGCATTGTTGTATGCGAACTGCCCGCGGAATGGCCGTACCCTCTCGCGCGTGTTCAGAAACCGCATCACATCGTCTTTCGCAATTAGGCAGTTGTTCTCGGCGCTGACTGCATATCCATCATTGCCTTCCAAGCCGTGGCGATGAGAGAGCAAGTCAGTCACAGTCAAACAGTTTTTGATCACACCATCTCTGGAGTCGAACTCGGGAAGAAGGTCCTTGACCGGCGTATCCCAGGTTACGCTGCCTTCGTCGACGAGAAGTGAGAAAGCGGCTGCGGTGACGGCTTTCGTGAGCGAAGCTCCAGCAAAAATGGTTTCGTTGTTAACTGGTAGGGCGGCTTCCACATCACGATATCCGAAATTGTCCTGGTACACGAGTTCTCCTCGGGTCATGACCGCTACCGACAATCCAGGAGCACCCCCAACCCGCATCAGTTCCTCTAAGACTGGGCGCCGTCTACGAAAGCGGTCACCAGAGTCACCCATGATGGAAGAATACCTGCCTGTGGAAACAGAAAGCGATCAAGACACGATCTAAGTGTACAGAGAGGGGAGTTGGAGTTGCACATGAAAGAAGAAAATGATACGTACACGTTTTCAACCGAAATACAAGGCGACGTAGATGGTTGAGCCTGTCTGAGAGGATAGGCAAACGGACAATAGCAGCGAACAGGAGAATGGCCAGCAAAGATTGAGGCCGCATGCTTCGGTCGTACAATGGAGCACTGCACCAAGCACCGCGCTAGTAGATCAGGCTCAACACGCAGCAGGTGAATCAACGGAGGGCGGCGACTTTCAAAGAGACGCTGGACAGTGCAAAATCATAGCACTAGAACTCAGGCGGATTAAGTGTCGCTTGGTGTCATGAAACTCTAGAGGCCATGGGAAGTAAAATGTGTTTCTGAGCTGGTGATGCGGTATTGGTTGTCGGAGAATCGTGAGCCTGCGTCACAGATTCTCAGAAACCAAATATGAAAGGTGAAAGAAAGAAGAGACCAGCTCACCTTCTGCGACACCACTGAGTGGCATTGGCCGAGTGGGCTGTGTGACAGCAGTAAATACACGCTGTTGTATATTTATGCTAACTTTTTTAATCCATTCTTACACAGATTTTCACTGTTACTCTGAAAGCGGCTATTTACCGGCACCCTTCGACGTCAAAATATTATCATAGTCACCATCATTCTGAAAACGGCTGGTTGGCTTGGCGGGCCCACTTCTCTTACTCCACTCAACTGCTCAAATTTCTCGTTCTGGGCTCTATAAGTATGTATATGATATTAAGCGATTAAGTATAACACTATTTTAATTTTTAACCTTGTACAGAGGCGGTCTTGTTCTCACAATTTCAAGTGATGAATGGGGATGAGGTGTAAAATAAGCGAGCTTGAAATCAGGGATAATAAACAAAGCTCGGTATGAGAAAAGTTTCTCCTGCGGCTCCATCCCGAACTGCAACCGTACTAAATGCGTCAAATCAAGGCATTATTTACGCTTGCTACTGGTCTAATCCCACCCACCACAGTTCAAAGAAGAATTGTCTCCCTGGTCATTCCCCCTAGATGTCACACGGCACCAAGCCGAAAAGACAGCCACTTCTGCCCTAACGGTCTCAACCCCACCTCCATCTTCTCTCCCCCATTCCACCGCTTTCTTGACATCAAAGGAATCCCCGTCAGCCTATAGTCCTCACCGAGCGTAACATGCACCGGCGTCGTCGCCACACACTGCATCCCCAAAACCCCACCCCCAGCCCCAATCACACCACCAGCACTCCCTCTTAGCAAGCTCTGCTCCTTCCCAAGCAGCCCATAACGCAGGACAAACCTCCTCAACATCCCTCTATGCAGCGCCGCAGCCGTGAACGGAGTCGCCGATCTCGCCCTACCATACAACTCCTCGACCAGCGCCCGCGTAAAGAAGAACTGGTCTTCCCTGCTACGCAGACTGCCCATGATGGTTGAGCCGGGGACGAGGTCAGCGTATCCTCCTGCAGCGATGATCTCGGTGCGGTGGGATGAGCCAGTTGCTTGGGAGGCAGAGACAGTGGATGCGGCGAAGCAGGTATCGAGGAGGATGAGGACGTCGCAGGGCATGTATTCGAGGCCGACTTGGATTGAGGACCAGTCGAAGCCTGGGAGGGGTTGGCTGGGATCATAGGTACTATTGGAATAGAATAATCAGTAATTTGATATAATGAGATGATTGGAACAGATATCGTGCAATCTTACTCTGGAACGCACGACATGCGAAAACTCATATTGTCTTGCAGCGCTCCATGTCCAATATAATAAACGATCAAGAGATCCTCAGGACTGAGCTCCTCTCCATTCTTGATATTCTTGATCGCGCCTTGGACTGCTGGATATGGATTCTCCAGAGGAATATAAAGAGTCTTGGTCGTGAATCGGTACCGTGTTCTCAAAGTATCTTCCAACAAAGCAAGCTCGCTACCTGTGCTCTCCAAATCGTCTTCCTCCCATCGCATCAAGAGCGCGTAAACGTTGCTGTACAATCCATGGTGTGTATCTGTCGAGGCTTCAGAAGGTTCTGTGACGATTGATGCTGTACTTTCTCTGTTAATAGTAGGTGTTTTAGGCGTTTCGGTCGACGACGCATGTGAGTTTCGCGAACCTGTATCTTCCGACTCATGATTACTCTCTCCACCACCGGACGCCGAAGACTCCCCAGTCGGTGATGCCACTTCCCTCCTAGTGGTACCACTACTCTCAGCCTTTGAAGACTCCACGTCCGAGCCTTGAACAGCATCAAGCACAGCCGTCGTCTCTCCGGTAAAGTCGGAAGAAACAGATATGGATAGAGACAACATCGTGGAACGAACCCGAGACTCCTATGTGAAAAGTTGTTTGTGTGAGAATTGAAGGATGGATGAACATGCTATAGTTGAGATATATATGCCTCTGGATATCATCGTAAAAGAGCAGATATTATTCCGATGTGTAATGATACCATCAACCTGACTCACTGACTTCCAACAGCGGAAATACGAAGCATTCATTGATGACACCTCACCTTCGCTACACAGAATAGTGACAAGAACCCACGTATTTCCGGTACATACAAATCTGTTTGCTGCACGGAGGTGATTCCACAAGGTAGTCAACTAGACACCAACAAACTGTGGTTAAAAGAAATATCTTTCCCATCATGTCTGTCTCTGCGACGCACCGGACAGAGTCACAGAGACTCTCTGTGAACAACGGATGTTGACCCAATGATCCAAACAATCCCTGGAATTAGCCGAGCCGAGCCGAGCCGAGCTCCTTCCAGTTTACTAGCGACCATACACCTTCGAAATACACTTCACGTCCACACATCACGGCACAGAATACCCAAACAAACCTCACTCACACTCATAGTACACTTCGCCACTAGTGTTCAACCATGAAGATCTAAAATCATTTTTCCATTCATTCATTCAATCACACACACTCCCTCTCTACACCTTCTCTACGTAGTCATCCTCTCTGACTCTCTTTCATCATCCATCCCACCCACCCACCCACCCCAATCTAAACCCCCCAGAAAAAAAAACAAAAGAGAGAACAAAACTACAGACCCCAGACCCCAGACCCCCTCAAACACCCAGCTAAACACAAAACAAAAAAAAAATAACCCATCCCCCTTCCCTTTCCTTTCGTTTCATTTCCTATATCCCCTTTCTAAGAACATGCCGCCGCCGCCGCCCCAGCCATGCACTCAAATTAAAGCCCCCCGCCGCACCCATATATCTCCCCCAAGTATCTACAACAAAACGTACCGCAGATAAACGCAACTCAACTCAACTCAACTCAAATAAAATAAACGAGATAACAGAAGGCGGAATTATAAGTACAGTGCAAGACATGCATGCAAAACATGGTATAGCAACAACAAATCAAGGAGACTCGTAACAACATAAGCGACATCTCAATATACTTGTGCCCCTCCCCTTCTACCCCTCCCTCCCCTTCTATGCCTCCTATTTTGCCATCTCACTCAAGCCATCCCACTTCTACACAGCATATAAATCCACTCACAATCTCCCGCCCTAGCCGTCTGGAAACACCACTTCCTCATCTTGCCCGACACACCCCCCGTAGCACGCATGATGCCCACCGTGCCATCATCACCCACGATATCCTCCCAGATGGAAGCGACGACGCCGCGCTGCCCAAGCTTACTGAAACACTTGGCGCCGAGCACGCAGTCGAGGAGGACCTGCGGGTTACCAACATCAAGCACTCGCTGCGTGATGGTGATGCGCTTTTCGGGCCCGTGATCCAGAGCAGAAGCTTGACGCATGCCAGGCGGAGGAGCCGTGACCGTGAGGCGGGCACCACCGCGATCATCCCATTTGTTGCCTGGGAGGCCGATGTACAGGCGGATCTTGAGGTCTTGCCAGCCGAGGTCGCGGACTGTGATGCCGTTGCTGAACATGCTTCCGCTGGCGGCGATGCTGGGGCTGGTGGTGTGTGGTGGGGTGGCGCCTGAGTAGTCGGACGAGCTTGTTGACATGTGGCCTTGGCCGGCTTGGACGGTTGATTTGGAGATGTTGAAGATGCCGCCGATGCCGAAGCGCTTGACTGCTGAGATGGCGGAACTGAGACTGCTTTGCTCGCTTCCCGTTGAACTTTGTGGAGGAGCATTCGCTGACGATCTTCTGAAACTCTGCTTTCTCAGTAGGGAACCGTGTCGACTACCAGCAACAGCCTTCTCATATGCACTGTTCTGACCATAAGCAGCGAACATGCGCTGTTGTTCCATCATCTTGAATTTCAGGTTCTCCATACGAGCTTTATGTAGTGCAGCATAGAGCGCATCACAATCTTGTTGGTTTAGTGTTCGATATCTGAGCGTGAGGGCGACGCCTTTCATTCTGGAGCTTGCAGATGGCGGTGCAGTAATTTCGATATCGATGCGAGTACTCTGACGAAGGTTGACATGCGGCGTGATATCCTGCCCAACCAATGGATCCGAATCTCGGCTGTGCTTCTTTGGCGTCTCAATATCCGAGCCCATAGCCGGAGATGAATGGATGGAGCTGAGATCAAAGCATTCTACACGTCCAGGGCCAACAACAACTGAGCAGGGATCGGGGTATATATCCTCCCATTTACCTCTCTTGTCCGACCAGAGCGAGACCATAGCCGCAATCTTCTTGGTGGCGGTACTTGGTCTTGGAGCTGTAGGCCTGTTTATGAATGGCGGCTGGGACGCAGAGTTGGAGGGAGCTAAGCTAGCATTTGGATGGTTGTATATTGAGGTTGGGCGAGACGCAGGCAGAGTTGCGGCAGTTGTGGGTCCAGTGTCTTCCGCTTCCAATTCGTCCAGCTCATCTAGCTCATCGGCTGACTCGTCCGACGATTCCGTGTACGAATCAGAATCAGACTGCTCCGAGGAAGATGATGTACCCGACGCATCAGATGGTTGATATTCATGCTTCAGAGGAGACGAAGTACGGCGGTTCCTCCCTCGTGGAGTCGGTGAGTCGAGTGGAGGGGTGATCTTGAGCGTAGGTGATGGAGTTCTGTGAACTGGCGGAGGTGGGGGAGTGTCCTCGGTCTTCGTCGGTGTTGTCTTGTGGTATCTCTTCATGCTCTCCGGCTCTGGTCTCATTGATTCCTTCAGAGGAGTGCTTGTCTTCCCTGGTGTACTTGGTGACCGCAACTTCGGTATATCACCAAGCATTGTGCCAGCCGTCTTCTCATCTCCTTTCCTATCGGCTGTCTCGGCCTTGTCATCTCCGTTCAGAGCTCCAGACATAACACATGGGATAGCACAAACCTCGACGTTCTTTCCATGGTATCTTGAAGGTCTCGGGCGTTGCGGGGTAGTCGGTCTGGATTTCTGCAAAACAAGCGGTTTCTTCCCAGCTTTGTGCATAGCATCGTTCAGATCTTTGACATCCAGGATACTATACTCTCCAAGCTCACTGATCCTGTCTTCCGAGAAGGTGTTGTAGACAGTGTGCATAAGCCCCGGTACGCCACCAGATACAGATTTCTCGGCTTCTCGCCTGGGCCGTTCGCCGAGCGGTATATCGTCTGTCTTAGCTGATTTCAAGGCTCCTATGATACTTCTCGTATCATCACCAGCTTCGGAGAGGACCGTCTCGAGCTCGGGATCAAGCTTCGATTTATAGTGTATAATTGGCGGTGGAACGGGACTAGTACCAAGTTTCTCCAGCCATTCTGTTGCAACCTCAACCTCTTTGGCATCAATCATGAAGCTTTCTCTCCATTCTGAACGTGTGACGTCTTGCCCTCTAATCATGAGAACCAGCTCCGTCTCACTATCTCCCTTTCGAGCTGAGATGAAATCCATAGAGACAGGCGGGAAGAGGAGGAAGTATTTGGTGCCATCCGTCTGGCAAATCAGGACATCCCCAGAGTCACTCTTGTTGTTCTCATTGACACGCAGAGTCAGTTCAACTTCACACTCCAGATGCTGGCCATTGGAATGGATCATCTCAAATGAGAATAGATCCTTCATGTAGACTTGACGCTCTCGGTTGATTGTGACATCTTTGGTATGGGCCATTGTCTTCGGATCTCGGGCGCGGGAAGCATCGGTGTTGTTTGCTCGCTGATCCTCCTTTCGAGCGACCTCTGCTCGTATACGCTGTCGGCGATATTTCTCTAATTCCTCATAAGCATCAGTGACGCTTTTGGAGGTTTCCGTATTTAAGAGCTTGTCAAACCCCTACTTCATGTTAGTTCTGTCGTCGTGATACACATTTGGAATAACATACCCTTGCGGCCTTCGCCAGGCCCTTGATACGAACCAAGGGCCTCTTCAGCATATACCCTACATCTGCTCGTTCTCCGGTGTCACGAAGAACATCGCCATTCTCATTGATCCGCATCTTAGCAGGGTCTGAGTTCTCAGCCAAAGAGGAGGTACGAGAAGCCGGGGCTAGATTGACGACCACATCTTCGAACCCAGAGCGCCAGGCACGCAAGTAATCTTCATAAGTCTTGCACGCAGATTGGGCCCAACGGAGAAAATCGTCTTGGCTCGTAAGAGGAATCCGCTTATGGAGGCTCTTTAATCGTTCCAGGGCGACACCCATGTCAACAATGGGCTTGGTGAACGAGTTGTCGGTGCCATTAGGATCGAATAGGCCAGCTGCAACAGCAGAATCTGATTTCGACAGCACCGCTGTGAGAAGTACAGGAATGACTCCATCGACCAGAGTGTTCAATTCGCGCATATACTTCGTCTCATCTTCAGCCAGTTCCTTCATCAGGTCGTGGACAGTAGCTGTATCGAGGTTCGTTCTGGTTGTTCGGATACTGCGAGCTGATTTGATGCTGTGTCCTCGTCCCGGAACTTCAGCATCGGGAAGAGACAGCATAGACACCAGGTCTGAATGCTTGGTTAATCGCCTCTTCAGGCCATGCTTGTTGCTTGTTGATACTTTGCTATGTCGGGAGAGACTCGATGCGGATGTTCCAGTGAGTACACTACTCTGTGTGACCGTAGTGTGAGAAAGCTCTGATCCAGTTGAGGTTTCTGTGAGTGAAGATCCCGATGAGAGGGTACTGAACGTTTCAACAGATGCAATAGTGGATAGTCTGTGGCCTCCAGTAGTAGGCGCCAATCGCCTAGGGAATGATGGCGGAGCCCTTGATACTTTCGGTTCCTCAAAGGCTGGCTTGTCTTGAGCTCGTGGACTGTGTCTGGGTGGAGGATCTTCCGGCACAGAATCTAAGTCTCTTGATCTGTATTCTTCGGCTCGGTTGATATCTTTCTCTCTCAATCCAATGAAATCAAACGGACTTGGGGCAGATTTCCCCATCGAAGATTCCCCTTTGAAAGCATCAAACACAGCTTCTTTCAAGGATAGCTTCCGTGCAGATTTTGGGGATGAGGTATTGCGAGTTGCAGGGCTCCTTCTCAGACCAGACGGAGAGGCAGGTGGGGAGTTCTCCATGCTAGGGAGAGTATTTCGATTCTTGTGCTCAACAGGCGAAGGCTCCACCTGTTGTTCCTCCTTTTCCAGTGATTTCCGATTCCTTCGTTTCCGCCTAGGCTCCGTATGCTCAAGATCGCGTTCAAGTTCTTTTTCTGTCCGATCCTCTTCCTTGTAACTTGGCATCCGCGAAATTGGTGCCTCTGGGACCTCTAAGCTGGCTACCGCGGGCGCTGGACCTTCAACAAACGGATCGACTGTCCCATTCAACCAAGAATCGATGCTCGGCGGTTGATTTGTTCCACCTCTGGGTGGCTCTACAGAATCATGCATCATCTTCTTGCCTTCTGTGTACACTCTCTTTAGAACTTTAGGCACAGCAGCGAAGCTGGGATTTCGCTTCGGTCCAGGTCTTCTCATTGACCCAGCTTCAGCACCAACTGGAAGCTCAAGAACACTTAACGCCGAGTTTCCAAAGGGTATCTCATCCATCGACTCAGGAGGAGTAAGTGATTTTCGACCTTTGCCTCTGGAGCCTTGCCTCGTTGGTGTCACGTAGGAGTAGTTATCGTCTTCATCTTCGTGAGTTGTAGCATGAGATGTGACTCTAGATCTGCCCTCAGATTCTGTTGGAGGCTTCAGATTTTGGTTGCTCTTCTTCCTCGGGGTAGGCGTAGGTGAGTCGTGCTCAGATTTGGGGCGTCTCTTGCTTCCGTCTTTCCGAACAGGTTTCACTCTCAATTCGGATTGAGGCGAGCTCTCTCTACACGGTCGTATCCTGATGCCATCATCATTTGAACTTGTTTTCGAAGGCGTCACTCTGATACCGTCATCGTATGAAGCAGATAGCCTCAAGCCTCCTTCCATCGACACAGATGGCTTTCGACCTTCTGTCGTAGGCCTATCTTTCGAAGGTTTGATCCTAATCCCATCATCGACCGGCTCTTGTTTGGAGACATTCCTGCTTCTCGGACTTTCAGTACCCTGTCTTGAAGGCCTTCCACTCCTCGGCGACTCTCCCTGATGCTCCCACTCCTCAGCTTTCCGACTACGACTCCTGGGCTTCGGTCTCTCCAGTACGATTTCCGGCTCAACACTTTCTGTTCTGCGAACCCAATCCTCAATCTTCTTCTCGACTGGTGGATTGATTGCCGTGGCCTGCAAGAAGTTCTTCGGTATATTCCCTCCTTTCCTCGGAGGGCTTTTCTTCTTCCTCCAGTGGTCATCACTGATCACCCTCTTCTTCGGCGCAAGACTCTTACTCCTCACTCTATCCGCATCTCCATTATCCCTCCCTCTCCTCCCCCCATCATCCTCTCCCTCCCCATCGTCCTTAGCCTTCTCCTTCCTCTTCGCAGGCGTCTGCCGTTTCGGCACAACAATCCTCTCCTTCTCCTGCCGCACCACCACCTCCGGCTCACTATCCGTCTCATACTCCACGACAATCTCCTCAGCAGCTTCTCCCTTCCCCGCACCCGCGCTGGCCTTCTGCCACTCCTTGACCCTCTCCTGGACCTTGCCGGGGGCTTGTACCCTCGCCACGACGTCGGCGCGCATCTCCCTCTTCACGACATCGAGGCTCTTCCGTCTGGCGGTCCGCTGCCTCGCGGGACTCGGTCTGCCGAGGAGGAAGTCGCCCAGGAGGGTGGGCTCGACTGCTTTGCGCGCGCGGGCTGGCGCAGAAGCTGGTGTCTTTTGGGCGTTGCCATTCTGCGCTGAGGTTTTGCGCAGTGGTGTTCGTGGTCCGGAGGGCTTGCGTGGGGTGCTGAGTCGTTTGGGGGTGTTTGGATTGCTTGCTTTCCGTTTCGCAGGTGTGTTGGGAGGGGGTGTGTTGTTTTCGTTTTCGTTGTCGTTGTCGTTGTCGGAGGAGGACGGAGATGGAATTGGTGGTTTGGCCATGTTCTAGAATGGAGAAAAAGAATGGGTAAGTGTACATTCCTTACAATTGCGCTTTCCCTGGGGAAAGTGGATTCCCGGTGTTGATGGGAGCTCGCATTTCCATCACTTCCGAGACACAATATCTCGAGAATGTATGATAAGGGCTCAAGTGGAGTAAGTAAACAATGAACAACATACCTCACAGCTTCACTCCCGATCCAGGTCCAGCTTCACAACATCAATCCCACCACATCAACAACCAAACATCGAAGCATGTGAAAGGAAAATATTGCTCTCAGATTCGCGCGTTCTGTTCCGTCTCGTCTGCACCGTCCCATCCATCCAAACACAATCATTCATTCCTCTCTGTCTCTCAATCCGAACCTTCTCTGCAGGCGATGCAATTCCAAAGAATGACGATGTAGGTGTCTCGCAGATCAAATCCAAACCCAAATCAAGGTGCCAGATCCAGATCTCACCAGCCAGCCAGCAAGCAATGTAAGCTGCAAGGCAAGCATCACACAATCACAAACGCGCAATTGTGCTTGCTGCCCTCGGGTCTTCCCAAGCTTCTGATTCGCAAATCGGCCGCGCCGCCCAGTTGTTGGTGCAGCAACGCGCAAGCGGCAACAAAACAAGAAGAGCAAACAGAGCAAGCCACCAAATCCCGGTTCCAGCGATCACCCCAGAACGGGAAATCCGTGTACAGAGGCGGTACCATCGAAATAGATTGTCCTGTTGGTCAGTTCTGCACACAACTCAGAAAGTATCAATCGATGCAGAATCACCAGTAACAACAATAACCTAAAAAGAAAAGTATATTTCTTCAGCTCAGCTCCATCACCCAACCCTCACAGCGTCGCATGGTTAAGGTATCACCCGTCCCCGACCATGTCCAAAATCAAGGTTTCCAATATACACCCCCATCCATCCACTATGTGTTTATATACCACAAACCCCAGATCTATATCAGTATCATCTCACCCTCCACTCGCATCCTCTCTTCTCCTCTGTATTCATATTTATATTTATATTTATGCCTTATCTACCTACCCAATAGCGCTGGCTTCAAATACAGCAATAATACGACCTCACTCGCAGCATCTTCAACATCGGTGTTCTTGCACCCGACCAACCCGACCCGACAAACCGACCGACGGACCTGATCCTGATCCAGCACGCCCGGTATCAACAGTCCCTGATTCGCTGCTCTCAGGGGAGGCAGCTTTGAGGTTGAACCCCGCCCCGTCCGTCCATGCAGCTCAGCTGCATCCGAGCTGCCGTAACGAAACATCCCAATTCCAGATTTCGATCCTCCAGCGCCTTCGGTATAATATCGCATGCACTTCCCAGTGTTTCCACCCGCGAGGCACAATCGTATTGTTGATTGTTTCATTTGCAGCGTTCCCTCTTCTCTTTACTTCTCCCCTCCAAGAACCATTTACCGCACCAATCCCAATCCCAATCCCAAATCTCTCCAAGAAAATAGGTAGGTACCTAGGTATTTACCAAGCTCCCCCTACTCCACTTCCATTCTTGGTCCCCTCCCAAGCTCCTCTCCCAAGCTGCTTCACCTACCATACATAGGTACCTACCTACCTAGGTAATTCAATTAGCTAGCTCAAGCTCCCACAAGCTCCTACAAGCTCACATTTACCAGACTTTAGCGCGCCAGAATACCTCTTTAGGCCACTTAGCTCTACCTACCTAGCTCTACCACCATGGTAAATCGATCTACTGTAAGGTAGCAGCATATCTTGGTAATTTACATTACATCTGGGTAAATCCCCTACCTACCTTACCTACAGTACCTACCTTATCTTCCTTGATTTCCATCCCCTCCCCCTCCCCCTCCCCCTCCCCCTCCCTCGAGTCCCTTTCCCCTCCCCTATGGTACCATACACGGCAGCAGAGTGGCATGGCTACCTTACCTTACCTTACCTACCTCGTGGTGCGCGGTAGATCGTACCTCATGTAACGCAATAATAAACCACGGACGGAGTATGCCATCTCTCTCCAACACACTACGAGTACCTCCCCTCCCTTCGTACAGTGCCTAGCCTAGCCTAGTAACAAAACAAAGTAACATCGCCTCTCACCTACCCCTCCATCTCCAGAGTCCCCCATCCATCACCATGCACTCAAATCAATATGCAAGAAGGGTCTTCCATCTCGACAAATCTACTTGTAGCCTACAGTAAAATCCGAGATCGACAGATATCAAGCCCGTCCGCCCACCCTTGCCATCGGAAAGAACTGCATATCTACCCTATGAAACCACTGGAGAGATTATTTCCCCTAATTTCAGCAACCAGTGTTCAATCGTTGTATCAGCACATCAATATATCATACTAATTAGAAGCCTCTCTCGTTTCCTTTCCACTTCCTCGTATGCATGTTGTACGTTCGATGGGAATTGAAAGGTCCTTGTTTACTGTTCATATAATGCAGTATGCAGAGAATAAAATAAAAAAGAGAACCACCCGCAAGAAACAAATATATATCCATCCGTGTCTAAGGTATTGCTCCGTCCACCATCTAAGCACATAAAGCACCGTCCAATTTTTCTGGAATCGGCCCAGATTCTTTATTCTATGCCATGCCATGCCCTGCCATGTCCACTCTATGTACTTTCTCGCAGCCTGGGTATGCTCTGCTCTGCTCTGCTCCACTTCAAACTCAGTATAGAAAAAAAAAATCATCGTTCGCTCATTCGTTCCTCGCTTTGGTCTATATTCGGTCCAATCCAGTCACTTCCACTCCCAATCTATGCATGCATCTCCAGGTTGACCAAGTTTTTCCTCCTGTCGTACTGTACAAAATCATATTATTTTGCGGGGTATATGTTGAATGCCTCGGTTGGACGCGGGGGTCTGTATGTCTCCTCATAGCTCCTTCTTGGATCCCTTTGCCTTGCCATTGGTTCCCTTTTGTAACGCCAAAGTCATCTTGTCGAATGCAGCGAAGGTTCGTGCGATGGTTCGGACACTGCTGACGAGCAATACTGTATTCACTGTTAGCGTCTGCTCATGTAAGTCCCGGGTCCAGCTCCCAACTTACAGCCTGGGATAACCATCCAAATGAAGTTCACAGCGAAAAAGTATACCCAGAAATAAAGGAATTCTGGGCGACTGTATGCAGCGGCATTGTAGTAATGGTCGAACATGGCGGTGGCATAGTAGAGGACCAATCCATACATTTGTCCAACGCAGACGATGATTTGAAGAGGGTGTCGGAGAGGGTTCGAAGAGGTAATGAAGTAGGCAATGAAGAAGCACATTGGTCCCCAGGTGAACTGTTACGCAATCAGTCAGTAATGGCTTCGCAGATCTTGAAGCACCCAGGGGAACAAACAGCAGTGACAGTCTCCATGCAAAGCACAAATGGGTCAGATGTCAGGTATCTCGAATCCGAAAGCGCATATTCTTTCCATAGCTGACCAAATAGATCCTGAGCGGGTGCCATTCGTGTATGGTTTACGGAGAAATAACCTTCGAAGCAAAGATGGATAGCGCCAGCTACATTAACCTTAACGTCAGCACCTTATCCCCAAATTGACTTGCAGTTCCAATTCTGCACCCCCCACTTGCCTTATCAAACTGGCCTCTGGCAACAGATATGCGTCCTACCGCGATAATGAAATGATATGAAGTTGGCAGAAAACAGGGAAGAACATACAAATCACAAACCACCAGATAGCAGCCTTCTCCTTTCCAGGCAGATTGGGATGGACCTTATCAACCCAGAGCTTCGTTCCCCCAACAATGGTGAGAATCATGGTCACGAAAATGGACAGAAGTACCTGCATCGTCATCTCGTTCGCAAGGTAGGCGGCGATTTCGACCTCCAGAGGATAGAATGGATGGCTGGCGCCCATCAATGGCGAGGAAGCGTTCATGGTAGAGTCGATGATTGAAGCCATATTTACTTCCTGCATTTTGTGGTTGTTGGAAGAAGAGCAAGGTGGTGGAGATAAGCAAAAGGAAGCTTCCAACGCCTTGAAATGTTTCAATTGAGCAAAGCAATTGATTATTAGGTGTCAATTGAATGGGAGATGCAGAAGATGAAGCTGGGTGAAGGGATAGGCGAGGTAGGAAAGGTAACGTCTCACTTCTCTTCTAGGGAAACGATATCAAGAAGGGAAGGAGCGAAGATGGAAGGGTCGAAGGCTCGAAGGGAAAGTGGGAATCAAGTCTCAAAAGCCACGACAGCAACACGAGCGAGCAACACAGCGCAGAGTGTGCAGTGGTGCGGCCAAGGACGAGTAGGTAGGGGAGCGGTCTGGTCTGCTGGATCCATCACCCAGCCTCCTCAGCAGCAGTCTAGCATTTACGGTTACCTGGGCCCTTGTCTCAACGAGTGCTGGCTAGGGGAGGCCTGGCAGGCGATAGCTGTGTGATCAGCACCTGGGAACGATAAAAACATAAAACATGCTTGCTTGCTTGCTTGCTTTCAGCGGGTGTGCGGCGCCTTCAGCGTGTGTTTCCATTTGTGCAGGGCAGGGCAGCAAGCTGGAGCTATCGTGTGGTGTGGTGTCGCTTGCATCGACTTTACAGTAAATTCTATGGCTCTGAAGATTCTAGGGTGGACCCTTAAATGCAAGAGCCCGTAAGTTCAGGGGTTAGCGAATTCTTAGGTGTGGCTTTAACTGCACCCAAGCTGCATTGGGGGATGCGCGTGGGTGGTGGGAGCGAATAGGAGCGCCCACTGAGCCTGTGGGATGCATGGGACAGGTCCATGGAATGCACTTCAAGACAGAAAAGCCTGGCCAGGCCGGCCTTGACTGATGCATTTGTTTAGGCCGCGAGGCTTGTGGTGACATCTTTCTTGGATATTGGACAAAATCAATGACGAGTGCCGCCTCCTGACGCTATGGCAGCCTATGAGAAACATCCCATTTGCTGGTGAAGACGATATCGAAATCGGCGGCCACGACAGCATGTTCCCTCTCTGTCCCCGACTCCCCGAGTCCCTTGCACCGTAAAGTTGCCAAGGCAGAATCAATTGGGGGAGGTGGATCAGACGTTGAGGGAACATCGATCTCCAGGGAGCTGTGGGCACAGTGGAGCAGTGATAGAGTGCTGACCAGCTGCTCCCTAGAAAATGGACAAGGCATCTGGAGGCCGGCCGGCCATGTGGGTACTGCTGGACATCACGATGTTCTGTGCCGTGTTGTTAGTATCACTGTGGCGCGAAAGAAATTCGTGGCTCTAAAACCGGCTTCCGCTACCTATTTTACCGTAATTCGTTCAATTATTCCACGAGATTATCCACTGTAGCGTGCTGTGCACGATTACCACATGGATCGGACTCCTATTGCCTTTTGTAAGCACCGAAATGGCTTTAAGCGTAACGGAAAACCCTAGGTATGAAGGTTTTGCTGATTTCTGTCCCTGAGTCATGGGTAACCAGACTACCACAAAACTGGAGTCTGGGGTACCAGATGCATGGCTGTAGCGTGTTCTTGTGCAACACCGTGCAAGGTACGAAGTGTCAGGTACCGCACTTTGCTGGTTGAGGTTTAGACCTCGGGATGACATGACGATTCAGAGTCAGGCGGCTTCGGTATTTGATGCCGTGCATACCTTATGTTCAACTCTAGATCACCTGTTTCCAGTAGGCTCCACGAACTTTCGGAACCGAAATGTGTCTTCCATCTCGTCACTTCCACCGCTCATTGCCGTTATTCCTTCGTCCTCCATGAGATCCTCAATAGTGACGTGGCCTCTCTTCTCGTCGGCTGGTATAAGATTTAATGGGCTCTCCTCGCGCTGACCATAAGCTTCCGAACCCTGCAACTCAGCCTCCTGCCACGGAACCTCGTCGTCATCTGAACTTGGGATAGAGGCCAAAATGTAATCCTGAGAATCGCTGAAAAAAATGGCCGGACTTGGAGAGTTGACATTCAGCCAGCGACATATCGTTCTCCCCAGCAGCTTCCCACCAGGTATTTGGGATTGGAAGTCGACAATCCTTGGTCGGTCCCATGAAGGCTCCCATATGTGTACCAGCCCTCGGGACTCATCGCCCTCACACCTGATCATAAGCACTTCGTTGATTGAGGGGTGCCACGTTACTTTGGCGATAGGCGCATGCATGATCATTACCGCTCGAAGTATGCGAGTCCCAATGTCCCAGATCCAGATAGTTGTTGGCAAATTCTCAATCCTGGTTGCAAGAAGGGTGCCGGAGTTGTCAAATGACATGAAGTTTGTGCCAGTCTTAGGATCGGCATTGTTCGTAATAGGGGCTCCTGCTGTTGGTGGGCATATTGTCTGGTTTGCTGGTATAAACTCCCGAATTAAAGTGCCATTGGGAGCCGGGCTTATCTGCTCTTGCCAGATCTTTTCAAGTCAGCAGGCAAACGTACGACCTGGCAGTAAATTTTACCTGGAGGGATTCAGTAGGTTTAACAGCTGTAGTATGAACAACGCTCATGCTTTCCGAGAATGACGGCGCAGACAAGACTGTCACTTTGTCGGTAAAGTCTCCAACAGCCATGTGCAGCCCATTCTTGCTCCAGTCGAAAAGCTTAATTCCAGCCCCCAGCGTGAGATCACTATCTTCCTCTGATGTGGGTATGGGACCATTCCAAGCCTTGAACAAATGACCATCCGCAGTATACACCAGCAATCGGTGTCCTTGAGACGCAGATTCCCACACAGCCAGGAACCTACCTTCAGCGCTCCATTGTATTCCTTGTGCGTCAGCGGTATCCGGCCACCACGACCTCTTAACGTCCAGGGTATCTCGTGAATGTATGCTTATAATGTCCTTCCCTCCTGTTCTTGTCAACAGAGCCAAGTTCCCGGCACCTGGTCGATATGCCAGCCCTCTCCCAGCGACTCCTTGACTGTAGAATTTCGGCGAGTTGATCTCTACCGATTTCGACGTAAGGAGATTGCAGATAGACAGTTTCAGTCCAAAGTCCGAGAAGATACATATTTCGTCATGATCCGCCCCGAACAATACATACGCAATCTTGGTGGTGCCTGATGTCGGATTAGAGATGGTAGCAGAGAATTGAGAATTTGTCGTCGAGTAAACCCGGATGCTGTCCGCAGAAGCTAGAAGTATTCGACTTGACGACGCAGACCACAGAAACCAAGATACGGACGATGCTAGCTCGGGTGGAAGTGATATAACGCGTGTTACCTCCAGAGAGCGCGTCGCTCGAATACTGAGCTTAGATGTGAGAATCGTCGCAATGTATGCGCCATCTGGACTGGGGAGAGATTGAGTGGATGCTACATTTCGTGCAATGGTTAGCTAGATCACAAGTAGCGGGATGCAAGCTGCTTACATTTGAGCGACCGCGAGAACCTTATTGTGGGCTCCATTGTTGAGACGTTTGGGATTGAAAAGACTGGTTTGTTTACTTTTGATGCACCAACTGCACCAAATGCTTGTCCAATGCCAAGCCTTGGGCCAGTCTTTTCCACTTCAAGCCTCGGGCCCGATAAGCTTGCGATAACACTGATAACGCCGTAAGCCGATTCTGGCGGCGAGGCGGCCTGAGTAATCCCCCACTTCCATGAATAATCTCAACCTTCTCCGGAGCAAAACGACCGTCACTTCTCTTCATGTTTGCAATTACTGCAAGAAATCTTAGTGTTTACACATCAGGACGGTCTGGGATGGTACCATACATAAACAACTGTTGATCGGCTCAGCATTCACCAGCATTATGGCTGCCTTTGTGAAGAGATCCGCGAAGCTTGCCCCTCACTTACGATCAGCTACACAGCTTTCACGGAGAGAAATTGCCTCTGCAACATCTGCAATTCAAGAATATCCTCGCCATAATCTTCCTCCAGAACCACTTGTCCAACCGAGGAGAGAGGCAATCAAGAATGCTAAACCCTTTTCCGCGTTCCTCACAGACACCTTCCAGCGTCAACATGACTACCTCCGCATCTCCATAACAGAGAAATGCAATTTGCGATGTCTTTACTGCATGCCAGAAGAAGGAGTCCCTCAATCGCCACCTCCGAACCTCCTCACAACGCCCGAAATCTTTCTACTATCCTCTACCTTCGTCTCTCAAGGCGTCACCAAAATACGACTGACTGGTGGTGAACCTACTGTACGAAAAGACATTCTTCCTCTGATGCACCAAATCGGTTCACTCCGATCACAAGGACTCAAAGAGCTCTGTTTGACCACCAATGGCATTGCCCTCCACCGGAGGCTGGATAGCATGGTCGAGGCAGGACTTACAGGCGTGAATCTTAGTCTCGATACTCTCGACCCTTGGCAGTTCCAGATCATGACGCGGCGGAAAGGCTTCGAAGCGGTGATGAAGAGCATAAATCGGATACTAGAAATGAACAAACTAGGGGCGAGCATCAAGCTGAAAATCAATTGCGTGGTAATGCGGGGTATGAACGAGAGGGAGATAATACCATTTGTGGAGATGGGACGAGAACAAGACCTAGAAGTGAGGTTCATTGAATACATGCCGTTCGATGGTAACAAATGGAGCCAAGGGAAGATGCTCAGCTTTCAAGAAATGCTGGATATGATCAGAGAAAAGTACCCAGGTTTGCGGAAGGTCCTGGATCACAAGAACGATACAAGCAAGACATACGAAATACCTGGGTTTGCTGGAAGGATAGGGTTCATTACAAGCATGACACATAACTTCTGTGGAAGCTGCAACAGGCTTCGAATCACGAGCGATGGCAACTTGAAGGTCTGCCTCTTCGGCAATGATGAAGTCTCGCTTCGAGACATGATCCGGAAATCCAACAACGGGAATCCAATCGACGAAGAGGTATTCGAAGCCATGAAACAGATCGAAATGGACAGACGACAAGGTTTACCAGCATCTGGAAGTTCATTGGGTGGTACAGAGACCGAGCGAGAACTGTTAAACATCATTGGCATTGCGGTGAAGGGCAAGAAGGAAAAGCATGCTGGGATGGGAGAACTGGAGAATATGAAGAATAGGCCAATGATCTTGATAGGTGGGTAGGTCTTCCATCTTCTTGATATTGGGTCTTCCAAGTTACGATTGGGCTTTTGCATTGGCGGCGTGCTTTCGGTGTATACCCAGCAATGATGTATGTAGGTCATGATATCACGAGAATAATGTATTCACATGAACCATGAGTGTGTGCTTTGCCAAAGTCTCTTCACTGACACATAACCCCATCAGATGATTTGTCCACCAAGAAGTATGCGCCAAATCCATGTCTGAGAACCACTTCAATCTCATGCTCCCACCCTCTCTGGAAGCAAATCCCAACCCACCTCCTCACATCCTCCCCAGCGTCAAGTCTCCGTCTCTACTCAACTCGATCCATTTCACCCACACCATCAGAACCACCACCCACCCCAAAACTCACACACCTCACCCCCTCCGGAACAGCCCACATGGTATCCATCTCTCACAAAGCTCCCACAACCCGCCTCGCCACCGCAGTCTGCACACTGTATTTCTCCAACCCCACTGCCCTCCCTCTAATCCGCAACAACAGCATGAAAAAGGGCGACGTGTTATCCGTGGCGAGGATAGCGGGGATCATGGCTGCGAAACGGACAGCTGACCTGGTGCCGCTGTGTCATCCCATTGCTATTACGCATGTGAGTGTTGAGTTGGAGGTTGTTGGCCAAGAGGCCGGGGAGCAATTTATCGAAAGTGGAAAGGGCTTAGAGGGAGAGGGAGGGGGAGAGAGTGTCTCTGTGCCCTGGCAAGGAACGGGACAAGGCGATGCGTATCCCTTCAACAATCCTTCTCCCGATGCACCTCAACATAACCTCCACAGTTCAACAATAAAAACAAAACCAAACGCACAAACTAAACCATATACCAGCGGATATGATAAGAAGGAGAGAGAAAGCAGGTTCGGCAGCATCAACATCACAGCCACAGTACAATGCGACGGCAAGACAGGCGTTGAGATGGAAGCCCTCACCGGAGCCAGCGTAGCTTCTCTCACAGTTTACGATATGTGTAAAGCTGTCGACAAAGGGATGCGTATCGAGGGATTGAGAGTGATCAGGAAAGAAGGTGGCAAGAGTGGAACATGGGTTGAGGGGGAGAGCGTTGAGGGTGTAAAATAGCTGGGAGTTCTGGGCGACCATGTAGGGATGCTTGTGTGACATTCGCAAGGACCTGCCCATTTGTGAGAATTCGTGTGAAGGAATTAAATCTTCGATTCCCATGAGTGTTTGGGCACGAAGTTGAACTACACCTGCCACTGTTGTGTAGTACCCTGGTTGCCGAAAGGGTAAACAAAATACTCGCTTAGCTGCACAACCAGCAGTTGTGACTGGTCAAAGGAGGATAGAGACTACCCACAAGTTCTCCTGTATTAAGTCTTACAATCTCATAATACTGCCAGGTTTACCAAAGGTATATACTAGAAACCAGCATCGCTTAATCGAGAAGTATCCAATTAGTAGACTCATCCTTTGCATTAGCAGTGAGAGTACCCTTCTGCTCCGACATTCACAAGTCCTTCTCTTTCTATCTCGCTATCTCGTAGTTTCCGCAAATATATCAACAGATCTCGTTTTTCATGAACGTGTTCTGCTTCTGTGACGCGCACTTCCAATTCTCTATTGAACATCGTTAGAGTTCGGTAAAAAACGATATTCCAGAAAAGGCATTGAGCTTTTATGGTGGCATAGCCATTTGTTTGCAGTGCTATTAGGCAATTGACAATTCAAGAGAAATCTATACTAAACATAAGAACCACAAAGCTTGCACGTGAGGATTACCTAGCTACAGTAAGGGATGATAGTGCTAGATCCTGTCGCTATAAGCATAGTAGAGGGTTGGAAAGTAACAAACTCCATCAAAAACGTGAAGTCCAGCGCTAATGTACCTGTCTAATTATATGGAGAGGGCTCGATTTAGAAAAACACAGCGAGTCATAGAACAACTGTCTATGACTGGTAGTAAGTACGAATTGAATACACAGTATGTATGTTTTGACGATGTCGGTTTATTATCCGTTCACTGTGACCCAGGTTCGAAATGAAGTGTGGTGGAAATTCGGGACGTACAAAAATTGCTCTTTTCCCACAGCTATCAAAACTCCAGTGAAAAGAATCAGAGTCCAGATCTACTGCGCCTGAGGCGAAGAGATTACCTGCTAGGTATTGTCCTGTGCGAATACAATTCCACAGTCGACATTACCGCACCCCATCCAATACAAGAGCCGGCGATACAAACTAATGGACAAGATCAACCAGCTAAAAATAGAGCAGGGAATAAGAAAAAAGTCTCTTTTTATGATGTATCATGGTGGCCATGGAGTGATAGTGCCGTACAAGAAGGCAAACTGTTGTTCGTGTGGCATGCTCTGGGTCCGAAGTGGTGAACGATGATGAAGTTATGAGCTTTTCTGGAGATTTACCGATTTCCAATTTTGAAATTAAATGGGCTGCTGAAATAACTTTCAAGGGTTCCTATAGATCGTCAGAACCCTTCGAGTCCCGATCATAGTTATCAACATTGTAGTCACAGGTCCATTGAGATGTTCTCTTCGAAGCACTGCAGACCGTTTCAAACGACCTCCGTATCCTGATAGATCCATGCAATGTATCAGCAATAATAACGCAAATCAAATTGACCTCCTCTTTCCCCAGAAGAATACATTTCCTTTCCGCGTGTGCGAGGTGCTCTGTTTCAATACACTTGCCATGACAGGCATACGGCAATAGCTTGAGAGATACTTTTGCATATGTTCCGATCCATATACTCGAGAACAAGGGACTACCAGTGCAAAGCAGGTGTTCACTGTGGCTATTCTCTATGCTATTCTGATGCATAGGGTGGGGAGATTAGTCTGGAGATGAAGAATGCGGTAATCAGTAGAATTACTTCCCGATTGTGTGATAAATGGCATCAGGGAGCCGAGTGCGCAGTCGAAGGTCTTGGAGATGGGGGATAGTGTGGGATTAGAAGTGGTATCGAAATCAGAAATGGGAGTTGAGAAGATAATGAAGGTGGTGGAGAAGATAGAGAAGATTGAAGTTGATATGGAAAAGTTGATTTAGTGAGCTGACTTACTTAGTGGCAACTGCAGAAACTGGAACGTGGCTCTTGAGCGTTATTAAATCTACCCAAATTGTTCGTCTGCAAGGAACTCCAATGAACCAATAAATTGAACAAATATGTTTGATGGGAGTGGATGACTTAAAGCATTTGCTTTTGGTTTCGTGCTCGGAATGTGCCAATCAGACCTTGAGCTCCGTCGCACACCTGCTCCTGCCGGTGCTCCTGCTGGCAGGACACAATACAAAAGCTGATATAGCTAATCCAAGAGGAATCCTACCGTTGAATGATAGCGCATACATCCGGTCTCCGTTGGGGGGGCACATGCAAAATGAACGAGATCCCAGAGCGTATTTGACAATCTTTTTGTAGAACCCTATGAAACCTGGACGCCAGGGACCTGAGTGTTACACCGGAGAAAACAAAGAACCTTATTCCTGACAATATGAGAAACCCAGAGACGCGACGAAGCAGTGTATCTATGTAGTAGAGCGTACGTAGCGACCGACAACAACACAATGATCTCTCTCGAAGGGTTCTGTGAATATGATTAGCTCTATGAATATGGAGAAGAGGATCGCAGCATTTACCCAAAGTCAACTGCTCCAAGGGCTTGATTCTCTCCTCTCTCAACTTCTGGACCTCTCTGGCGAAAACAGCTTCTGGTGCAGCGGTACTGTCGATACAGTTTGCCTTGATGGAAACAACGATACCACCACCAACCTTCAAGAACAAATGTGCGTTCAATCCAACAATACGGGCCTGATCAGGTTGGGCAACATCTGCGAAGATAACATCGACCATGGAAACCAACATTCTGTACTTGAGCGGGTGACGGGCATCCTCGATAATTGGGATAACGTTTGTGCGGTGAGTGGCCATGTTGATCAAATCACGACCAGAGCGGTGGGAGAACTCAACAGCGAACACAGTTCCGGTAGGCCCAACGATATCAGCGACGTGAGAAACGGAGGTTCCAGAGGCAGCACCGAGGTAAAGGACCTTTGCTCCAGGCTTGATGAATATCTCATCCAGACCACCCAAGACACCAGCTGCCAACTTACTTCTGAAAGGATTCCAGACACGGTATTCGACCTTGGTGACACTTGGGGTTCCGTCTGCGTTGGCTGGACCGGAGTTCTCGACGCTGATGCGCTTCTCGCCGTAGACTGACTCGCCGGGGGAAAGGTTCTTGGTCACCAACATGTCTTCCTTGCCACGAGCGACGAAGATACCAGCATGACGATGGGGTTCCTGCGTAGATTAGAATTTGCGATCTCGCGAGCCGAGGAATCAAGCTTACAATGATGGTCTTTGCGCCACCCTTTGCTCCAGCTCCTCCACGTCCTCTCGGTGCACCACGACCTCCGCGAGGTGCGCCTCGTCCACCACCACGACCGCCTCTGCTGTCGCCTCGACCTCCTTACCCTCCGGTCAGCTACACTTGGTCTCATAACAACGCGCAAAGGCATTGGGGAATCCTGCGACCCCAAATATCCAGACGTTGGGGCAATTTGAAGTCGCGGGGATGTGAAACTGACCTCTGCCACCACCTCTCGAGAAACCGCCTCGTCCGCCTCTATCACCACCGCGTCCACCGCCAAATCCTCCTCGTCCTCCTCGATCTCCTCCGCCGCGACCTCCTCTTGGTGTGTATGCCATCTCAATTTGTGGTGTTGGGGACAATTGGCGTGTAGAGATATTTGGGCCTTGATGGTGAAGCTTCAAGAAATTTTATTTTTCACCGACTGAAGCTTCACCCATTGGTTAGATCAACTAAGCGAGCGCTAGTCTGCGATAGGAATGGTGCGATACGGTCTGGTGTGGCTGGGGAGGAACTGGACTGGAGTGGCTGGTGCGACCTCAGCCTCACCTCGTCAAGCCCGAACTTCTTTCCACCAGTTCCTGACTCCAGCTTTGTACCTTGGCAACACCCGACTCAACATCTTCGTCGTGAACATGTCGAGGATGTTTGATGGCCAGAATCAAACAGAATCGATACCATCACCGCTGCCTCTCGAGTCAGGAAATCTCGTTACCATATATCTATCCTTCCGATGGCCTCTAGCTGGGTCATGCCTCCCGCTTCCATTGCGGATCCTCGTCTGTGACACACATGAAGAGCTTCATTGATGTGTAGCGTTTTCTGGTTACATTCGCCCGGGTTTTTAGGCACATCAGTCACATCATGAGGTTGATCGTTCGTCTGCACATTCCCCCAGCTCTGTTTCATTGAATTGCATATGAAGAGTCACATATTCGGAGCATCTTTCGTTACGGCTTTCCTGGTTGCAAATCTCACACATTCTCGTGTCGCGCGACATGTTATACATCCATCATCCAGATGAAGAGCCTCATTAATCCAGCTAGCCGCGTCTCATGAGTGCGCTGGAGATGGGAAAGCGCGTCCAGCTGATTCTGGCATATGCCGTCTGAGCCTTCAGACGAGAGCTTGCCTCAGACGAGAATTTTTGATTTTGCTGTCGCATTGGTAACATCGAGGCTTAGACCTGCCAAAAGTCGTACCATAAAACATTTTGGTGGTCTATGGGTGTGAAGTCGCACCTTTTACCACCGGTTGCTATGACATCGGATTTTTTTTCTCCTTGGGTGTGGTCCACATGTCCCAGTTTTTGTTCTATGTCTTATCAACTTAAGCATGTTAATACAACGTTGAACCATACCAAAATGGCCATCTCTCACGATCGACGTTGCGAAAGACCCGAGATATGTCGTCGTTGATACCGAGCGGGTTTCGATACAGTCTCGAGACCGACAGGGTGTAGGGCTGCCAAGCCTCTGCGCCTCGACGTTTCACCATCCTCTTCAAGGCCCTCAATTGGTCAACTCTGTTTTTAAGCTTCAATTCCTACGCTCTCCTGCCATCCCGTCTTCACCTCGTGGGGTTGTCAACGGTGCATGGCCCGACATCAGATACGTCGATAGCCTTTGGTACCGGCTTGGCAGTTATGCTTGTGTCGAGCTCTTCTGTGAATCATACCCACAGCGGGGATGGGGTCTTCTCTTGGTAGGCTGAAAATCTTCATTGAACGCATTGAGCTCTGGTGAGGAAGATAGAGGGGCTAACCCTTGATCTGAAGAGCCCAACTGGGGGTTGATTATGCTCATGGGGTAAGTTCAAGAGACGGAAAACAATGGTTCCGGAAAGATCGTATCCAGGGTTGGACGGCGAGCAAGACAATGGGCGAGTATAATAACTAAACGATATCTACATCTAGGGACTTTCTGTCCATCACTGCATTCATCTTCAACCTTCCCTCCCACCGAACTCTCTCATTCTTTCCCGAGCGCCCCAGCGGCCGCCACAATCTTTACAAAACATTCTTTAATCTTGAATCTTCAGTCAATCCTTCAATCATAATCATGCTCTTCAACACTTTGTCCATCTTCGGCCTTGTCGCCATTGCTTCAGCTGGTTAGTATTCCATCTTTGATGAAGTGAGCTTCATTGACATATTCCAGCTCCTCATCTGCACTCGAGATTTGAGAAGGAAGTGGGGGCCCCTGCTGCGCGGGGACTTCAATGGACACCAAGATCTGTCACTCCACGAAGCAACAACTATGTCACAAACTTCGTCAGTGGATTTGATAGCACAGTGATCATCCAGCAGCAGACGATCACCATCCTGCAACTATCGAATGCTCAAGCACTCGCCGAGTTGCAATTACAAGCAGAGCTTCTTTTGGTTCAAGCCATCCAGCAACAACTCATTGCTCAACAGCAACTGCAGTTTGCCATCGACAACATCCGCATCAACACTTTCCTGAATGTGAACCCGAACGTGGTATGTAACTCTCGCGCTTGTGTGGCAACCAAGACTAACACAGCCAGAACACCGTCGCAGTCATCCTCACACAAGTGAATGATAACCGCGACCAAAACAACCGCAACACCCGCTACTTCACCCGCCAAATCCAAAGCAACCCCTCCGCCTCGGAGCAAATCTTCGTCCAAATCACCGAAGTCTCCCAGATGAACATCGGCGACTTCAACGTTCCCACACCTACCGCTGAGGGAGCCGCCTCACCATCAGGAGCCGCCAGCTCAGCAAGCTTCGCAGCACCAAAGTTCGGATCGTATACTCCAGGTGGAAACGTCTCGCTCCAGGCTCAAGGAATCAACTTGTATCCATTCGGTGTCGCAGCGCCAACATTCGGTAACTCGCGGGGATTCATCGATCCTGCGCTGATCATCCAGCCAAGCCAGCAGCTTTTCGTCACAAACCAGAATCAGAACCAGTTCAACGTCGTTGTCATCGCATGATTCCGCTTCACGTGCGCGTCATGACCAACTGAGACCGAACGGAAGGCTATCTGATTTTTGGAGTTTGGGGCTCGGGGCTCGGGGCTCGGGGAGGGTAGATAATCTGCCTCTTTTATTCTTTCCCATGTATGTAAGTATGTATAGATAATACAGGTGCTCTTGATTGAGTAACCTGTTCATTGGATTGGGGGGTTGGGAGTGGGTTGGCGGGTAGAGGATGGGATTGGGCGGGATGGGGTGGGAAACGCCGACGGTAGAACCGAGGCTGGAGTTTTTATCTGCTTCTTTATGCGCACAGTTAGGATACCTATCTCATGTCTTATGTCTATCTATACGTAGTGTATGAAGAAGACGTTTGATGAATGGCAAATCAGTAGTCTCCTATACAAATATGTGATTTCCTCAGTTGAATATCTGTTATAACCAGTTACAGTACTTTCGACCTAACTTCATCTTCCTTCTCTCATCCTCCATCTCCTAGCCTACTGCACAGTAAATATCAGAACTGCGATGAATCTTCTTACCTCCATAATTCCCCCAACACCAAATATCTATCTGTCTGTCATCCGTCATCCGTCATCTGTCTGTCATCTGTCATCTGTCTATCATCTGTCATCTGTCGTCAGTCGTCTCTCTCCCGCAGCCGCTTCCGTACGCACGCACCATCCCACGCCCCCAAACCATCCCAACTCTTTTCCTCGCCTCTTTTTTTTTTCCCTCGCCTATTTCCCTATTCTCCATCCATCCATCCATCCATCAAAAAAATCTCGCCTAAATATTCCACCCCTCCCCCTCACCCCCATCGCGTTTCAGAACCCGTCTGATCCAAGTCTCCACCTGACACACATGTCGTTCATGCTATGCTGTCTGCGGTCTGCTAGCCTCGAGCGCACTACTGGGCGAGCGCAATGACTGGGCGAGCTGGGATGGTTCATCTGGGATGAGGAAGATGGTTAAAGGATTTAGTCTGTTCAGGGCATGAATTTGAATTGAATTGAATTTGAATTGAATTGAATTGAATTGAATTGAATTGAATTGAATTGAATTGAATTGAATTGACGAGGTGAGTAAAGGCGAGTAAAGGCAAGCAAGGTCAGAGTTCCTGATGAAGGAGGGAGATGGGGAGGTTGACGGGGAGATTGAGAGGGAAGAGACTTACTTGCAGCTGCTGTCCTCCCCCTTAAACACCACCAAATAATGGAACAGATTCTACATCCCAATAGTCTTACCATACCATATCAGCCAACGTATAAACTACAACACTACCCTTGATTGAAAACTCCCAAGTTCTCAGCCGCATTAGGTCGTAGATGTGCCATGATCCTAAGGTCTCGACATACGCCCACCACCTGGTAAGTTACACCACAAGGTTTGATTCCAGATACACCCTCTGTCGCGCACGCGTGGGTCAGAGTAGTCGGCGTTAAATGTACCATTTACCTCTCAATCTATATCAAAACGCAAGTTGGCTGAGCGTGAATTGAAAAATGCTTTCCTACTTGTCCTTCTGCTCATGGTTCTGATTACTATACTATTTTGATTCAGGAGTGTGGTGACGCTCCGCTGGCCCTCCGGGGGCTGCTCCCGCAGGGGGAGATTGCTGTTGGGCTTCATAGGTACTCTGCCAAGACTATCTTACAGTACAAGTACTGTAGTGTGTTTTTGTTTGGGCCGGCAGGTAAGGTAAGGTAAGGTAGGCGGGAATAAGGTATTTCCCGCCTAGCTGGGAGAGGTGGAGTGAGAGGACGGGATGTCTGTCTCATGAATGAGGGGAAGAACTTTGAAGGGGATGGCAGGGTGTCGAATACCATTCCAATAATACAGTATTGTCTTAGATCGTTTTTACTGTATTATTCATTCGCTTAATGATCATTACAGTATCAAGTTCTGCAGATTTACTTCCAAGTGGGTGGGTAGGCAAGTTCGAGATTTACCTACATCTAGGTTCTTACCTCACTAAACGAAGATAAGGTAAGCAAGAGTTGAAGCGTGATGGGAAGGCCACGGGAGGAAAGGAATAGATGGATGGCAAAGAATGCAAGAAAAGAATGAAAGAAAAAGCCACTGGCCTCAAACACGCGGTCAGAAACTGGGACAGGAAATCTCATCTCAACAGAGGCGTCGAAGAGAGCTTCTAGAACGTCGAAAGGGCTAAAAAGCCGCTATCGCGGGCAGTATCCCGCATCTTGAAACCCGCATCTCCAGATCTCGATCAGCAGTACCTACCTACCTACCCACCCGAGCTACCTAGTGAACTCACTCCATACCTCCAGCTTCTCCAGTATCTCCAGTATCAGTACGCAGCGTAGTAGTTGGGCCAGTAGTTGTGATAGTAAGGTAGTTAATTTAGTAGCAGTCAAGCAATGAATCTCCTCATCTCCTCATCTCCTCATCTCCTCATCTCCTCATCTCCTCATCCTCCACAACTCCAGTTCTCCATACCTAGCACCATCACCACGCAGCACCCGCAAACTCCATCAAATCTCCCCCAAATCCAGTCCCAAAACACCAACGATAAACGCCGCCCCCCTAACCCGCACAAAATCGGGCCTAAACACTCCCTCTACAGTACTAACATTATTCCCCAACAAAACTTACCCGGCGCTTCTCCCCATATTCCCGCCGTGACGGACGGACCGTAAATGTCCTTCCTGGTCGTGGTGGTGGTGGTGGTGGCTCAAGGAATTTCGCCACAACCCTCGCTGAAAATCGCAGGTCTGTCTGCGCACCAGCCCGCTACCAGAGAAAAAAAGAAATCGCGCAGATCTCTAGCGTGTCTCGCGTGTACTGTACAGTAGGGGAAATCTCACGTGCAGCAAGGAAGAAATAGATCGATCTGGTCTCGCCCGTGAGCCCGGCCTTGACCGATGGGCTCAGTCTAGCCGGGTTTCCCCATGTAGCCGCAACGGAAAAACCTGTGTGGTGAGGGGTGCTGTGATTGGATGGGACGATGGCTTGGAGAGAGTCGGCGTTTGGTGGGGTTGCCTGGTTGCGCAACTGCGATGCAACTTGGACCTGGGTGGCGGATTTGGTAGGCTGTGGGAGCTGGAGAGGGAGGGAGTAGTGAGGGAGACTGACGATGAAAAGACAGGGGGGAGCTACTGTGGGAGGATGTAGATAGGAGGTAGGGATCAGAAACTTGCCTCAGTTTGCCTGGCGTTTTTTGGAGGGCAGGGCGCAGGTGTGAGGAGGGACAGGGGGCTGGCAATCTGAGGGTGATGGCTGGTTGGAGATTGCGAATGGTGGGGATGCGGGATGGAAGAGGGAGGGGAGGGGTCGGGTGGAATTGGGCTAGATGAGTAGCAGCACAGCTTCCTTTCGTGTAGGATCCTCCTCACGCTGAAATCAGCGGCTTTTCTCTTTCCATACCCACTACTACCTACCTACCTACCTCATACACACATACCTTGCCATACATAAGTATAGCTTCCCCCCCATCCCCCATTGATTCCCCAGATACGTATTCAGTTACCGTTATCCAACATTCCAACTCTCCACTCAAATCAACCATTCTTGTCTTTTCGTGTTCTGGTCGATCGTACGTCAAGGCCAAGCCTGCTGTACTCCTCCGCTCCGAACTGTAACCTCTAAGACAACTTGCAGACGATCAAGCAAGCAAGGAATTCTGTCATATACGAAGAAGCGGCTTCCGCCTACAAAACACCTCCACTCTTCTCTCTTCAATTCGAATTGAGTTCGCCTTGAAAGAGTTTCGAGATACTTCCGTACCACCTACCCGGCAAACAAAACACCACACAGCCTCATCCTTGCGCCTCACCTCGGTCATAAACGACAAACGAGATACGAATCCAGCCGATACCTCCACAATTGATCAGCGGAAGGGTTGCACCGAGTGCCGTCACTCTCATCTCACAAAAGACATCGAGTCCTCACAACTTCTCTGACCTGCAATAAACTCGGCCGCACTCAAATAACATACACAACCACCCTCCAAAAAAAAATATGGGATTCTTCACCCGCACAAAACGCTCCTCGACCTCCTCCTCCGCCGCATCCACCGCCCCAAACAGCGGCATCACCACCCCCACCGCAATCGACAACCTCACCCACTCCCCAACCCACCACAGCACCACCACCTCCTCCCACATATCCACCTCACCCACCTTCCCACTGTCGAAAACCCCCTCCCGGCTCACACTCACCAAGACCCTCACATGGGGCAAGCGCTCCAAGGAAGACAAATACAGGCGCCGGATTGAATCCTGGGAGCGCGAGGACCAGAACGAGTGGGATGCGCCGACGGCGAGGCCGCATGGCCGTAGGAGGAAGTTGGGGAGTAAGAAGGAGCAGGAGGTGTTGAGGGCGTTTGAGTGGAAGGTCTGTGGGGAGGGGAGGGATAGTATTGATGGTGGGAAGAGTAGGAGTTGTTTCTCCGGGGTGAGTCCTGGCTGTAGTCGCATGGGGAGTGTGGATGATGGGTGTGTGGGGTTGAGTTCTATGGAGAGGGAGAGGATGGGGAGTGGGTTGGTGAGGGAGTCGAGTAGGAGTGATAGTTCTGGGGAGGGCTCGGTGGTGAGGGCTGCGAGTGAGGAGTAGGGGCTTACTGGATGGTTGATTGATGGACGTGTTTGAGTATGTTGTTTTGATACCTGGTGGTGATAGATGGATTAGGATTGGGATGGGATGGCGCCTTCGGCGTTTAGATGATTGAATGATTGAACGAACGATGGGATATATCCTCCGTATGTATACTTGGGAGCGAGGAGACGGAAAACATGGGATCACAAAAACAGCGGGGTGGAATGCAAGACAGATAGATAAGAAGTCGGCATGCTTTCAGGGTTAAATGAGTTTATACTAGTATTGTATAATACCAACCATATCAAGAAGAAACATTTTAAGCAATCACTGCTTCCTTTCTTTGAATGTCGTTACTCTCTTCTCCCTTCTTCCATCCTCGACAATTATATATTAACTTCTCTACCTTCTCACTCTACCTCATCAAATCCTCAGCCCATCCTTCTCCTCACAAGTCCTCGGTTACCCATCGTCCTCCTCAGTCACCCATCTCCCCATCTACCAATCTACCAATTTCATAAAACCCATCTACAATGTCTGCTACCTATGTTACGTGGTGCGTCGTCACATCATCCCATCGACCCATCCGCAGCACAGCACAGTCGGCTCACATCGGCATTTGCCCCTCCTCTCTCTCCCTCCTCATGTTTTCTTTTCATCCCGCCGTTGCGTTTCGCCACCCCGCCCTGCCTCGCTTACCACCCCAGACAGACAGGAGAAAAGACAGGCCAAAGGAGGAAAAAAAAACAGGTTTCTCGTCAGGGGTACAGGACGATGAAAAAGAGGGGTCCAGACCAGGGCAGACTCGTCATGAAAGATGAAGGGGAGCGGACGGGCATCCCGACGCGATCTGCCCTTCCAAACTACGTAAGATTACATACAGTACTGTACAGACCTGCACACAAGACAAGACAACAGGATGCCAATGAGAGTAAATACAGTAGTAAATAATATGGGTTATGATGATTTACGAGGATATCGCACACACCACCTACGCAACTCACCCACCCATGTACCCATGCACCTACTAGTACTGTAGGTTTCTGCTTTCGTAAGGTAGGTAGGTAGCTGGAGGTGGAGATAGAGACGGAACAGAAAGGAGGGGTGCGGGCAGCGGTTTAGATTTGGAAAGTGCTGGATGAATAGATACATACACGAGGCGTGGATGACTTGGGAGAATAATGACGATGAAGTGTACAGGACAGGGATACACGGGTACAAGCTTATCGCGGGGTTGGGGGGGTAGAGGGAATGGAGAGGAGAGGAGAGGAGAGGAGAGGAGAGGAGAGGAGAGGAGAGGAGAGGAGAGGAGAGGAGAGGAGAGGAGAGGAGAGGCGAGGAGGAGTAAGTTAGAGCGTGATCAGAGTCGAGAGTCGATACTGTATGGGGTGGGGTGGTGAGATTGGACGTCATGGAAATCGTCATGTTGCATGTTTTGTGTCTTGCACGGTACTGTATTTTAGAGTGGTTTATCTGGTAAACCATCAGTGTACGAGTACGGATTGCGTACCTTTTTGGCTTGAGGCAGGGTGGGAGGTGGGGTTGATGTAACCTCACTTACTGTGTGGAATATTCTGGCGTAATTTACTCGTATGGCAAATTTACTTACATGGTTACCAGGGGATAGGTATAGATGGGTGGGAAAAGATCTACAGTGTGACCAGGGGGGTGTTGATTGATCTACAGAGTAGACTCGCCAAAGTCGTTTCTAGAAGGTGTGCAGGGCAGGGCAAGGGTGTTTGGATGACTTCATCTCACATCGAGATACGAGTACTACTGTAGCTGAACAGTGACTGACTGCTTTTGTTCCCCCAGTCATCGCTCATGTTTATGTGTAAGTTAAAGTTTAGACAGGAGGGAAGTTGCAGTCATTTCCCTCGCATGGCTTACTCGGCTCTGACCTTGGGTTCTCGGATTTCCGTCTCGGTGGGTCTCATACAGCCAGCATATGATTGTCTATTCTTCATCTACTAGTGTGTTCTTCAGGCGTTCTGCTGTCAATCTCATTTGCAGCTTTGTACGGCGCAGCTACTTGTGGGTAAAGTGCAAATGCCTATTCCACTATAAGTTGCTTAGCAGACGACATGGGTTCGATCTCCATCTATCTGGGGAGCTCTCAAGACTGTGGTCGGCGTATTAAGAATGTTGTCGGTTGACTCTTGGAGATTGCACTTATCTCCTCCTCCTCCTCCTCCTCCTCCTGCATTTTGGTGTCGAGCGTGAGAATGAGGATGGCCCAATAGGAGTAAGCTTGAAATGGACATCTCAACTGACATCTTGGCTAGAGACTTGTCTGAGAAATCCGGTTATGTCTTTCTTCTGGTTCTGTTCACGGGCAAGTACGTTGCTTTCTTTACTATATATCTGTCAATAAGTCCATTTTGCTATAGACAAGCTGAACACTTCAAAGACCAAGAGATGCCTTTAATGAAATCATGTTCTCTTAATTCTTACTGCTGGAGGAGGTTCAGGCATCAAGGTGTAGAAAGCCAGTTGGGAATCAAGCCGACAGCTTCCTGGTTATGGATGAGCGAGCGAGCGAGCTGCAAGATCTTGTATCAGTAAGGAAAGCTTCACCTCTATCTCTCTCCAAAGTAAATCAGACTGGCATAGCAAGAAGTAGAAAGACACAGGTCAACTTGTACAATGGTCAGCTTGTGCCGCGCGCTGCTGATTCAATTCGATCTGATAACCACATTGTCACTCGCACAGCACCTCACTTCCTCACTTCGTCAGCACAAACGTCACAAAGCTCCTCCCAGGCACCGTGCCGGTCACCAACCCATCAGCCGAAAGCACCGCATCCGTTTTCGCCACTGTAGAGGAACTCGAAGTCAGTACAGAGTTGACTAGGCTTTTACCATCAAACGAGACATCACGACGATTCCACCAAAAACAAAGAAAGCCAAAAAGAAACTAGGGGCGTAACTCCTGGCAGATATAGAAATGAAAACATGAGAAGAAGACCACAAGCAAGGTAGACTCCGAGTCAGAAAGACAAAAAAGGAAGAACAAACTCACTCTCCCTCGAATTATCCGTAATCCACGCACTCACACCCCCCACCACAAACCCCCCTCCAACCTTAACACTCACACTCTGACTCCCCGTCCCCGTATTCAGTACCGGCACGACCAAACTCCCACTACCACCATCATTCACAAACGCACTCGCACTAACACCACTCGGCGCCCCCGTCGCAGACACTCTCACTGCGCCGGGCCGGATATGCCGACTGTACTGCGCGAAAGCCCAGACCCGCTTGCTGATCTGTACGTCTTTTGTGGTGTCGTCTATCTTGATCATCTTCTCGTTGGTGTTGCCCCATTGGGTGCCGACCCAGTAGAGGTAGCCGGAGCAGTTGTTGTTGACGAGGGCGTTGTGGAGGGTGCTGGCCCAGGTCTGCGTGTACGGAGATGTGAAGTTAGTATGAGAGCTTTCCCAAGAGTTGAAACAGGAATATAAATAAAGCACTTTGTAAGATTTTATAAGGATGTCATTGCATTTATGAGGAAATGGAAGGGGCTCCTGCTTACCATTCCATCACCTGCGCCGCCGTTCTGACTGAGTGTACCATCCGCGTTAGCTTTGCTCATCGAGGAAACGAAAGGAAAGCTGTGACGTCCATCCATGTATAAGGAATCGAAAACAGCGGAAGAGAAACACCGGACGTAAAAACCGAAAATGTTCCAACCAGCAAAGAAAGGGGAGCAAACACTCACTACCAGGCCATCGTCCACTGCCCATTCAAATCCGAGTACTCCGTCTGCCAAACCTTCAACGCCGTCTTCAACGGCCCATTGAAATTAGACGTATAAGTATGCGAAGTTATAACACCCAGCTGATTCTCCACTCCAGCCGCTTTCAGTTGCGAGACTTTGTTGATGGTGTCGCTCCAGCCGGTGGATTCACAGCATGTTATGGCGATGTGCGACATATTGGCTGCTTTGAGAGTTGGGTAGAGAACTTTGATAAAATCGGCTGCTTGAGTGCCGGATGAGAGCATGGATGCGTAACTTGCGCTGTGGAAAGGAAAGGAAAGGGTGTTAGCGCGTTTGTGTGTGTTTGGAGGTTTGTTTACTTTCGCCATCGGTTTCAACTCTTTACTTCCTTCCGAGTCCATTACCAATCATTGATCCTCCTATTCGAAGATCTAGATTTTCGCGAAAAAAAATTATGAGAAACAAAGTTGAACTCACGTAAAATCCGGCTCATTCAAGAACCCCAGATGTGTAATCTTCACCCCCTCCCCCTCATAAAACCTCACATACTGCACCAAATAATTCGCATACGCCTGCCTCCAATCCCCACAGCCCTGCCCCTGTCCACTCACACCACACAGATACCCGCCATTATTCTCATTCCCATTCGTCTTCATGAACGGCGGCGCACTCCACGCATTGGCATAGAAAGTCTTCACACCATATTTCTGCGCCTCCTTGCTAACAAACACCTGCCCAGAGTCTTTCCCGTCCCACGTGTAGTTTGGTGTTGCGGACGGGCTGGACATCTTTGTGACGAGGATGGAGTTCATGAGATCGGAGCGGGAGTCGGAGGAGGAGCCGATACCATTTCGTAGGATGGAGAGGCCGGCGCCCGTGGTGGTGTTGAAGAGGACGTCGAGGACGAGGCGTTGTTTGGGGAGTGGTAGGTTGACGATTTGGTTGGCGCGTTGGAAGGCCTCGGAGAAGCCGAAACCGTCGATTGTTTGGTAGGTTTTGGAGACGTCGATGGTTAGTGTTACAGCTCGTTTTTGGAGGTGGGTTTCAGGAGCTGCGAAAACGAGAGGGATGGAGGGTACCAGGAGGAAGAAAGAGACAAGATGCATTGTTGTGGTATGTGGCTCTCACAGCAGGATCAATGTGAGGTCTTATCTCACTTGTGACATAAGGTGAAGAATGGGATTTCATGACTACACAAATCTTGGATTTCAGGTGTAAAAGTATGAACTCGAGGAGTATCTCTGATGACTTACTGCCTATTCACACAGGCAATACAGAGCTTCCATAGTGGACTCGAAATTAGGCAATTGCATCTCTGCTTGGCAACAAACCTCATCAGGATGCAATTAGCCTTAGATGAGATTGTAACTGTCGTGATAGACTCAACAAGATATGCTCGGTTCTCCGCATCTCGCACCATCGGAAGCCCGGATGCAGCCGCTTTTGTTTACCCGGTTTCATTGCCGGATTGCTGGGCTATGAACAGCGATAGAGACGGCAGATGCATGGTTGAAACTGCAATTTCCACAGACTTGGAGGGATAAATTTATGAGTATCTCTACTCGCCACGCCCTGCGATGCTGTAGAGCTCTCGATACATGGTGCCCTGGCGGCTTGCCCCCTTCCTAGCCGGGAAGGTTTTCCTCCTACGCAAAAGCAGCACTTGACAGCTTTGTCGGGATGCAAAATGGTACGAAGGACAACACCCATCGATTCAAATTACTGAACAACAACAAGATTTCGTATGCAAGCCGTGTCTAAAGATACTTTCCTTTCTCTAACCGCCCGGAGAGAAGATCACAAGGCAAACCTGGCACTTCCTGGACTTGGACTCCCAATATTGCCCGCTGGTCATGCATATGTATTGCTATGCAAGTGATGAGAGGCCTCTCATTAGCTTCAAAGTTCGTATTTGAGCAGAGTCTGGAGCCATGTCCGCGATCGAGAACAATGCTAGGGGCAAAGATCTGACGACTCCGATGGTAAACGTTAGGGGCAGGAATGGAACACGCCTTTGCCATAAGTGGCTCGGGAAGAATGTCTTTGATCTAACCTACCTTCATCGTATCTCTTTTTGGAGTAAATAGACGAATCAACAACTTCTCGGCGGTTTCCGTCAACTGCTACTCCTTTAGACAAAGTACAGGAAATGAGTATATCCACTGCAAGCGCAGTCGATTTGTTACCTTGTTAAAAAACCATGTGGCAGAAGACTCCTAGCCAGGCTAACGATTGACGGTAGCATCGAGTGGAGATCGTAGTGGAACATCGAGAAAAGGGCAGAAAGCTATAATCATGCACTTGCACAAAGTTCAATACTGCATGGCACCCCAGACTGTGCGTATTTCTCACTTCCAGAAAGGGCAATTGAGATTTCCCAGACCAGTGTCTCATGGACATTAAGATCCGATCTGTAATGATTCGATGATATTCACAAGGGATGAAGCTCATCGAAGCACCTCGTGGCCGGTCGTGGCCGCTCGGACATGAGAAATCCTGGTCATGATAATCTTGGACGTGGATATGCAGTGACAGAAATTGACCTGAGATCTGTCATCCATACACAAAGCTGTTGACTATCACATCAACCCCCGACTCCGTCATGATGTCTTGCAAACGAAGGAAGTCGTACGAGGAGTCGAAATGTTGGCATCTGGCTGAAGTCTCTGGCATGTAGTGGCGGCCACAGAACCATTGCCTCGGCAATCGTTCATGCACGTTAAGCTCAGCTGCCTTGAAGTATTGAAGTGAGCCGGCCGTACCGAGAATCGCTTGATGTTCTTAATCTGGAGCCGTGGCAAAGCGGTGGAGATCAAGCACCATGATCACCGGCTCTCTGACTTGAAGGGTAGATCTTGGAGATTATTCCCAATTCCTAGACTGCTAATAAAATTCCGTAGTCTCGCATTCGGAATATATATTGCGAAGTGAATTGACAATCCTTCCACATGCAGAAAAGTGATAGTCATGGAAGAGGGGCCCTCTCATTCAATGGCAGTGTTCCATCGGCGTCCAATATTCGCCTCCATGGTCCAGGGCGGTAAACGATGAGGAGCCTGGGAAAACTCTGAGCGATAAATTGCTGGAAACGTAAACAGGGAGAGTATATCAAGAAACGAGAAAATCTCACATCGATATTCTGGGGACGATAATTTCCAACAAACTCTCAGCCAATAGTATCCACGATCGAATACGAAAGCGGACCTGCCCTGTCCTACTCAGTCACTGAGACATCAAAGCCCGAATATCGAAAAATCTGCAAAGCATGATCTGCAGGGTTGGATCTGAAGATGAGCGATCAATGGCAACCCCCCACGTTATCGCACAGTAAGGGTCTCAGGGGTTTTCAGAGTTTTGGGGTCCTCGGGAGGATTCCTTGGGTCGCAACCATAGCGGAGCAGCACCACACCACCACGTGGGTTGGTCACTGCACTGTGGAACTGTAACCCTGCGTTCATGGCATTTGACAGCGGGAATATCCACAACCAGGGTTTAGGAGATTTACCCCGGCAGGCAGTTCATCAGACCCATGGGGTGGAGAAAATCATGTCAGTCCATCGAATAAAGGGGTAGTGTCGCGTGACATCTTGCAATCTCCTTCCATTGACTGATATCATTGAGCGAGAGAGAATCAATTCGGGTCTTTTCGGTTCAGATAATGGCAACTGGCTTTGATTTCGAGAGCATAATATTGGAGTAATGGATATTCACTCCAATCAGTCCACCGTGGCTGTAGCGTCAAGATGCGCCCGTGCTTCGAAATTTAAATCCAGTTCTGGCGTGGTGAAGGCGTCCAAACCCCGATATCAGCGCCTTTGCTTCGTAGCGCAGAAGCAGGTTTGGTATTAAGAGCATGACGTTGTCACTTCGCTTTTCAGCCTCTTCTGTACATTCGAGATATTCTGATGTGGGTCAACGAACGTCGTGCGGGTGGAAGATCTCACTGGATCGCTCCATTTGACCCGAAAAATATCGTTCATAAGCCAGACGAGAATAGAATATGCTGGGTTCTGAAAGTCAGTCCTTTAAACTTTCCTCCTTGAATCGGAACTTGCCGACATGTGAGATGCTCCATATTTAGGTTGTTGGCCTGGAGTCTGGACCCTTCTAAATTCCAGTCTCGAACGTTGAGGAATAGCTCTAGCTGTATTTCGAGTGGATTGCTATATAGCAAGTAAGGATATAAGTCCAATTCTTCAATGGCTTCAGTCGGTTGAGCTGTTGCCAAGGTGTGGAGGCTTCTGACGGCTTCTCGCCAGAGGGGATTTTGCTTCCAGTACTAACTGCACTGCGCAAGAGTACCTCCATAGAGCGAAGATGCATCTCACCGCAGGGATAATCAAGCAGGACAGCAAGTAGTTTGAGCGTTGCTTAGTGATTGGTAACTGATGCTTCGGAGTCCCTCCGCTACAATCTCCGGGTTTGTCGGAACCGCTCTCCAGGTACACGGTTCGGCTTCGGTTGGCGACGTACCGTACCACACACAACCTGCCCAGGTTCGATCCTTTGTGCCACACGATCGGAGTAGGCTTCAGCTACATCGAATCTTGCATGTTTCGGAGTTTCATAGTTACTTGGCCTCGACTTCGGATTTTGGCTTGGTCGAGGATCAAAAACCGCTCACTTGGGAGGAAGTGGACAGTGGACAATAGCAAACGTATGGCGCGGGACGGGAAGACAGTCCGGACCAATTGAGTGCTGCCTTTTTGAAAACTGATGTACTTCTTAAACTTCTTGAATGCATGTTTGACCGATATAGGCATAGTGTGGGAAAGCAGTCGGGTTACCGCTATTGGATGGTTCGCGTGCCCGTCTTGGTAACACATAACACATAACACTTTGCTGTTGTTTGCTTTTCGGATGCGATTCAGACACGGCCCGCCCCCCTCTGGACCGGCATATGTCTAGCTTAGTTTAAAGCGTTTGCCTTTTGACGCTGTTTGTTCAAGCTGCTTCAAAGTCTGCTGCAGATCGACGAATTGGGACATGCTTCTGGCCTCTGCCAACAAGGATCGGCGTTGTGGAAGGTCTCGAGTTGTTTACACCAACGTTTATGGGATGTTTACGGGCCGAGCCTGGTCAAAACTTAGAATTTGGCTAGAACTTAATGCAGCTCGACATATCTGGATTGCAAAAAGCTCACTGTCCCAACAGACGCATACAGTCAGGAGCAGATCTTCTCTTTCTCCGTTCGTACACTCACCGACAACCCGAGACACCACATGCCACTAGGAAGCCCTTAAACGTGGAGAGATGCAGTTCCAAGGCTCGCGAACGTCATCTAGCAGCCACTGGCCCTCGATCAAGACCTGCCTATGCGGCGCGGAAGCGGCGCAGTGTGCGGCTTTTCAAGGAGGAGGGAGTTCTGGACTCTGATCCGCTCCAGGCCAGCGCATCGCATCGCTTAGGGTGAGTGTTATGCATTGAGCATAAACGATACTGAACTTTAAAGACGAGTTTGAAATTGGAATCTAACCTGCCACTATGCCTGTTCCTGACTCCTTCTCCCTGCCCTGACTCCGTGACCTGCCCTGGCCGGTCCTATCCACTCACCAAATATGAAGCTCAATGCTCGCCATAGCGCGGCGTAGATTGCCGAGGCTCACTAAGCTCTAGTGTACGATCCTGGCTCGATTAGCGGCAACCCGGTAAGCCTACTTCAACCACACCCAGGATTACAGAACGACATATCATATTACATTTCAACCATGAACCATACAGTCAACACAAACAATACAGAAGGACCGTTGCACCATCATCAGTTGAAATCGCTAGCAAATAAATTTCAAGGCTGTATAGGCTGTATCCACTCGCCCACATACAGTATGTCTCAATGACTTGGGCACGGCCTGCCGGCACAGAGCATCCCGGCAGCACAAAAATGCAAATACCATTCAGTCAGTCAAGCAGTAACGCTCCCACCTCCTCTGTGGATATCCCTCACATAGTTGCGGGCAACCTCGATATGGACCCATGCAGCCACATTGGCCACCGACATGATGGGTGTCACAACAACCTGCACTACTCCGCTACCCCTCAATCACCAGATCCATGAGGTCTCTAGGGGAATCTAGGATCACATCCGCACCACACACACCCCAGCGACAGTGCAGATGCCTTTGGAAGGGACCAGGGAGAGCAAATTCAAGATGGACTAAAATGGGCAGTATTATTCATGAATGGCCTCGCTGAAATATTCTGACTTAACCGAACCGCGACAGCCAGGTTTGCTGTCTCGTGGGCTGCATATAACTGGCTTGTGGATTATGACAGTTAAAGTGGGGAATTGAAAGGGATCTGTGGGGGAGAGCCAATTTAGAATTAAGTCGTCTTTAACACCACACCAGCGGTCACACAGGCGAGCCTACTGAGCTTGGGTGCCCTACAAAACATCGTCCGAGCTACAATTTGCTCTGTCGAGGGCTGCTCATGCACGACCGACCGCTTGTCAAGCTGGAGCCTCACCCCAGATGGATTCATCCATGCTCGAGAAAAAAAAAAGAAATAGCACCTAATGGATGCACTAACTGCGGATCCCTGATGGACTGAACCTTTGCAGGAAAATACTTGCGTACCAATTAGAAATCTTGGTAGCCGAAATCTCTTGACAAGGTGAGGTTGCTGCAACGCTGAAGGATAACTGGGTGCCACATTTCGGACAGATTGTAAGCGCCATAGGGGTTGTATTATCCACATTCAATGTCTATCATTTCTCCCCATTTCCGTAAGGGACGACGCAGACAAGCAGAGAGAAAGGTCTAGAATGACGTTGGCCCCTCCTTGAGAAGACTCGAAATCGCTTATAAGTAGAGACAACCCGAGATCTTCTGAATCGGTCTCAAACAACATCGCTCGCTTCTTGTTGCAGATCGTTCTTTACTCTCTTACTTCTATTCCACTTGCGTCCAGAATCGCGAACCTTGCCTTCGTTTACCAATTTTTAATTGTCAAATCACCAATTTAAACATTTCAATCATGCCTTTGATGCCCCCCGGGTCCAAAACTGGTGTATACTATATTCCTGTCTGTAATCTTCCTTGGAATACAACTTGGAAGAAGCTCAAAGACCACTCTCGAAACCGACAACCTGATGGATCTGGCTTGGCAATCCTTCAGGCCAATGTTTATCCTGGATCAACTTCAACCAGTGGATGGGTAAGCGTTCAAGGACTGGCGGATTTCCGAGCTGCAGTTGGTAAGTTAGTCCACTCAATTGAATGGAACACTATCATGATTAACTGGATGGTAGACCATTTGAATCATTCGGCGATGGAGGATCACCCTCGAGCTGCCCGCACCCTACAGGCCGATGGCCGTAACGAGACTTGTCCAGTGATGCTTAAGGATACTACTTCACCAAGCCCTTCTCCATCTCGTCAGTGTTTTCCAGAACAGAATACATGGCAGCCAGTATTACAGCACGCAAACTCAACTCACCCACAGGAATTCTACCCCAATGTAAGCCAATCGCCTCGAAATGTTCTGACTCAAATGTCACCTACTGACTGTGAATAGTGGGCTGTTCAGCCTTCATCACCTGCGGTTTCTTCTCCGATGTCACCATCCTTCTCCGAAAGTTCGTACTACCAACCTCCATCGCCACATTATTATCAAACCCAAACTTTCAACAACTTCTCTCCCCAGAATGAATACATGCAAGCTATGCAGCCTGGTATGGTCCTTGTACCTATGTCTCGGATGCAACAACCACTATACATGGTCCCTGTTGAACCACAAATGCAACATCTACCACAAGCACCCTCCCCACACCACCCTCAGATGTTTCCTCTCCCCCAACCTCCCAGCCCCGCGCCAAAACCTGAACTCCACCAACCCCCAAAGGTCATCAAGACCGAAGCTCGAAAGATCATCATTACCAAACTCCCCCTCAGCTGCAGCGAAAAGGACCTCCAGGAACTCATCACCAGCGTCTCGTCGACGCGAAGCCGCAGTCCCCGCACGGCCGGCCATCGCACTTCACCAGAAGGCACACGCTACCACCTTCAACACCTCGAGATTGCCAGGCACTCCAATGGTAGCCCGAAAGGCCACGCGTTCGCCGTCCTCGAATCCTACTACACTGCAAAGTGCACCATCGACGCCCTGAACGGTCTCAGCTGGCAAGGGAGAACACTACAAGCTCGCTTTGCCAAAGAGGGCGTGGAGTCGAAAAGTCGCGGCTCGAGACATACCCAGAGCTCTGAGTCGGGTGAATCACGCGTCCGCAGTGCTCCGCGCATCAACACACGGGGGAGAGCCCATGAGCAGCAGGTCCCTCGATCGATGGCGCCGGAGCCTGAGCCGCAGTATCGGTACACTGGCAATGGTGAGGCCAAAGTCATGGAGGTGGATGAGTACCTCTGTGCGCAGTATTCCAGTATTCATATCGACTATCGTGGCGAAAGCTCATCCAACTCATCGCACTCGACGTCGTTCACGAGTGATAATAACGCTTCGGAAGTGAGTGGCCTGAGTTTGGAGGGTGAGAGGGAGAGGTGTCGGAGAATATTAGCCGATGAAGATACGGCAAGTCATACGCCCGTGGTAGTTGATGGGAGTTCTTTTGGGAAGAAGCGTAAATCAATTTGATGTAGGATTTGGATGGCGCTGCTGAATTGTCATATAATTTCTTTGCTGTCGGAGTATGGGAGCTGGTCAAAAGCTTGGGCATGGACGGTGTTGGCTGTTTTACTGGCTTTTGTATTTGAAGTTCAATACCCTGTAGTTTCTGATAGGTTGTTATTGAGACATCTCATTTTTTATGTCAATATTACAATATTTCCTCCATTCAGTCGTTCAACAAATCACAGAATGCTTGACGTGCTTGAAGGATTCTTCACGTGATCCATGCATCAGCTTCCTGTCCCACTCCTCCGGTCTTTGCATCGTTATCACCATCTTTACAGCGGATGTATGATTGTCACCTTTGCTTTATTCAATCAGTCATCAGGCGATCAAGTGAACGCGTGATTGATATTTGTGGTAGTCCAGTGGCAGAACTTAAATAGCGCTAGGCCAGTTCGAGTAACCCTGGCAAGCGACCTTGTTGACTTCTTTCCATCTCGAGAGCGCACAAATATCACCTTTTCTTGAAAACAACAAGGATAATCTGTGACGCAACAGAACATCACTACACAACCCCAGACGCGCGTTGTTGCTCTTCGATCTGCGTGCAGCGACAACTGCGTGCAGCGACAACTGCGTGCAGCGACGACCGATTCGTCTTCATACGCTGATTCTTGCGGTGGTTTGGAGACTGGCACATAGATCACCTAGTCGCGAAATCAAATACGATAAGCTGTCGCGCAGCAGAGCAGAACAACAACTCACGTACCCAAATGCTCGTGATTGTTCGATCTACATCGGGCAAGCTTGCATCCGTGTTGAGACGTTGATTCTTGGCGTATGTTCCTGCCCCTTCGTGTGCACTCTAGCTAGTGGAGAGAGAGCTTGACCATTGACGAATGTGCGTTGCTGACCAAGCCTGACTTTGCGAAATGACAGTAGAAGACTACTTGAGCCGGATTCAATTTGCAAGTTGCTATCTTCAGTCCTGAGACATCAGATCCCCTGTTGTTCAACCTTGCCAAGAAGAGGTACGTATGGGCATGTACGGTTACAGATCTTTGCTTACTTCAAAAACAGAGATCACCAACTCGTCAGTACTGCCTTGTCCAGAAACTAGCCTCCACGAAAACAGCCTCATACTCTTTTAAAATGTCTACCCGAACTGAAAAGACCAATCCCCACTCTGAGGAGGTTGAACGCTTCTCACAAAAGCTACCACTGAAATACAAAACCATCCACCAGGTGCTTCAAGATCTCGCAAATAGCTATCGCCATCGCCATCGCCATCATAATCCCAAAGATTCCGAGTCTGAGCCCTCCCCCGTCCCTAATGTCGAACCGACTGGCAACCGCATCAAGATCCGAAAGTTCAAGTATTTCACGAAGCTGCCACTCGAAGTCAGACTTATGATCTGGGCTGAATGCGCTCACGTTTCTCGGGTGATCCAATTTGATCATTACGACCCAAGCGTACGTAGACCCATAGTTCCATTCCGCTTCATCAATGCATGCCCAGGCTGCATTCAAGTCTTCGTCCAGGCTGGAGGCAAGGTTCCAACCATGCTCCAAGTCAATCAGGAATCACGCAGGGAGGGATTACGTTACTACGAGAAGCCGTTTGGAGGGTTTCTTGGCAGACGCAGTCCATACTTCAACTTTGCTGTTGACGTTCTCCACCTCTGGAACTCTATTGCTGGTGAAGTCATTTTCGGCCATGGACGTCTACCCAACAGAGATGTTTCTTACCCATGTCACTGCGTTACTACCAGTTCGATACACCAGAATAATCTGTCCGAGAAGTTGAGACACCTATCGATCACGCAATGGGATCTGGATTGGTCTCAGGGTCCTGGCAATCCGAAATTTTCTCTTGGATTTTTTCCGCAGCTGCAAACCTTCACTTTCGGGACCGACATGTTCGGTACCATCATGAACATGATAGATCTTGGCAAATTTGAGCTTATGGAAGATCTGCTTGGTAGTGACCATACCATATCTGGCAGACTTGATATGAAACACATCTCACGATGGGCCATGACGGATTTCTTCTTTTCTTCACAGTTCCTAATATCACGACAGCCAAGAAATCCAAGACGCTCGCGAAGGAGAAATCAATGACCGAAAGGAGCATTCAGAATAATTCGAATCCCGGAAAAGCGTAAGAGTATTCTCAGAATCTGAACGATATCTTGTACTGACATCTGTGCAGATTTTGACTCTGGACGCTCTTGGCCACGGCCAACAATTGATAGAGCAAGTTAAGGACTGCGTACCCTAAATATCTGAAGTGCAGGTCCGATCAAACTGAAGGGGGAGATGAGAACGGGTTTCACAAACACTTTATGAAAGATGTGGCTTGTAGTATGGAATAAGGAATCAAATAATGCCAGCCATTGCTTAGATATCTTAAGCACGTACTCACCTGACCGACATCCGGTAGCGTGCACCAAAATCAATACCAAGATGAGCTGAACTTGCCAGAGTAAAGTATTCCAAACAAGGCGTGATTTGGAATCTTCGAACGAACGTGAGTCCACGAGTTTCGAATGCGGAGCTGAGCGGTGCAATGGAGGTACTGGAGGAGATCAAGAATGGTAATACCAAATAAGCGAACCCGCCCTTTCCATTTTCGTCCAAACAACACCACGCTTGTAACCAATGAAGTGCAGCTACCCGTCGCCCCTATCCAGACCAGAAAACATCAATTTCACCGAGTCTTCTGCTCTGGCCTTCCCCTTATTCTTTTTCTTAAGTATTGTCGAGTATTCTCGACATCCCCTCGTTATGAATTCCTCTCGTCTCGACCTCGCCCGTCAACGCCAGAGATGTCTCCTAGTCTCCCTCAGTCTTACACTGCTCATCATAATTTGGAGTACATTGATATTTCCATCTCAGACGACAAGATCCATTAAGCATACAGCTCTTCCCTACGCCAAGTCACTTCTCAGCAATGACAAAGCCCATGATGCTATCTTGTCAACACAAGACCTATCCCATATCGCTCGTCACGTCGGTACACCGACATTCCAGTACGCTCAACGAAGGATCAGAACATACTATTTATCAGCAGATAAAGAACGACCGACGTTGACCTACATCGATCAGCCTCTTCTACCAGATTTTCAACTCCTCGCCAAAGACAATTTGACACAGATCGAGTGTTCAAAGATGCCACCTTTGACGTTAAGCGTAGCCCTCTCTCCAGAAGTCGATACCTCCATTCTTTCCTTCGGTATCTCAACCAAGCTCACCCGCCTCAAACTCGCACTTTCGCAACTTAAGCACTGGCTTCCCCATTCAAACGCTCAACTCCACGTCTCAGTCCCACCAGAACCTTCACCCTCATCCTCGCACACCTTTCAGGAAATCGAATCTGTCTACCGCACCGCAGCAATAAACCTCACTCTCCACATCGCCGACGCCCCATTCGCAAAATCCTACTTCAATCTCATCAAAACCCTCTACGAAGCACGCACCCCCTATACACAATGGCTCGTTCTCATCGACGACGACACATTCATCCCTTCCCTCCCTTACCTCGTCCACCACCTCTCCACACATTACAATGCCGACAGCGAAATCCTCATCGCCGCCCTCTCCGACAGCCTCGCCCAGATCCGCGAACACGGACCCCTCCCCTTCGGCGGCGGCGGAATCTTCATCTCCGTCCCGCTCGCTGCATCACTCGTGCGCCCAGAGATCTGGGAAGCTTGCCTCAATATCCCGAATGACCAAGGTGATCAAGCTGTCAACGAGTGTTTGAACGCTCACTCCTCCGTTCGGCCTACATTCGATTACGAGCTTAACCAAATGGACATCAAAGGAGATGCATCGGGATATTTCGAAAGTGGCAGACGCATGCTGACAATTCATCACTGGAGGTCTTGGTACGATGTTGATGTCCCACTTGCTAGTAACGTGTCAAAAGCCTGTGGTTTCGAATGCGTGTTTCAGCGATGGGCGTTTGAGGATGATTTCGTGCTGAGTAATGGCTTTTCAGTGGTGGAGTATACCAAGGGTATCAAAGAGGGTGGAGTAAGATTGGAAGAGATTGAGAAGACGTGGGATGGGGAGGCGTGGAATTTTGTGCATCATGGGGGGCCTTTGAGAGAGCCGATGGAAAAGGGAGATAAGAGCAGTGCGAGGTTGGTGGAGGCGAGTGTAGTTGATGGAGTGGGTGTCAGGCAGATTTATGTCGAGCGTGTGAATAGTGGGGAGAATGTGGAGAGGGTCGTGGGAAATGTTGATCGTGTTGTGGAGTTGCTTTGGCTATTTTGAGGATTGATGCTAAATGGTGGCATCAAGGACAGTAGAAAAGGAGGAAGTGATAAAGTACAGAAGGTGGGAATTGCTGTATTGGTTGCATTTTCATAGAGATATGACCAGAAAGATGGAAGCATATGTAGCATCAGCTATATTGTCTGCTTGACAGAGCAAATACTTCAACTCGAGCAAAGAACCATTCACTTCGACCTCATCTTCGTGATTTTATGAAAAATCCAACAGATTAAATCTAATGGTCTAATTGCAAGCAATGAACCTAAATGATGGGAAGTACTAACACCGAGTAGAAGAGAATCGAAGAGCATCGTCGCAAAGCATCAAGTCACCCATCTCATCCAATATTCCAAAACGCCCCATCACGATCTCTAGCCATAGCCATGGATCTAACCAAAGAGAACTTCTAATGAACGACTAATTCTCCCGCTTTAGAACAGCTCTCAAAACCCAAGCACGGGAGCCATCAATGCATCATCAGCTCCTTCAGCGCAAAATCGAACTTCTCGTCGTCACTCCCAGGATCAATGACACTTCAGCTGAAGTTGAGTCTAGCTCCCAGGGCTCGAAAGGAACCATGTCTGCAGGACAGATGGTTCCGTTTGGTGGGAGGGTACCGTTCTGAAAGTATGCTCGGATGGTACGTGCTGTGCAGCGGGAGGGACAGGACAGTGTGGTGTGCTGGGTTGTGTTAGCTTCGTGTCAACGAGAGAAGAAAGAAACAGAGGGGGATAGGGCTGCGTACACCGTAAGAATCTTGAATCATGACCACAGAGCCAGGAAATCCCTCTGCATTTGCGATCGCGCTACGAAGTGGCGTGACGTTGTCCGCTATATTGGCTATGAATAGAATCGGATGTGAAGTGTTGCCTTCAAAGGGACCTATCCTCATGTTAAGAGATGAAGATACCCCGCCTTCGGGTGTGTGAGAAAAACGTACCTGTGAACTGCCATTTCGCCTTGATCTTCCATCCCACACACCCCATAACCAGGCTTGCCATCGAAGAACCCGCACTCCTACTCACATCCAGCAACTTTTTCGCGTAAGTCTCGAACCCTTCAACATTATCCGCTACACTAAGTCCGTCAGAGCAAATGATTGCTTTTCTTGCGTCAGCTGAGCCCTCAGCTTCTGGGACTTCTGGGGTGGGATTCCTTGGGTTGGTTGGATTATCTTGATGGCTCTCGCACACCGGCAGCTGTTCACCGCCTTGAGATGTGAGTCTGATGAATGGTCGACCGTCTCCGGATTCAAGAGCAGCAAGTGACTCCGCAAGCGAAGGGAACATCACCAGTGGTCGGTAAAGTGCAGATGTGATCAAGCGTTTGACTTTCGAGTATGTCACGATCTCAGGTCGAAGATTCGAGGAAGCTGATGCTGAGACGATAACAGGATGTTTTTTGATATTTTCCAGCAGAGACTCCAATCGAGTCTCGATCGCTTCCGGACTTGAAGCATAGAAAGCGCACCATTTCGGCCCAGCAAGGTGACAAAACCGGTAGAACGAATCCATGACTTTATCCGTATCCTGCAGAAAGTGCGTCGGAGCTCCCGAGACAAGATCTCTCGCATCAACATTCCCGTCATTTACCATCCGTCCAACTTTATCAGGAAAGAGACTTGCGAACGTCGTACCCAGGAATGTGCCGTAGCTGAAGCCCCAGTACTTGAGTTTAGATTCGCCGAGCTTTTCCATTATGTGCAGCATGTCTCTTGCTGCGGATGGAGTGCTGACGAACCGAGCTGTGTCTCCGAGCTGAGTTGTACATTGTTCAGATAATGCTGTGGCGTGGGCATAGCTATCATAGATTGTGCCAGGATGTGCATCAAGGACTGGTGGCTCTTGAAGGTCCCAGAGAAGGGATGAGGTTCTGGATGTTGAGGCGTTCCAGCAGCTAAGATGGGGAGTTGTAGCTCCTACTCCGCGAGGATCAAAGCTAATTATGTCCTGAACTTCTCAATATATCATATTAGTCTGGAGTGTAAAGGAATACCAACATGATTTCTTCCTACGACATACTGGTAGTATGGTCCCAGTCGCTTGACGAACCAAGCTCCACTTCCACCTGGCCCCCCTGGATTGATGAACACAGGGCCCTTGTAGTTTGCTCTCTCAGTCGCATTGAGTCTGACAATCGCGATTGTTGCTCGTCTAGGATCAGATGGATCCAGCCAATCGAGGGGGACCTAAGAAGGGATGTCAATAATCAAGAAACATCGCATCGCTTGTCAGCCCGCAAAACTCACTTCTAGTCTAGCACAATCAAACTTGCTATAGCATGGATACCATACTATGTCCTTCGAAGGCTGAATCTGTCACCCAGTGAGAGGCTGCCACCATGTTGGGACCACGTATCGCGAACTCACCTCTCCCCATCTCCACCCCGCTACCCCGGATTTCACCTCTCTGAACCCGGTCCACAACCCACGTAAATGACACAGAGCAGCTCCAAATTCCATTCCAAGGAACGAGCCCACCGCAAGAGTCAATATGAGACTTCCTATGATCAACAGACAGACAATCGCCCAAAATTGCCATGGCGCTCTCCGGAAGACGCGGCTCTTCGTGGCTGGGGGTTTCGATTGATCACATGAACCGTGTCGCCGCCGTCCTTCAGGGTAGAAAAGACTGGTTGTGAAATCCATCGCGGTTGATGCTATTGTATCATCTGGATCTTGACGGCGACACGGTATCGATGTAGATCCAAATTTAAAAGGACAAAGTCTAAATTCCAGATGAAGGTTCCTGCCCAGCCCAGACAGCGTTATCTTATCTGATACTGGAAGTTGCGGTCAGCAGTCTGAGTGGTTGGAGGATTAAGCGAGGGCAGGGATGCTGGTGTTTTCTTTTCTTTTGAGAAGGTTGAAATTTTGAAGGTAGTGATGCAAATGAATTGAAGAGACTGTAAATTGCGAGGAAAGTGCGCTCAAAAAAAGTCATGAGAAGAGTATGAGACTAGCTGACCAATTGACACGTTGGCATTTCCTATCCGTGTTACACGCGGCCGAACAAAATTGTAAATAAGGTACGACGTTGCTCCGAGAAACCTTCGCGGGCTTGGCACACACCAAGAGTCGTACAGCAGAACCCAGCAAGCTTCAAAAAAGCCCCAATCAAGTCAGCAGCTGTGTAGCCAGTAATCCAGGAGTCTCAGCGCATTCGTCCGGGGTGCGATGTGCAGAGGAAGTCTGCCTAAGAAGGATAATCCCGACCCTGGACAGGCCAAGCACAACAGGATATGGAGACTTAAGAGCACAAGTCGATATCATTGACAAGACTAAATCAGAGAATGTTTGTTTTAGATCTTGCGTAAGACTCCAAAGCCAAAATGATACATGAGCTCTTTAAAAATGCAAATCACGGGACGCTGACATGGATGCCAGTGACATCAAGTCTCGAAATTGTGACCGTCGCGTATATTGGTCTTCTAGAGATATTGCCTGCTGATCACCGTTGGCATTAGCTAATTCGCCCTGTTTCTTTGAGGATACAGCTGTTGCTTGGCATTCTTCACGACTTGAAAACGTTGTGCTTATTATTTTTGATGTTAGTATGAGAGAGCAGCTAGCAGAGGATATGTGTATATAAATCTCTTTGGAACCGACGTCCTTTGCTATGAGTCGAAGAAAAGTATCTGAAAGTATCGACAAAGGCTCTTGATCTGTATGGTACCAGAACAAGATCTTCTACCAGCTACCAGAACGAACTATATGGCTACATATGATATTCCCCAATTTCCACATCTTTGCTTTGATTTTGTCCTTGATAACTCGCTGCAACCTCACATGTATTCTCGACGTAGGCAGCAAGATAATCGTTCCATCCGTTGAGTGAAGCTTCAGATAGGCTTCAACAGGAGGTTCAAGTCCATACCATATCTCAGTGCTTTCCTGAGCCAAATGAGACATTTTCGCTCTTTGCTGTTTTATGTTGTTTGCAATTTCAGAGACTGTGACCTCGTTTCCAGAACGGTAATGAGTGTCCAGGAGGTCATAAATGCGCTGAGCGAGTCCACCGCTACTATATTGGTTTATAGAGCAGGCACCAATAATTTCAGTCATACCGCCTTGCTTGGGAAGAGGTATTGATAAGCATTGCTCCATAGTCGAGGGTACAGCGCAGCAGCAGTTCAAGAGAATTAGAACATCGGATGACGCGGACACAAGGTCTCTCAAAGCCTGGGTGGGATAGAACCATGTATCCGTGCTATTCACAGATTTGAGGTCTGGTATTGTCGCGCTATTCCCATATTAACAGGTCATTCGATGCAGGGAATATTGCTGGGCTGTATTTAACTTACTAGTCATCCTCACCAAGTCCACACCATATTAATCCTGTGTCCTCTATGTAACTCCCGTGACCAACGTAGAATACCACAAGAACAGTATCTGGGTCCGAATAGAACTGAATCCAACTTTGTATGTATCTCAAGAACGCATCACCTGGGGAGCTGAAGGGGATTTGGAAAATATCCACGTCAAACCCGTAGCACTTTGTCAACATGTAAAACATGTCACACGTGTACATACCACATTGATGGTCGCCGGAAGTGCACCTGTTTTGATCGTACTGCTGCCATAGGACGCACAGCCCAACTCTCCGCTTGTACTGTTTTCTTGCCATATTTCGTGATGTTGTGGTATAACTCGAGGGATGATATATTATATGTTTGCCGTGGGGTCGAGCAGACTCCAAAAGCATAGACAGAAATAGCGACAATCGTGTAAAATGGAAGAAAAACGAAAGAGGACTCCTCATGAGAACCAGAATTAGTATATCGTGCGGCCGCGCCATTAGAATCTTGACTGGAGACTGAGACGCTAAATGTTCACTATAGCAAATGCGCAAGCTGCGGAGAAATCGCGGAGCTAGCACGTACAATTCCTGGGACCGTTAATTGGAACAAGTTTTCAGAACTCGTCAAGTTTGAAAAGAAACTTATTACTCGGTTTGAAACTAATTTTATGCGTCTTTCCACAGATTCGAGGAATATTTCCTATGTGTCGGAGATGTGAGGTGGGGACCACCAACCTTGAATTCTACGCGAAATCATAACTAAACGGCGAGCAGCGATGCAGCATTTCAAAAAGACCTCTGAATCAAAATTGACAATTTTTTGATCATCGATACATTATTTTTGTTCACTTCTGTTCAATCTTCACACAAATATTTCCCACATCTCACGTTGTTGTTGGAGAATTTCGCTTGCCATACAGCGGTCCAGGCAGCATATTAAAGGAATCAAAGGTGAACAGGACCTACCCACTTCGGACAACGGTCAGCAGAATCCATGATATAAATCTTTCAAATATCTGCGTATGAAAATAAATTCCTTTCGTCGTGTTTTGTGTAGTATAGACAAGAGCCTAATTTGTTCATATCATATTTTCCTACATTCCATGAAAAGATGAGAGTTCTGATCACCATCAGAACGCGTCCACCACAAAGCTATCTGTTGTCCAAAATTCCTTCCAAGCATTGACCCATTTCGACTGGACTTCTTTCAGCCAATCTTCAAACGTGATTTGCACGATCTTTCTGCTTTTCTTGCTTTCCACCTCGCCACCATCTCTAACGCTACCATTATCCCAGTCCACAAATTTCATCACGCCCTTCTCAAAACCCAGCCAATTCTCAATCGGGCCTCTAATATACTTGTGATCTTCTCCACAAAACAGTCTCCAACTCTTCCAGTCAGCATCCTTGCAACTCGTTCTCTGTTTCCAACAGCTCTCGCAGAGATGACAGTCAGTGCACATGATGCAGAAGTAAAGTGATCCAGCGTTCCAGCTGTAGTAGTCTGTGGAACATCCACCGCAACGAATAGGGAGTCCAATAGAACGGTTGTCGACATTACTAAAGCCAATGGACCCCACAGCCGAACGAGACCCTGGGTTCTCTTTCTCGCCGCCAGAGTCGTTCGTGGCGTCACCATCATTTTCGTCTCTCCAAGGAGCATCGTAGTCTGAAACCTCCAAGAACTGAAGAGTATATGCAATTCTAGTTTCTCTAGTCAACCCAGGGACAAGTGCCAGCGTTTTGGCTAGCTGACGGAACCCCATGCTGTCATTCTCGGTCGTCTCATCCGTTAGAGCCTCGATGCAGCTTTGGAACGTCTTCTCCATATGGGTTTGGAAGTCTTGAGATGATGCCATTACGCGCATCATGACCGCCAGCGATATGGAGGTTTGTGATTGATATGGATTGAAATCCTCGATCATAGCAAGCTGGTGCTCCAATGCCAATTCCTTCATCTCCCCATAGAGCGCAATCTTCTCAGTCCCCTGATTGGTCGATCGGAACTGCAATGTCAGAACATCGGCTAGCTGAAGTCGACAGTCATAAAGGGTTACAGTATCCCAATTATGCTTGTACTTGCGAAAGTACTCAGCGAACATTTCGCGCCACAGTCTCTTCGATTCTTCAAAGTCTGGAAAGACAGATCTATGGACCTGGGCAAGACTGCTCTGAATGAACCTCCGTTCGCCGTACAGCTTGTAGTATGGGGCTGACAGAATCTTGTCGTATGTTCCGATCAGAAAATCTTTGTCGTTGCATTCCCAAGCAGCTCGTTGGATTCTGCGATTGGGATCTAGTCCATTGTAGTCTAGCCACCCTCGCAGCTCTGTCACATGGACCTTCCTGACTAATTCGATGATCCTCTTCCACTCTCCTTTCTTCTCAAAATGTTCGATGATCTCGTCCAGGATCTCAGTCCAGATTGCGAACTCGTTGGCAGCCTCCACTTTCAACATGGTTACGACAGCTGCTTCCACATTTCCCATCTTGACCTCACAACGTGCACGAGTGGTAACCAACCATTGATATTGCCACTCATCGTCGATGCTTTCGCTGTATTTTTTTACTTCCTCTTTCCCGTGGTACAACGCAAGACAGTTGTCGATTGCCTCGTAACACTTCCTCAAGTTGTCTTCTGCACTCTCCTCATCTGCATAAGGACTGAGGAGAATGAAGTACGAGTTGGCGATCTGATACAAAGCATCATATCGTTCGATGTCCGATTCTGCCGTTATCAAACTCTCTTCCAGGTTCTCGAGAGCATTCTCGTAATCGCCGACATTGAGATAGGCTCGTCCAATCATCAGTAAAGCATTTGCTGTCTTCTGTAACTCAGGGAAGAGATTGGCGATGATGGTGATCTCTTCTCCGCTCCTGGTGCCCTCGTCGAACACTTCTTCCGCTTTTGCTGTCTACATACTGTTAGCATCTACACCTAGATTGTAAAGATCTTGATACATACCAAGCGGAATGAGCTGATGGCAAAGTTGGCTCCTTGTTGAATTGCACCGTAATCCTTGGCAACGAACCAGTTCTGTATATGCTGTTTGACTAGCCACATCAAAAAGTCGTCCTCGTCGCTACAAAGTTGCATCCACTCTATGATCTCGTCACTGTACTCTTTCGGCAGACTTCCCGCTGCTTTCCTGATCCATAAGGCAAACCGTGCGAAGAATTCCTTCTGGAGATTGAAGCCATGTTCTCCAAAAATGTTGGTATCCGGCATTACTGACATCCGTACCTCCAGTGCCCTCAAAGCTTTCCTCTTACAATCCATGAGGCTGTGCAGAGACTCGATGACGACTTTCACGTCGCTATCTGATGCCTTCTCGACATCAATGGCCAAAAAGTGTTGCAGCCAGAAGTTGACTGAGTAATGCTGAAAATTCCAGATATGCACGCCTGCCGCAGCATCATCAAACTCTTCCTGAGTGACAAGTAGAGAGCGAACAGCAGTCTCAAATATTTTCAAATGTGCAGATGAGGGCGTGCTTCGCAGATCCATTCCCTCAGCCTCCGCACTGCGGAAATACTCTCGCATGACACGATCCTGAAATTTCAGTGGCGACATGATCCAGCTGTCGTATTTCAGCGGTTCTTCGTACAACATCTCCTCGTCGGACTCGCTACTACTGCTCGCGGAATCGTCACTGGAATCAAATTCAAGTTCGTCCCATTTAGGTTCCCCATCGTAAATCCCAACTTCTAAAATCCTGGCAAACTATTAGCAATGAGTAAATGTCCGATTTCAACATCATCCTTACCTAGAACACCGCGTATCGATTTCTTCTTCCAAGCTTACGGATGTTCCTCCCGGGATGAGCGCCAACATAGCCAGCGCCTCACCCAGAGTCAGGGGTTTCATGCTGTACGAGGCAAATGCAAACAGCGTTTTCAAAGCAGTGAATTGCTCAGCGCTACGATAACTCTGGCAGTCATGGAGCAAGCTGTCGTACATGTTCATCAAACCGATGGGGATTCTCGACAATTCCTTTACAATCAAGGTTTCCCTCCCAAGTTGATCCAATCTCGGGAGGACGTGGTCAATATAAAGGAACGCTACTCCTGATCAGCAAATCTGTTCTACGAGAGAATTTCTTGGGCAACATACTGTCCGCTTTCATCAGTAATTCCGTTGCAATCGTCTTCACCATCCGCTTCCGCAACCGCTCCAACTTCGGAAACCTCTTGCAATTCTCGATAATCACTTTCCACAAATCCCCACCTGATTCACAAATTTTCGAAGTCCTAATTTCAATCTCGCTGGGTCGCAGCGGCTCCAAAGCACTCAAGATAGCAGTCGTTTTCCGACTCGTAAACACGATCTGAATCGCCAGCTCTTCGACTCTAATGGAAGTGAAAAGTCCAAGGAGACCCTCGCAGTCTTCAGAACTCATCTCATCCAACCCGTCCAGGACCAAGAACAATCTCTGATCTGCATCCTTCGGATATCTTTCCGCGAAGAAAGGTCTCCAGAGCTCATAGTTTTCCAAGTTCTCATAATGAAACATATCCATCCGCTTCACCTCCGCCGCCACCTCGTCGCGGTATTTCACATCATTCATCGCAGTCTGTATCACCACCGTCCTCAACATATTCTTCGCCTCTCGATAAAAGTCATTATCCTCTTTGAAAAGATAGTACGCCACTGAGGTCCGCGGGTCATCTTTTGTGAATTCCAGTAGATTGCCAATAATCGAATATGCCGCATGCGACTTGCCAATCCCAGGAGGTCCATGAATCCACAAGAACGGCGAATCGCCCTCCAGAAACATCTGGTACGAAGTCTCCTCTCGGATCCACGAAAAAGTCCCTTCCACAAACGTCTTCTGCACCTCCTGCAACATTACTGCCGGTTCACCTGGAACAGCAAAAGCCGTTTTAATCAAACTCAATGCAGCAGTTTTCTTCGCTCCTGGATCCAGCGTCAGGTTTGCCCCCCGCACCATCTCATTCTGCTTCTTAAGCTCCTCTTTCCTCAGAATCCGTTGCATCTTCTTCAGAATATCAAGGGATTCGCCCTGTGCTATTGAAACGTTTTGCACCATGCTTTGGGTCTCGATACCAACTTCGAGGGAGCGAGTCCCTATTTGGAGACTCTGCATGGAGATGATGGTGAGGTCTTTGACATCTGTTTTGGTCTCCATTACGGTTGCGAGGGTGGCGAACATGGTTGCTGATTCGAGGCGTTGGATGTTGGTTTCTAGTGTGGTGTAGTCGCCTTTGATGTCGCCGTCAGCTCCCTTGTAGAGGGCTTTGAGCCAGTGTTCTAGCAGCATTAGTGAGAATAGTCATAAAAGTAGAGATGTTTTCTCGACTCACTGAATCTCCCCTCGGTAACATATTTCGTCGCTGTACCGCAGAGTCCCATCAAAGAACTGAATACTCGCATCAAGATAGTTCTGTAATTCTTGGCACTCGGTAGCTTCGATTCCAGCAAGGACAGTCGCTCAAGCATGGAGCTCATGATATCGAAGAATGCTGCAATCTGGTCATAATCTTCGGATACATTTTTCGATGCCTGGCAAGTGTAAGTGTTCTATATAATTTAAAATTCAAAAGCAATTCTCATTACCTTCATAACATAAGTAAACGCCGTCAAAATCGTCGCACTCGGCGGAAACGCCTAAACATCCCCAACAATCAGACCCACAACTCTCCCATCTCACCAAACACCCAACTCGATCAATCAACCTACCGTACTCGCAGCAGTCGCAACATTCTCCGCAATCGACTGAATCACATCTGAATTCCTACTTATCGCCGACCGAAATCTATCCGTCAATCCTTTATTATGGCGATATTTATTGAACGAATCAACTTGTCGCTCCTGCTCTGCTTTGATGGTTGCGATATCCCATTTCATCTGTGGTAAGTATTTGATGTTTGTTCCGGTATCTTTACAGTATTTGTCAAGGGCTTCTTCCCAGACTACTCCGATATCTGAATCTTCCTGATCCATGGTGAGATGTGCAAACAAGCCAGTGGCGCACTCAAAATGTGGGAGCCGGCGGCTCTCCTCTTGACTTGTGAAAGGAAAGAAAAGAAGAAGACAAAAGCGACGCTCAAGATAGCTGGAGTTTGAACAGAGATCTGATGAACAAAAGGGTTCCTGTTGGACATTTCAAATCGAACAAGACTTAAGAATCGTTTCAGCTAGCCAAATTCAGTATCCAGTTCGTGTGCGGCGGGGTAGAAACCCCTGTAAGGATCCCTGAGCCTTATGCCAGCTTGTCCGCTCCAGGCTTCGGCTTCAGAGAACATCTCCTGTTTGCCCTGGACACGGGAACTCAAAGTAAAGAGAATAAACAAACTGAAGGCAGATTAGCGAGGAGCTAGGCCACATGAAAGAAGCAAAGAAAGGGGCTGCTCGCTTAATGTAGGTTGAGCTTCGTAGAAACCAGATTCAATTTTAGAGTTAGAGAGTAACGCAGAATGAGTTGCGTGAGGATAATTTGAAAAATCTACAGCCGGCGACCACGAACAACTTAGCATGATTCTTCATACTAAATCCGAAAGAAGATAAATCGACCCTCAATTGATTACAGCTGAAAGAGATCATCGAAGTTGTTTGGGCTCAACCTTGAGCGAGTCTAATACTTTCAGCCTGTATTTACAGCGCTCTGAGCCCCAAGGAACTTCAAACACACTTCAGAGTACCCCATTCTTCAGCGTCTAAAGCCTAAAAAACTGACCCCGCCAGATTCTAGCCAAGATTCTCCGGACTATGAAAACCCCAGCACCTATCGGACCTCGCCTGAAGCACCCCTGTCCACAAAATTCATCCTCTTCACATGTTCCTATTCGGGTAAGACTCAACGTTACACATCTGTCAGAGCAACAACACCACATCAGAATTTTCATCTTCACTCATCTTTCTTTCAAAACCTTTCTCTCAACTCACTCTCATACTCAGACCCAGAGAGAAAAGGTCAAAATGTCAACCCTCCCCCACCACAGCAACTGGGTAAACGGCGCGCACCAACCCCCAACCGAAGACCGCATAACCATCATCAACCCCGCCACCGAACTCCCCCTCTTCACCATCGACTCCACCCCCCTCCAAACAGTGCAATCCATCATCCACTCCTCCCTCCAAAACTTCACCTCAGGAACATGGTCCTCCTCCCCCTCCACAACGCGGTACACCGTCCTCTCCACCGCCGCGCTCCTCCTCCGCTCCCGCCTCCCGCACTTCATCGCCCTCGAAACCCAACAGACCGGCCGCCCCATCCGCGAGATGAAAGCCCAACTCTCTCGCATCCCAGAATGGCTCGAGTACTTCGCCTCGCTAGCACGCACCCACGAAGGGCGCGTTACGCCCTTCAAAGGCCCCGTGGTAAACACCCTGACCAGACTCCCCCTCGGCGTAGTCGTTCAAATCACGCCCTGGAACCACCCCCTCCTGATAGCAATCAAGAAGATCGCCGCCGCCCTCGCAGCAGGCAACTCGGTGATTGTCAAACCCTCCGAATCAGCCCCGCTTTCCGTCCTCGAAATGGGGAAACTCTTCCAGGAAGCTGGCCTCCCCGACGGAACTCTGCAAATCATCTGCGGCTATGGGAAAGAAACCGGGAAATTTCTCTGCGAATCCCCTCTGATAGCGAAGATAGACCTCACAGGCGGTCTAGCAACATACGCAGCTATCGCCCCCAACGCAAGCAAGAACCTCATCCCCATCACAGCTGAGCTCGGCGGCAAAGCACCAGTGTGTATCTTCCCCAGCGTGCCAGTCCCCAAAGCCGTGCAAGCCGCCCTTTTCGCGAGCTTCATCGCCAGCGGCCAAACCTGCGTAACAGGCAGCCGACTCCTCGTGCACTCCGCCATCTACGACGAGTTCGTCAGCCTGCTAGTCGAAAGGACGAAAGCCTTAAGAGTAGGCGACCCCATGGACGAACGTACCCAGATTGGAGCCGTCATCTCACGCGCGAGTGTGGAGCGCTGCGCCTCGTTCGTTATGCAGGCTGTGATTGAGAATGGGAATGTCCTCTGTGGAGGCGGCCCTACCCGCGTTGATGGGAAAGGGTTCTTCTTCCAGCCTACACTCATCGAATCCTCTCCTGAAAGCAATCTCTCCTGCAACGAGGTCTTCGGTCCCGTAATCGCCATCATTCGCTGCTCCTCCGAAGAAGAGATCATTCGGATCGCAAATTCCACCTCTTTTGCGCTCGGTGCGTCAGTTTGGTCTAACGATTTCGCACAGGCGCATCGGGTGGCGGAGAAGATCGATGCGGGGATCGTGTGGATCAATGGGCATCATTTGAATGATCCGTCGAGTCCGTGGGGTGGGTTCAAGGAGAGCGGGATGGGGAAGGAGAATGGCGTGGAGGCGTTTGAGAGTTATTCGAGGGTGAAGAGTACGATTATCAATTATGGGCAGGAACCGACGTGGTTTGATGATGAGGTTGAGAATGCTAGATATGGATAGATAGAAATGCATATACATGATAAACTATCATTGCAAGGCCTATTTCACGAGTCATCTCAAACTCTTCTAAGCATATCCTTTTTGGCATTGAAAGAAGTTGTCGTACGAGAAGTATAACTACGCCATCGAGGCCAAACGCCATATGGCAAAGAGCAGCACCAGCAAACAACACGTCCTGACATACAAACCATCACTAACTTACACTACACTACAAAGCCTTCAAATCCAACCAACCAAGTCCAACTTCAAAGCACTCCCCCTCCCCCCAACCTCTCAACTCTCCCACTCTCCCCACCCCACCCCAAATCAAAAGTCCCACCCTCCCTTCCGAGCTCGTCATCTTTCCACTCACTCAGACACTCTATCTTTCTTCCAAAACCCTGCCCTAGAGAGAGGAAGAAAACCAGTGGAAATTATGTCTCTATTTTACTACGCGGATGCATATCTCGGAAATGAAAGCTTACTCGAGAGTAAGTACTGGTCATTGAAGTTACAACTTACAAGCAGGCTGACACACCCTGTAGCGAGAGAGATGGTGTGCAGGTTCAGGTAAGTGCGTGGGTACCTTTAACACTAGAATTCACCCGACTTCCAGAGCAGTGCAGGGGATGTTAGGGGCATTTCCAACTTTCATCAATATTAGTACATTTGTTAGGCCAGTTAGTTTCATGTCCATTCTCATATTCATATCGACGTGATGAAACAATCAAAAACACTCTGGCAGAAGGAGGAAAATAGCAGTAGTCGGTGGTTTATTTTCATTTGCTTTCTTTCTTCCTAGTTTCGTGTATCATATCACATTTTACTTCTTGCTCAAGTTCATACAAGCAAGTAACTTTCCCAGCAAAGAGCTTTCTTCCCATCACATCACATCACAGCACAGCTCTCAAAATCACCAATCGATTGCTTTCCCTCTCCACGAATCCCCCTCATCCCCATCTACTGAATGACCTTCCTTCCATGCCTCTCAACCCACTCCGCAGGCAAGCTCTTACTCGAGCGCTTCTTCAAAGGCTTCTTCATCGTCGGCGTCTGCGTACGTCTCTTCTCCACGGCCTCAATCTCATTTCCAGCAGATCTCTTCGAGATACCACCAGCAACACACTTCCCCCCGTTGAACGCCGCATTCGCAGCAGCCTTCCACAAAGCCGTAACATCATTCACCATATCCAGCGTATAGAACAACCTACAATCCGCTTCCTCCCTCACAAACTGCGCCGGCAAGCCATCATCCAGATTACCCGGCAGGATGTTATCTCTCACATTGACGCCGCTGCTGGAGGCGCGGTTAATGGGGTAGCTGGTGAGGCGGTTGAGGATGGCGGCTTGGGCGGCGGACGCAGTGCGGAGTGCGGAGTTGGCGTATTGGAAGATGTCTGACCAGGCGAGGATCTGGGCGCCTTTGATACCGCCGACGCCCTGGATGGGGCCGGGTTGAGGGCGGCCACCCATAGCGATGGATTTCACGCCGGCTTGGGTGCGCATGAATTCTGTGAAGAGGGTGCAGGTTGAGGCGCAGTAGCCGTCCAGGAGCTGGTAGATGTCAGTACACAAAGCAAGATTACGGGACATGGGTGGGCATACCATGATGATGTTCTCGGCTTCAAAAGGCTGCGTGAAGTTCTTTCTGCTTCTATAGCCAGTCACGTCTGTGCCTAGACCAAAAGTGTCGTTGCTGGTGGTGAGTGGATCATCCAAGTTCCACCTCATGATCTCGGTGTAGTTCACACCATCAATGACGTTCGGCCCGAACTTATCCTGGAAAGTCAAGAATGGCTGGTTCGTCAAGTTGAGATCGTAGCGGTAGTTGAAGACGCTCTCGTACTGGTTAATGATATCCGCAGATGCTGTATCAGGATCAAAGTTTGCAGAGTTGGCCGAGTAAATCTCTGCGATTGCAAGGAAAGTGTCGCTTTCTCTCCATCGAGAGTATCCATCTTGGACAATTGATGGAAACAACTGTCTGAATAGATCGTAGCCTTGGAGAATGTAACCGCCACCGTTGGCGCTGAGATCAACAACGAGCTTAGTCTTTCCATCACGCTTTGCAGCAGCAAAGAAGTCTTGAGCGACAGTTTGGAATTCAACAATCGACTCTGACTCGAAAGCGAGAAGACTGATGACTGCGACATCCTCGAATCCGGTCCCGTTGAGGTAGTAACCGGAGACAATTCCGTCACTGGTGATGAGGATGGGTGCTGGATATCCTGGGTTAACCACCTCAGCAGCGGCAGGCTCATCCTCGATCTCTTCTTCAGCTACCTCGGCGGCATCAGCTCCGGTGAAAGATTTGGGACCGGTGCAGAATCTTTGGTAAAATGAAGCTCCGTCTGTAACCGCACTGAACAGTCCCTTGACCTTGGCAATATTCTCCGTGACGAGCGTAGTGCCGTTGGCGAACGTGAAGGTAGTGTTTGATCCAGGATAGATGTATCTAGGGACCATTAGTAAAGCTTGAAAAATTAAAGAAGGAAGCTTACCGGATACGTCCACCGGCTGAGAAATAGCCCGTTCCAGTGCCACCTGCTTCGAAAGCCTTCTCGTAAAACATAGTGTTATACGCAGCATCCGCATCTTGATTGAAAGACGCAGTGTAGATGAAGTCGGCCACATATTTCGATGCTTCGACTCCATTGATCTGTGTGACAACCGAAGCTGTTGATGGAGATGCCTTTACGTCTTCTGCATATTCGTTAGCCAGTGTCAAACTTTTCGGTAGCAAAACTTACCATAGAGCTTGATCACTGGGAGCGAAGTTCCATCCTCACTAATCGACACCAAAGATCTCTTTCTGCCCCACTCAAACGCCTTGGTGAGCGCATCCGGATAAAAGACAAAGTGACCATCGTGTCCCCTCGCGAACACCTGGTACAGATCTTCTTGGAATTCTGTAACTCAATCAGCCAATGCTCCATGCGTACCAAAATTAGCTCTCATACCGTATTCATTTGCATATTTGTTAGCTTGGAGGTTCGCCTTCACAGATGCCAGATATCCAAAGATGTCATGTGGCGGGTAAAAGTAGTCGGCAGGGGGGTTCTTCTTCCATGCCGTGTCTGAAACCACATCAGTTAACCGAAATCGCTCGCTCGTTGGTAATCTACTTACCACTTTGCCATTCAATGTAAGGAACCATGCTATCCACTAATTGGAGTGCAGCAGTCTTGTTCAAGGGAACGGAATTCAGGCAGTCGTGGGCCAATTGGGCAGCCACAGTTGGTGTAGCTAGCAAACAGTCAATTTCTGGGGTGCAAATGGATGTGATAAAACATACCAGATGGAGAAGCAGCTCTTTGGACTGAAGACGAACTGCTCACGAGTGCACATGCTTCAGTCAAGCTTGCCGAAGCCGAAGTAGAAACAGACGTGGCAGAAGCAGTGTTCGATGGCGGAGCCGTAATTGAAGGGCCCGAAGAAGCACTCGTCGCCGCGATGCAATTGCAAGCACTCGACAATCTCACCGAAAGAGCACCATTCTGGTTCTGTTTGCAGGCATTGAGGGCATACGACGGGATGGCAGTAGCAGCAACACTTCCCGCGGTAAAAGTGGAACAGAACTCTCGTGCGGATGACAGGCGACCGGGGGTTTGAGTCGCTCGCAATGCGCGGAGACAATTGTCTGCTGCGCAGTCGCCGGCGGCCAATGTCGCGAGGACGAGGGTACTGAGGACGTACTTCATGGTGGGAAGAGGAGCAGGCAGTGAGTAAGTGAGCGACTGGAGGGCACAAACTGCGAACGAGGGGAGTTCAATGGCTGCAGGCAGCCCCAGGAGAGGAGGAGAAGAGGGAAGAAGAGAGAAGGGCAGGGCTGGTTTATATCTTGCCTACCTACTTTATCCTCGCCGCCATTCTATCACGTACGTACCTACCTAGGTACCCTTACCTACCTTCCTGTACGTCCCTGGATTCACGGCAGAATTGCATGTCCAATTCCCAATTCCCAAGTCCCAACTCCAAAGTGGAAGGTCTTGGTCGCATCCCCGCCCTGCATCGCCAAGGGACCTTCTCAAAGCGGCCTGGTCCCACTGTAGGGTACAAGCATTGCGGCTGTGGGAAGGTTAACAGACGGCTGATCGTTAGTGCCAAGAAGATAAGCTTAAGAGACAGACCTGGTGGACCACCAGACAGGCCTGTTTGTGTGGAGAAATGGACGGACGAGCGAGATTAATTTCCCCTGACACGCCCAGATGTGATTGGCTGAGGCGGCAATATGAGGAGTAGATATGCAGAAAATATGCAGAAAATATGCAGAAAATATGCAGAAAATATGCAGAAAATATGCAGAAAATATGCAGCGACTGCATACATTATGCAGAAATTCACAACGTAAACATGCGCACTTACCGTGATGTTGGACGCCGTTGGTTGACTGGCCCAACGCTGATTGAGATTGGATGGATGCCTGCAGGTGAAGGTTCACGTCGCGGAAGCTGGCAGGATACTGTAAGGTCGGTCAAGCCCCTTAATTGTCAAAACTTTATATGTGTATGACGACGCAATTTGCTGGAAGGTGAGACGATCAGTTGTGTTTCCTTCCTGCAATGAGGCTAATCCTCATCGGTTGACGTGGATGGGATTCATAGATGGGATGAGTAAAGTATCCTAGATGGGATGAAAGGAAGGACGGTCGTGACAACCATGGAGAGTTGCTGCGCAGGTGGAGGACCGGCGCTTTCACTCCGGGTGGCGGCAAACGGCTTCGACGGCCAAGGCAAGCCACACTCTAAATCCATGTCACATGATGGCATGGGCACTTTGGAAATATCTACCTACCCCTAGCCACCCGAGATGTGGTGGGTAGGTAAAGATGGAATTGTAGATGACTCTGCTGATCGGAATGGCAGCTTAATTATCCGATTCCAGGCTCATGTTTGTGCCGAGAGATGTGTCAAAAAAGACAGAATAAAGGCGGTTCGGCTAAACGATGATCCTGTTGACCCTCATGATCGATCGTCAGTTCCTTAAGCATCATTTGACAGTCATAATTTTACAGGATCAACAAAGCGGAATTTGGTGCTACTCGAGGAGCTTCACTCTAAGTTGAACTAGGAATTGTTAGTCCGATGTTGCGGCTTTGAGGGTCGTTTCATGTCACCGTTACTCAATAACTTACCTCACTCCATCACACTCAGACCAAGGCAACTCCCACGACACCTCACTTTAATAAAAAGTTCCCTGGCAGCATTTTCAACATACTTATCCTTAAAGCCCAAACTAGTAATCTAGCGTCATTTCAGTATCGAAATTTGAGAAACTTGGAAAAATGATTGCACATCATGGGCTCGCTCTGTCGAGTAAATGCTGAAATCTGTTGAAATACCACACCAGAAATCGACACATGAAGCAAATCGTTGAGTGAGAGAAAGGCCTGCCAGTGAGCAATGATTCTTAGACTGTAACTCTTTTAGTGTCTGTAACAAATACTTACAAGGGATTTTGCACACGGAGACATACATGCCTTCTCTTCCAGACAGGTTCTGCTCCATCCAACTTTTGCCAGGCTTCATCCACATCGTCAGGTACAAAGAAATGAAGTATGTCCCAGAGTGAATTTGAAATTTTCAGATTCGTATCTTTCCTTATTTCCCACTTTTACACGTCTATCTCTCTTCGTCCCTTTCTTAGATTAGCGAACCACTGATAAATCAATAGTATAGCGTAAGTAGAGAGACAAACTAGATGAGTAGCATCTAGCACAACAATTACTGATATATTGATCTAGCATTGGAAGAACTACTAATTCCTAAAGAACCTCGGATCTGACAACTTTCCTCTTCACCTTAAACACCCACCCAACTAGAATTCTGACAGCGACCCAAAATCAGCAAGAATGGGCTATCAACGACGGAAGCCAACGCACGAGCTTCGCAGACCAGATCCGCTACACCGCATCAGCACCAAGGCAGAAGACATACGTCAACCAAAGAAGATGCAACGCTCTCTTCTTGGTCTGGGAAGACGACGATCTGGGCAAGTGATATGAAGCTGACAGGCTGAAAGGTGTTTTCGAAAAGGGATATGAATGCACTACTATGGACGACCCACGAGATTTCGTCTTCTAACTATGCAGGCGGAATCCTCAAAGGTCTGTTGGAAGCATGGATGGGAGATCATGATGATGGGGAAAGTCTTCTGGTGGTTTATTATGGTGGTCATGGTGGCAGAGACAAGGCTGGAAATCTGATGTGGAGTGCAGCGTAAGTCACTTCTAGAGAGGCTCGAGAAGGGAGATGCAGCGTTTGAAATTCTTGGTTGAGAGATGGTTAAAAGGAGAAAGTGGCGAGAGAGCTGGTTGTAGAATGACGCCCAGCCTCTGTGCCTTGATAGACGACCAGGGAGAGATCATTCCTATTGCCTTATGGATTAAGGTTCCTGAAAGGGTTTTTATTGAAACATGGTAGGCTGGTGGGAGATTTCATGGCTTTGACTTAATTTGGTCAGGAGTATCGCTGCAGCTAATGTACAAAATCAAGAAAGCAGAGCGAAATTCGTATTTTCATTTTCAATGAGCCAGAAGGAAACAGTTATTCCACCTCGATGATAGAAATTATTAATCAAAGCTTGGATTTTTCAGTCTTGTATTCTATTGTAGACTGCCTTTTTGGGGGTTAATAAAGTGTCTGAAGGGGCAAAGAATCTGCACTAGTGGATTTGCTCTAGAGATTATTCATTAACCAAAGCTTGGATTTTTCAGTCCCTTAGTTTATTGTATGCTGCCTATTTCGCTGTAATGACGTGTCTGGGCAAAAACATCTGCACTGATAGATTTGCTCAAAAGATTATTCACAAAGCCCTCAAAGTATTCACACCTGTGAATGTACAAGCTGCTATGCTAGCAATGTTGGAAATATCCATCTGTTTACAAGTATAAATTATAACCACAACCACCCCCACATGGAAAGGCTAGGATTTATTGTTTAGCACCTCTCCGAAGACAAGAGCCCATCATGTCGAGTCGACATCTGAAGAAGAACGTCCATGTTCTATTCCTGACATGGAATACCTGTGAGCCAAGATTCGTGGACCAGACACTAGAGCTCCAGGAAGAGCTCAACAACACTTTCAAAATCTCGACTTCTGAGCACTGGAGAATTCCGTACCGAAAAACATGTACAGAATTGTTAACCGGCCGTCTCGAGTATTGGCGTGAAAGCTACGACAATGAAGACAGCCTGTTTATTCTTTACTACAGCGGCCACGGCTTCCATGATGAGGATGGTAATCTCGGATGGGGAGCACAGTAAGTTCCCTCGTACCGCGACCTTGCTCCCAAATTTATCACACGCACGAGTCGCAGTTCACTAAAACACTTTCTATTACAGCCGTGAGGAGTACGAGGACTTTTGTCTGAGCTGGAAAACAGTCCCACCCATTTTTACCCGCACCTCTGCAGATATCCTGTACATCCTCGACACCTGCTTCGCCACAGCCTCCATCCATTCTTTCTCCACGCCCCAGCCTCTACTCACACCCCCATCCCTCGACAATACAAAAACTGGATCTACTACCGAACTCCTCGCCTCAGCAGGATTTGCAGACCTTACTTACGTTCCTGGACCATACTCCTTCACGGACGCCCTGATTCAGGTTCTGCGCTGTGTGAGCTTGGAGGCATCGAGCTATGACCATGCCACGATTATCCCTCCTATCTCTATCTTGAATCTCCATCAGAGGGTTATGAGTTTGCGTTACAGGAGATTGAGGGAGTATGAGGAGGGTCAAGAGCTGAAGAACACACCCATCTTTGTGCGACTGGTTGGCGATGGGGAGAGACCGTGCATACTTCTTCAACCTCGGGCAATGGTGTACCCACCTGTCGAGTTCTATGAAGAGCTGTCGAGACCACCAAAACCGATCAGGGCAAAGCTGTGACTGTGAGATGGTGAAGCAGAGTTGTGGAATCACTGTAGCGGCAGAGGCTGGATAGATACAGCGTGCAATGGTCTGGTATGGGTAGATCATAGTCTAATATAACAGTGGATTTCATGTATTTTAATAAGTAATAACGAGATTGCATGGATATGTGGCTGGTTTCACCCTTTTTCTTCACCTTCCTTTGAGAGTCTGCATAAGCACCAGAAATTTCAGCGATCGATTTAATGCACGATTACCAATAATCATATTAATGGACACTCAGACATTTTAACTTGGAAAGTACACAGTTTACAGATTAAAAGCTGGAATTACTCATAGAGACCAAGCACATTACGATCACATTCTTCGGATCTGTGAAAGACTGTGATTTACCTTTGTTGACACCGCTGGGCTTAGCGAGCTCCTGAAACGCGCAAGTGCGGGGTAATCTGGCTCATGGCGGGGTGAGTTCCGGCACTGGAAATTTAGATGCCGAATCGAGCTCCCTCACAACAAGTAGCTACTTGTCCATCTCATAGCCCTCACTAGTTCAAGATGTAGGAATTCATTCTAATACATTAATCTTAAGCTAATATGTCTCCCAGAGGACTCGATACCAAAAGGTGGAAGCAGTATTTCTCCCCCCAGCAGCCCGGCAGCAACGTTTCCGAGTTATCACCCATCCATCGCCTATCAAAACCATTATCAACAAGTCATAGATCACAACAGAAAAAAGGGCAACATGACACGAGTCCCAACTCTCCATCCAGCTCGAAGTTCTGCCTGCCATATCCAATCTGAACGCCTTGAGACTGTTCATCTAAGAACCTTGACATGGTTCTGTAGCCCTGACTATGAGTATTTTCGTTCAGGAGACGACACACGAGTGTTTTTTGAGCCCACGAGCAGGGCTTAATTGGGGTGATGCCATAGCAGGAGGAAATCGAGGTCCATCAGAATCAGGAAGCGAGTCCAGCATATTGTCCAAGATCCACTCCCCTCCAGGAATAGGTGGACTCTCAGACCTGGACTCGATTGATTCATAAGTTCTTGTCATGCGAGCTTCTTGAACTTCAATGGGAGTCACGGATGTTTGAAAAGCCTCAGCTGAATCCATAGCCTCACGAGTCCGCGATATCTCCACCACTCCCGTTGGAGCAGGATAATGCATCCCATCGTTGTACTCATCCTTAAACTTAGAGTTTTCTGGATCTCTGGACTGCGGGAAAGCGATGGAGTTTTCGAAGACGGCGAGTATACCTTTAGAATCCGCGACAGACTCCTGCCTGGTGTCGTCCATAGGAACATCTGTCATGTCAGTATACCCGCTACTTACATGCTCAGATTTCTCATCAGAAGTTCCTATGGGAGACTTCTCACCTGGCTTGATGATGATACGGTTCTCATCAGCGCCATCTACGATGACTGTAGCATCTGAAATCAGAATCAGAGACACCTCGTGCGGTGCCTTCCTAACACGAGACTCGCGGGCAGTGGAATCGTTGGCTCGTACAAGCTTTCTGCGACCCTCGTCCTCTGCAACCTCCGTGCCGCAAGTAGCCTTTCTCTTTGGTGGATCCTGTATTGCTTGCTTCGATCTGGATCTCTCCACAACTTCATGTCTTAGAAGTTCTTGCGCTGCATGCCACTTCACCAGCTCATCCTCTTGTTTTCTGAGCAGTTCTCTCTTTTGCTTCTCAGTAGAACCCCCAGGAAGGCATGTCAGTTGGAAAGCATGCCGTGTACTAAGCTCACTACCAATCAGTTTGAGGTACTGATTTGGACGAACGCGTCGGTTCTTCTTGCGGTGAAGGCCTGCCTCTGACGCTTCAGTTGACTCGTTATCAGCATATGGTTCAGCCCGTAAGCTTGTACTCGCCTCCCGAAACACCGTATCCCCGCCATGATTGGCCCTATTGGTATCATCTCTACTGTGCTTTTGTTCCATCTTGACCCGAGATTCGTAGCTATCCTCAGCCACAGTCTCGTGCAAAACAACTTTCTTCTCAGGCCATTGCTCAGGACTTGGTCCACTCTCCGTGACCACGTCCTTGTCGCCATCAGATCCTGTGAGCCTTCGAAACTCTTGCTTGTGCTGTTCTTGAAGGGCGATTTCTCCGCCTTTTCGAGGTTCGGCGGCGCATGAATCGAGTCTGGAGGGATCGAATTCGAGGAATGGATTGTGAGTCGGTGTTAATGTATCGCTCGATGGGCGAACCCAGGGGCTTACGACAGAAGAAGGCGACGATGGCGCCTCAGCAATAGTTGATGCCAGTAGGCTCTTTAATCTACCGTCCTCCTTTGATGTATGCTTATTTTCACTGTTAATATCCTTCTGATTTTGTCTTTGGGCATCTTGAGTATTATGTTCAGATATCCTTCTGGACTCTGATCCCAAGGACGCCTCCTTCTGGTCTTCTCCGTGACGTTTTGTCCCCTCCCTGACGCGGAACTTTCCATTGAAATTTCTTGAAGGTGTGGCAAGCGGCTTCTCGAGAACATGGCGTCTCTTCTCTGTATCTTCCTTCTTGTCCCCTTGTAGAGAAATAGAATCCTGTCTGAGATATGCCGATCCCGCCTTTGAGATGTCCCTTCCGTTGCGCTGTATCATCAATCTTGGCGCGGATGGAGCATCCAGGGTTTTCTTCTGCTCTTGCGTATTTGTTACCAGTCTGAAATTATCCGGTGTTTGGCTCGTAGGAGGGAGAGTTGGCAGACCCAACGGGATCGGCGGACCAGTGTTGGGTAGATTTGTGCTGATTGTGACAGCTGAAAGATCTCCAGCAGTAGCTGTTGCTGTAGAAGGTGGAAGGTAAGTCTGTCTTTTCACTTCGTCCGAGAGGTCCTCAAAGATCCTATCAGCAATAGCATCTATTTCCTCTGCGCTGATTTCTGGCTGGCGCTTGGGCACAGAAACAGAAGCGCGGGGGGAATTGGGAGGGTCCGTAGATTGAACACCCTCAATCAATGTACCAGTGAATGGATCGTCATTTACAGTTTCGGTTTCCACAACGGTATCCGCGTCGAGTGCAGAAGGTCTTGCTTGTTGACCATCTGGTATTGTATCGTGAATCTGCCCCAGGTGAGGCTGCTGGAGCTGTTCTGTATCTACGAGCGGAACAGATGCAGCTGGGTCAGCACCACCCGTTGTGGCCTGATTTTCTTGCGGATTAAACCCGTATCCCAAGCCTATATTGCCATTGGGGGAAACGAAGTCAGGATTTAAGTGGCCCCACTGCTCTATGGGTGCTTCAATTCCCATATGATGTGCTGCCAGAATCGCAGACATCTGCAGGTTCATCAAGCTGAGCGGATGCAGAGCAGGAGCCATTTCCATGAACGAATATGTCTGAGCGTTTTCATGCTGATGTTCTGGCTGCCCAAGCTCTCTCATATGATATAGCTCCAGGGACGCGCTTGCAGGTGTTCGCGAGTTGGCGCTTGGAACGAGACGCTGTTCAGGCGTTGGAGGGGTAGGTTTGGGTGGGCGACGTATATCAACCCAGGAGGGTATCTTCTGAGGCTTTTGCTCTTCCTCTGCCATCTCATCGAAGTTTTGTCGCGTTCTTTGCTTGTTTGTGGCGACACCGTGGAAACCTTACCTATGTTTATTTACCTCCATTGCGCTAGCCACGAAAATTTAGCGAGACCCACATTTGGATATTGGGAAACTAGGCAGGTGCGTACGCCATATTCGACTGTCAAGGTCATCATGACAGATAGAAATAAGACCTGATATAAACAGGACTTCATTAGAAGATAATGAATCTCAAGTTGGTAGTCGGTGAGGGTATCTCAGCAGTTCTGGCACTTTCGATGCCCGTCCTGGCAGCACAAAGGAAAACAAGGACCTGCCTATAATCCTTCCTTTATCAAGAACACATGGCACAAAAAAGTCCTGTCAGTCGCATTTTATTCTTAGTAACATTTACCTCAAGTACAAAGCATCAGTATGTTTCAACTTTGATTCCCCAGAGACCAAAGTTCCTTGAAACGACTCGCCACGGAGCCTACCAGAACTTTCGGCTCTTCAAACTCAATCACACTCCCTTTGTCTATGACCACAACAGTGTCAAAGACCATTTTCATCTGTAATCAATGGGTTACCATGACAATAATATAGCACACAAGCTCTTCAAGTATTATGTGCTGCGTAACCTGGTCTGTTTCCTGGTCAAACTTGGAGCTCTTGTCAAGAAGCAGAATTCCACCAAGTCCGTTGCATACAACGTTGCCGGACTCCGATACCACGAGCACGAGTTCTAGCTCGCAATGCGGCACGAGCTAAATTGAATAGCTGCATCCGGCCTTGAGGGAGCGTTGCTACCGACACCCTTGATCAATTGTAATTTTCTCTGAGCACGATGGCATAGGATCCAAACGACGGGGGAGTAGCAAGATCGTGGAATACTTTCTACTTTCACTCTGTCCACATATCTCTACTTTCTCCTGACTGAATGATAAAGCTCAAATCTTTAGGAGCGAGACTTGCTTCGTCTTCTGTACCATGGTTAGTGTACGAAGCTGAAACCCCCAGGATTGACCACTCTCTAGATGGAACGATATTTTCCTGGTCCAAATTCTATGGCTTGACGTTCTAACTAAAGTTATCCAATCTGGTTACCGCACCAATGGAATTCTCGAGTTGCGTAAACCTCGGTTCCGCGTAAACCATTGGATGATATTTTTGAGCACATCGCAAAATGTCATGACGGTTGTCAAACTAGCCCCAGTTAAGCAATAAGTCGTTCGGCATCATTGCCATGACGAATTGATTGGCTGATGAATCTCGACAAGACATTTATCTCAGTGGAGAAAGTGTAGAGGTTGCTGGAGGATGTCAAAATTATTTTATATCAGCTCGCAAAAGCGAAACGGGGGGAGGCTTTCGGAGGTTTACTTGGAAGTGAAGAGTGGGATATAGCAAACGTATACAAGTTAACGAATAAAACGTATTTCTCAGCTTCCTCCGCATTTACCGACATCATTGATGAATCAGCAGTGCTTGCAATTGATGCACACCCTCAAGATCATCTCAACGGTCGATAGCTTGGAGCGAAGTTTAGCCGAGAAATCAAAGCCTCTGATTGGCTGTTGGAGGGGATTGTCATATCAAAGTAAGCAACCAGAGTTCACTCACTTCATCTTGCAGGGCTGAGTATTTCATTATAGCGATGTGACTCGTCATTCAAATCCAATCTTCTCCCAACACTCGAGTGTTTATAAGCGCCCCGGAGTTTGAATGTCTATCATCCGACCAAGGATTGCGAATTTACCTAGCCCAGTAAACTGTCAAGACACAATACATGCGACTATTGCGCAATCCCCCAACAACCTATGAAAGATATTCTCCCACAACACAACGTACAAAGAACTCCACAAGATAATCATGTCCCCGATCCGATAGTGGCGACTCTATCGGGATTTCTTACTAGACTTAGGCCTCACGGCCTCGGCTCTTAACTCGCGCAATTGCGTCTTGCAATGAGAACATCCCTTGGCACCCCTGTCAAGACTGAACTCTGTGATACAAGTACAGACGTCTTTTTCTTGGTTTCAAAGTGCTTTTGGTATCAAACATTTAGCCAACTTCGCCCAAGACACCATGGGACGGCCCGACGAAGAGATTCGCCCGATTGGCAGCGACGAGAAATCTGCGCGCAATGATTCGGAGGAACAGCTTGTGGCTAAGCCGAGGAGTTGGAAAAGCTTTGTTTGGGATACTTGGGAGTTGCCGAAAGAGGAACGGTGGCTGTTGTTTAAGGTTGATGGGTTTGTGTTGACCTTTGCTTCGGTATGCTCAACTTCCTAGCTTTCAATAAGCTTTTGCCGAGACTAAGCGTCTGACTTGATGAAACTAGATCGGTTATTTTTTGAAGAACCTCGACCAAACCAATGTCAACAATGCGTTTCTGAGTGGTATGAAGGAGGACTTGAATATGTATGGGAATGAACTTGTAACATCGACATCGATCTGGACTGTTGGATATGTAATTGGTCAAATCCGTACGTCTCACCGTCTTCGTGCCTATGTGGACAAGCTTTCTTGGTTTAGTTGCTGGCTCGAAGATCTCTAACTTAGAATAGCTTGCAATCTGCTACTCACTCGACTCTCGCCACGTTGGGTCATTCCGTCATTGGAAGTTGGATGGGGAATCGCTACAATCTGTACTTCACGAGTTCACAATTACCAAGCACTTTACGCCCTGCGATTCTTAGTTGGACTCTTCGAGTACGTACCGTGGACTTGGGAGGGGAAGTTACACTGATTTAAATCCAGATCTGGATTTTACCCAGGCATCCATTACATGCTTGGTTCTTGGTACACGCCACGAGAAATCGGTAAACGCGCAATGATATTTTGGCTAGCCGGATCCATCGGAAATATGTTCAGTGGTTTTCTGCAAGCAGCAGCATACAAGAACTTGAATGGTGTGCATGGCCATGAAGGTTGGAGATGGCTCTTCATCATCGACGGCATTATTACAATTCCTCTTGCTGCCATGGGATACCTCTTCTTCCCGAATCTTCCGCAGGGTGGAAAGAAGACCTGGTGGACTACTCAAGCGGAGCATGAACTGTCTGTTTCTCGATTGAAGGCTGTGGGGCGTGCTGGAAAACAGCCTTGGACAATGGCTAAGGTGAAGAAGATTGCTCTGAGTTGGCACACATGGACACTTCGTAAGCATCTTATACTTCTGTTGTAATACCTACTGACAGTTTCCAGCATTCCTCTACGTCTTGTGGAACAATGCGTATGCACAGCCGGCTATGGGCTACTGGCTGAAATCTTTCAACTCAAAGACGCACCCACCCGTTCCAGGCGTGACATTTTCCGTTCCAGAAATCAACAATTGTGAGTCGTCACTATGTGCTCTACTGATAGCATTTGACACTAATGCAATAAACAGTGCCTCTTGTCTCTACCGGAATATTTATTGTGGCAGCTTTGGCTGTTGCATGGCTTGATGATGGACCTTTTCGAGCTAGGCGATATCCCTTCATTTATGTGGGAGCTGTTCTCGGAGTTAGTATTTCCTTCCTTTTGCACTACTCCCTCCAAAGACCTTGCACCTGTGGGTCATGTACTAATTACATTGGGAATTGTAGATCCTATTTGGTGTTCTGTTACGCCAACTACCCCTGTATTCGGACATCACACAACGAAAATTGGTGTACTGGTTTAGCATGATAGGGGTAGGCACAGACTCACTGGATTCAACATTGGCAGCTCGCTGACTCTGCAAATAGAATGGGGCTGGTCCACTCATCCTCAGTTGGATTAATGAGATTTGTTCCGACGATACCGAGAAAAGAGCTCTACTTGTAGCAGCAGGCAATGATTTTGCTTATGTGGTGCAAGCAGTAGTAAGTAATCCAAATCATCTTGAATAGACATGTGCTCACAGATTTCTTCCAGGCCCCAAATTTCGTTTGGAAAACAACCGAGTTCCCAGCAGCACGCAGGGGCTATGTGTGGTCTATAGTTCTCAATGTTCTGTTGAGTAAGTTAAACCATCTCTTTCCACTTCTGGATCCAGAAGACTAATACACATCTAGTTTTCTGGACTGCTCTGATCCAAATTCTTCTCTGGAGAGACAAGAAAAATGCCGCGAAGGTAGAATCTGATGGTTCTTTGGCAGAAAGTGATTCTGTGAAGGCCCAGGGAAGTGTAAGCGACGAGAAGAAAGCTGTCCGAACAGATATTAGCACGGCTGTTTGATTTGAATTCAGCTAGAGCAACGCGCGCGCTGTTCGGACGCGGAAGAAGCTCCCTAGTTGAAGCGAGACATACTCGGTCTTGTAAAGGGAATTTGGATGGTGGAGATAGTGAATACCAGCAAGCTCTAAAGTTGAAGATAATACGTATTCACTGTTTCCGCTGAAGTAGCCTATTTCTTTTCATCTTGAACTTACTCAAATCATAGAGATACAGGACAATCTCGACTCTTGAAACTTTCCTCCTCTCCAAATCTCGAGAACATCATCCACATTTTCAAAAAATGCCACTCCCTACCGTGAACAAGATGGCTGGTACCCCTACCACCAACCCTTCCATTCACGAGATGACAGATTCGGAACTTGCCCGCCTCAATGAGACTGCTCTGCGAGCAAAGAAAACCAAGATCGATAATGCTCTCGATGAACTCCAAAAGGTATGATCTCGTGTCCAATTAATGGCTCTCGATCGAAATGTTAGCTAACCATTCTCGCAATAGAAATTCTTGGAAACCAAGACGCTTATCGATCGAGAGCTAGCCAACAGCAACACTGCGACGCCTACCAGCGTCACTGTGGTCGGCAATACTATTCGGGGTATCGACCTGACGAAAGCGTGGACACGCCATGAAACTGAGATGCTGAAGCCGAAGAAGCAAAGAGAGCTGGATCACTGGAACCATGTTCGGAAAATGCGATCTGTAGGTTATTTTCCTGTCCCTGCTGCGTTTGAAGAAGAGTAGAAGAGCTACGCTGATCTGGTTCCTAAGGAGAGTTTCTTCAATGATCCGATCACGATATGTTGGGTGATGAAGACGGCTCCGGCTTTAGAGCTTACAGTTCAGCAAATGCGTGCTTTGAAGGAGCACTTTGATACTGAAGAGTTTGGACGCACTGAGAACTAGGAGGAGCATATGGGGGATTGCGGGAATTACTGGTTGGTTCTCGAGGGGCTTTGATGGAATAGAAACGCCAGAAGCTGGATGGATCGTAGTGAGTGTCTTGCGGGAGGAACAGGTTGATGTGGCTTCTCAGACCATGCATCATTTCGAATGAATACTCGGCTCTTGAAGTGTCGCTTAGAGATTTAGCCCCTGCAAGCCACAGCGCGTTCAGGTAGGTGCGGGGTAAATTTCAGCTGACCGCGGGGTAGTTTGTAGCGATTTTCATGCTGAAATACAGGGCTGTGCAGCGGCGTCGGGGACATTGCAGGCTTGGGTACATAAGTATGAGTTGCAGTCAACAGCTGTTGACAGAGCTCGTGTAGGTGGTGAAGATTAATGCGACACAAGCGGAAAAATATTTGATTTCAAAAACATTCCAAATCTTGCGACAATTATCCGCAGGATAATCATAATCATAATGCTCTTCCGGCTCCACCTCATGCTCCCCAAACCTATCCAATAACCTCCGGCGTTGTGCTTTGGAATTGCATTCAAGGAAAGTCTCGTTGGGAGCCTTGGGAGATAGAAAGCACGAAAACATATTCATTGTTCAGGCAAGCAAGTGTTGGGAGAAGAAACCAGTTGGAGTAGAAGGTGAACTTGTGTGCATTACACATCAAGCATTGCAGTGTGGTCGCAGTAGTAGAATGCTCCCAACCTACCTCGCTTACGAAGTTAGGGTTCCCAATCAGTGAGAAAACCAACAGTCCACGAATCAAGCTATCAAATACTGAAGATATATTACGGTTTCTTCAGTAACTTTGTGCGATGAGTCGAGTCGATACTCGAGCCATCGGGAATTCACTTTGTCAACTCCAATGTCGCATCGTGATGATGCCTTTCGGTAACAAGAACACGTCCCGGCGTGACTGATATTCTCGCTTAAATTGTCCGCTGTGTTGTTTTGTTGTCATCCAGTCGTTATAATCCCATTTTGCATATAAGTCATTGCTGATGTTGAGACCACCACAGTTTCTCTCCTCTTCTCAGAATCGACCACGAACTTTTCCTCAAACAAAACATCGAAACTCCGAGATACTACAAATCTCGATTCCCATGTTTCAGCATCCACAGCAAACAAATTCAACATGTCGAGCTCTACTCCCGAAACCAACTCAGCCCGAGCACCTCCATGCCCTGAATGCTCCGCCAAAGATGCGAAATACGAAGCCCTCGATGTTGAAGCAGAAGCCACCCAAAGACAGGCAAGCCAGCTCTCTAACGAAGTTACGAAGTCAAAGAACTGCTTGTCATCGTTAAAGGTGAGAAAGAGATTGCAGATGTCAAGTTATTTCATCTGAAGGAGAAAATTCGGCTGCACGAGCAGATTTGCGAAAAGCTCTATGAAAAGATGAGTATGCACGCGAAGACTATTGAAAGTCTGCGAGAAGAGAATATGGAGCTGTACGAGCAGGTGGGAGAAGCGATGAAAACCATCCACTTGCTTCCGACGAGGAAAGCTTATCACGAGCGCAAGGAGGAAAATGAGAAATTTAAGAAAGAGATCAGGATACTGAAGAGCCAAAAGCAAACTCTGGAACAACCTGCTATACCAAATAAGAAGAAACTCCAGGAGAGAATTCAAGTTCTGCAGAGCGAGTTGAAGGAAGCGAAGCAGTTCAATAAGTCAACTATCTCTCAGGTGGAGGACATGAAAGCCCAAGCCGCCACGATGAAGAAGCAACTAACTGGAAGCGAGCGATGTCGCGAGACTGAGGTGTGGGACCTTCGAGAGGAGGTGAAGGAGCTGGAAACAAGGAAAGCCAAGCTCCAGATCGATTTGGGCAGTATGGAGCTGCTAGCAGGACGCCTGGAGAATGAAAATACAGTACTGAAGGGGAGGAACACAAACACAACAACGCTTCTGGACGCAGAGATCTCTAGGGTCGAAGACTTCACTGAGCAGCTCGTGGATGCACAAGAATTCGTCTCCCTCGCCAGGTACCCGCTTGAAAGCTGCGCCAAAATCCGTCGACGACTCTTCAACGGACGGAGAGGCGACTTTTGGATCAACGAGGAGGGAAACAGAAACGCCCACGATGGCTATCTCATCTCCGACGTATTCATGTGCAAACTGGACCAGATGTCTCCAACAGATATCACCATGATGGCTAGGGTATATGGACACGATTTCAGGGACAGCATTAAGTCATCGGAGGACTTGCATCGACTTCACAGAAGAGGTTTTCAGCTCGAGTTGATCAACCTGAGAGCATCGACGGATTTGGAAGACCCTCAAACATGTTCTTGAGCCCATGGTCAACGAGTTTTGCAGGCTCAACGACGAGTGCAAGGCGATCTGGCAGTCGCTTCTTGAAGTGGAGTTGACGGACGAAAGGCGATGCGAGAAGTTCGATAATCGACAGGATGTCCAGGCACGCATCATTGTGATGAGGGATGTTCGGAAGAGGGCTGCAGGGCGGGCAGGTCGGAGAGTTGCCTACGAGGAGCGGGCTGTGGTTTCAGCAATAGAATCTTCTCAAGGTGTAGATGTTGAGTAAGAGGAGGGACAGATTATGATCTTGTGCTAATCCCAGTCCAAAGACACCATAAGTCCCCTACTTGAATGGTTAGGTGCAAAACCATGAGTATCCGGTAGAGTGGTACCTGAAATCCGAAGCAATAATTGTATCTGCTTCTCCTAACAGATCATATTGTGTGGGAGTGATAAGTAAATAATGCGCAATACCACCATCCCTTATCATCCTAAGAAATTCAGCGCTAATTAAAAGAGAGTCGGCAAGAGTTAAGATGTCAGAAGAGGAATTCTTTGTAGAATTCCTTGAATCTAAATGACCAGAAAGCTTTAACCTAGTTTCATAGATATCCGACTAAATGATTACTTTTCTGCTCTCACTATATCATAGAGGAAGATGGTGGGTTGTGGGGCCCATTTCTCATCTTCGTCATCAAATGCGCAGAACCACGTCTGTGGAGATGAGGACTTGGTTGCAGAAACTCATTTGAAACTAAGAATAAGACTCTGAGAATTCTTCTCTTACGGGTATCATCCTCGGAGTATCTATCTTCTCCGACTTTCCAATTCGGTTCGATTAGCCTCTGCTCTATGCAATCGTCGTGTATGTGGCTCAGTCATCCACCCACAATCTGGACGCGAGTATCCTGAATCCAGCTATGCATGCATGCAATCCACTTTCTTATCAATCGACTCTTTCAAACAACAATCTACAAGGGCACCTTACCAACCAATCTGTCAACCCCCCGATTGTACCACCAGACTACTTCATTTAAATTGAAGTTTGCTCTCTAGAAGTTGGGGCTCTTAAAGGCGCACACCGCTGAAGAACCTGAGAGTAACGTGCTGCCTGGTACACTGCCGATTGGGTGGCAAGGAGGTGTCGGCGTTGTAATATGGATAATTTTGCGTTTTGGTGATGCTGTAGTGGTCGGAAATCCCCCGCAGCTGTTTGTAGCATTCGAACATCTGTATTGCTTACCGGCGTCACATCAGCTTGAACGCTAGAAGTTTTAGTACTTTGAGATAAATCATAATCGAATGCCTCGGAATTCTATCGCGAGGGGCGTGAGAATATGTCATATTGCCAAGGACATATTCTTGTCGTCTTTGACCTTCAGAGTTTCGACCAATTTCGTTATTCTGGAGTGAGGTTCCCACGGCAGTTCACAAAATTCTATTTACAAATGGCGACTTTCCTCCTCAACACGATGATTTCTGAGGCTGTAAAGTATTAATCACATTGTGTCGGTTGACTGCATGCAACCTGTCGACACCGTCTATGCGGCCTGTAAACGCCGTGTATGCAGCTTTGTGTGCATACATGCGGATTCAAGGAGGTACCAAAACATATCTTACTCAAATGTTTGCTCGGCCTCACAAGTATATATACTTCTCTCTTGCCTTCCATTCGCTTTCGAAGCACAACTCAAAGCACCTCTAATAACTTCCATTCAACCAGAATTCTCTCTTCCCAAATTCTCAATCCAACGCCATGGTCTCCCTCAAGCTCGCCCTACTCGCAGCTCTTAGCAGCTCTGTCCTCGCAACACCCGTGGCATCTTCAGATGGCAATTCCAACTTAGCTAAACGCACAGAAGGGCTCTATCTAGTGAACTGCGGAAACAGTTACTCCGTCGTAGTTGTGAGCAAATTACTACTATTTAAATTTATTCAAAAGAAAAAACATATCACGAACTGACCCTCCATTTACCAAGTACTGCGCCAACTACCTAAGCTGTAGCTTCACCCCTAGCTCACAGAACCAATGTCGACCTTCCAGTGGAATCCAACACTGGGAGGGTTCAAGCCAGAAGTGCACTTTCCCTGGATCTGGGACGACGTTTACCTGGAATATTAGGGCTGATGCCCAGGATCCGAGTGTTTACGCGAGAGTTGGGTATGTAGTTTTACCTCTTTGGTTAAACATGCATGATTGGATTGGAAATCAGGGGTCTGTACTGTACTTACTTACTTCTGGTTTAGGACTGGGAGCAATGGGTTCCATCCGTTTAGCATCTTCAAAGAAGACAAGACGGCGTTGTATACGGACGGAAATGGAAATCGCTGTAACAAGATTTATAATGCGTACCCGGTATGAAACTATCTAAGCTGCTTTTACTGATTTCTATGGCTAACTTGATACCTATAGAACTGAATCCTTGGGTTCTACTAGAGTACGAAGGAATGGAAGTGTTGGGAGATCTAGCTACCAATTAGGACGCTCGCTTTAGTGTTTTCCTTGAATGAAAATATTCGAACTCTGCTTTATATCATGACTGCGACTTTCTTTTCCTTTTCATGTCAGTGACCATGATGGTGGTCCATGCCAAGACCTTTGGTTATGGTTAATCTGTGCAACTTCGAGAGAGGAAAGCGACTCAACCTTTCTCAAGAGCTTTAATGCGTCTAATTGGTATGAAAGTCTGAACCTAAGCTGGCAGTCCAGGTGCTATTGAGAAGAATTAAATGCCCATTTCACTCACTATCGCCCCCTCTGCAGCAATCTGGTAAGCTTGATAGATCACATTTATGCAATGCATAGATTGACAGAACGATTTAAGAGCTCGTAGCTCCACACAGAGAAGCCGACTATTACCGCTCAGTCGAAAGTTTGACTGTCGGAAATCACATCTTAGACATCCTCTGCAAGCAGATGGAATGCTGTGCATTCCACAGCAGGATGATGACCGGAGTGAGGCCGGGAAATAAACTCCATGTCGGGGACTCGGCGTCATCAACCCACATATGAGTAGCATCATCGCACATATAAAAGAAAACGGCAAAAGCGCAACTGGTGATGGATGCACTTGTACCTTGTTTACGTGTTCGTGAAGGAAACTTGATCCATCCCCTGTAAGTTGTTTTTAGGCGGCCAGTCCCGTCCCATGTGCCAGGGCCATCAGCCGCCGCTCATTCGCCGACACGCTAGGAAATAGTGGGGGCACACTTTACCAGCCACCACCCAGAATCCCAATTTGACCAAAACACCGGATCACCAGCCTCCTCCAGCAATCCAGGGTTCTGGTCCTTAAGGGTCGGGAGGTTCGACATGGGCTGGTATTTCTAAAGATCTGTTGTCTCTTCACATCCAAGACAAAATCTTACAACTTCAGCACTTTGCGTTGTCAAGATCAATACTTTTGTACGCTCCAGCCCATCGTCTGATCGAGCCATAATCAGGCGAAGCCAAGCCCATTCCAGTTACCAACTCGCACTATCGATAAGCTGTCAGCCAGCTGTCACGATAAGCTACAGCACAGTAGTGCCCCTCCTCGGCTCCAGGGTTTCATCTTGATCTCCCACGCATTCCAGACCATCACAATATTCAGCTGAATCAAAACTTCCACCGCTGTACTACTCGACTCGGCTCGACCTCACCTTCGTTTCCTTCACGAGTCCCTCTGTCCTCGGTGATCTACGAAACAAACAAAAAGGCCTCCACCCGCAATCGGCCCCATCCGATCTCCGTTCCACGATCCCACGAAAACCACAAGATTCGTCACTCCCTGTGTATTTGCGACACGGCGTGCGACAGTCGACCGTGTATCCTTGCACAAGGCCAATTTTGCATGAACAAAACCCGGAAGCGAGTCTATACTTCCCTCGAAATATAGATATCGGAACTGCTGGAAAGGGGAGTCGCGACCAGGCTATACGAGGGACGATTCATGCGAAAGGACCGCTGCGCATTCTAACTGAACAATGCTTCACCCTTCCCCAACAAAGACAAAGACATCGACTGTATCCCTTACACCCAACAGCATTCCAAGTACTATCACTAACCCAAAACATCACGCCAATACTGCGAGGAGGACCATATCTGCGAGAGACATATCTGCAGCTACGAGTCGCAATTCCAGTGGGCAGGTATGGGCAGAGGATTATTGCTCATTTGATATTGGCGGATCGAATTCAGGGGAAGAGGACTCGGGAATACCTGCACCACCTCCAGCAGCAACACTCACTTCGACGCCTTCTCCATTACCTTCAGAGGAAGAAGAATCACAGCCCGTGAGACAGCCACGGACACACCAGCGCTCGCTGACAGCATTATTACCATTTCGAACGAATACCGCCGGTCCAGAGAGTCCTACCAAGGTGGACATTGAGGGCGACTTCATGCCTACATTGACGGGAGATAAGGAGGGCGTCATCAAGATCGCAGACAGAAGGGGAGGACTCAGTTCGTGGTTCACCGGATCCTCAGCACCGATGACAGTTGGAGTTCCCATCATGGAGCCCGAAACGACGACATCTCGGGACGGAAGTCCACAACGACCAGCAGCAAAGCTACAGAAGAGACCGACAGAATCAGCAACCCCCACGCGGACGAACACAGGCGGAATGTTCGGTTTCTTCTCACCAAAATCACCATCGAGATCCCCCAAAACCGTTCAAATACCCGCAGAGCTCAATGACGACGAATTCCTCACCCTCGACGTAACAACAGCACTATTCCCCTCCGGCGAACCCTCAGCACAAGACCCATTCTCCCCCGCCGCATTCAAGAACCTCCTCATCAATGCCGAAGGTCTCCTCCTCAAACTCCAAACAGCATACAAACTCCGCACGCTCTCCCTACACGAACTGTCCGCCGAAAAGGACGCCATGAGCGAGGAATTGGAAGAGGCGGAGACACGAGCGAAATGTTTGAAGAGCCAGCTGGACGACATGGCGCATCAGATGTCCGTGAAGGATACCGCGATAGCAGATCTTGCTGCTGAACTCGCAGTGGAGAAACAGGCACGCGCAGAAGAGAAGCTCGCGCGCGAGCAATCCATCGCGCTCGTAAAGGCTAGAGCAGACCGCGACATGAAGCGTGGCTCAAACAGCAACATCTCCATCAATAGCACTGGCGAAGATCTCGGCATCTCATCCGGAGGCAGGAGAAACCGAAGTAGTGGAGCTTCCTCCGCGCTCAGCACAGACGGAGAAAGCGGTTCAGAGTTCGAAGCCGATTCCGTCTTCTCGCGAAGTCGAAGCCCGACCTTCACGATGAGTAGTGTCAGTGTAGCAGGCACGATGGATAGCACTCCTGAGATTATGCAGGCGAGCTTTGCGCGCGTGGTGCCTAATCCGGGACAGAATCCAGGACGACCCAAATTGACGCAGCAGAGAAGTACGTTCCAGAAGATCTTGTCGGGGATGGGCGGTGCGGCTACTGCAGGAGAAGAGGTAGAGAGTGAGAGTGAGAGGGAAAGGGATCCGCTTGAGGGTATTGGCATGGGTGAGGAGGGGTGTAGCAATTGTCGTGGGAAGGACGCCAGTGTGGCGTGGGATACGGTCGGGCTGATGAGGGCGGAGAATAAGGGGTTGAAGGAGAGGGTGGGGAGTCTGGAGGCTGCTGTTGAGGGGGCTCTGGATTTGTGTAATGGCTTGGGTTGAGGACCTGTATGTACACTTTTCCGATTTGGCGACTTTCATTGCAAAGTTTGGATTCGGGAGTGGAGTGGAGTGGAGTGGAGTACATTTAGATATAGATTGGCTACACTGGCATGGCACGGCGCTTCGCCAGTTCTGTACATATACCTGGCTTGGATCCAGATCCAGATCCGGGGTTCTCTTGGGAAGGGCTTTGGATGGACTGGACGAGGGTGGGATTGGATTTTGCATCTAGTACTCTTACACTGGCATTGGTATACCCTGGTGGTTGGTTCATTGGCTTCCTGTTTCCTGCTTCCTGGTCTGCACTCTGGAGGCCTCTACGAGTATAGAGTAGCTAGCTATGGCTTACAGATGCAGATGCAGATGCAGATGCAGATTGCAGATATAGAATATAGAATATTGCTAGAACAATTGGATTGAGAATTGAATATAGCGGATATATCATTACCTCCGTACGGAGTTACCGTATAGAATGGAATGGAATAGAACTGGACTGGACTGAGCGTGTATGAAGGTCTTTATCTGTTTGTCTTCTTGTATGTCTGCCTTTCTCGTCGTGAGTGAGTGAGTGAGTGAGTGAGTCAGATTCGTGAGATTTGGATCAGATCAGATCAGCGAAATTCTATGTGTAGGTAGGTAGGTAGGTAGGTAGGTAGGTAGGTAGGTAGTGTAGGTATCTTTCTTTCTTCCTTTCTTTCTTTTTGCTCTTCCTACCAAACCTGAGTCTTTGACATCCATGATATTCACGCCTGTATCTATCTTATCTATCTATCTCCTGCTTCATCATTATAAAGTAATTCGCCGTAAGACAGTACCAGAGATAGGACTAGCACACCGACCACTTTGAAGTGTATGTGTGTGTGTGTGTGTTTGTGTGTGTGTGTGTGTGTGTGTGTGTGTGTCTGCGTGTTTATCTGTCTGTCTATGTGTGTTTGTGTGCGTGTTTGTGTGTGTGAAAGGTAGAGAGAGGGAAGTGAAAAATGTATGATTGTGATTAATCGCAGGCAGATTTAGTAGATCTAGTAGATAGATATAACGAACAGGGAGGTAGGTAGCTAGAAATGTCTCAATCGACTCGTAACTAGCTGGGTGGATAGGTACAGCGTGCTGTTAAATTGTATATATATATATATATATGTACATTGTGCGTAGCTAGGTTTCCCAGTCCAGTCAGCCACCACCAGTGTTTACCTACCTTCCAGAACCGTAACTTAAGCGAGGCCGAACCTAGGCTGGCTGTACCTTATACGAAGCTAAAATGCGAAGCTGAGTAGTCAGCGAGTTAGTTATTTCCTCTGCTCTCGGTTTTTGGAGAGAGCGGGGGGGGGATGTGCTATCCTTTTCGTATCGGCATCGGTGTCAAGCTAGTGGATTAGTAAGTGTAGGTGGGTGTAGGTGTGGGTATAGGCATAAATATAGGTTGGTAGGAGGATGGAGAGGTAGACGGATAGATAAGGTGGTGATGGGGAATTAGTGAGGCGGAGTAGAGTGAAGGGGAGGGGAGGAGAGGGAGAGAAAGGGAGGAAAAGGAAGTGGAGTGGAGTGGAGTGGAGTGGAGTGGAGTGGAGGGCAGAGAGGGGCAGAGAGGGAGGAGGAGGTAAGGGGAGGAGAGGGAAATGAAGTGAAGTGAAGGGAAGTGAAGGAAAGTAGAGTGTCAGGCCTGTTCTGATGTAGTGCGGTGTCTTGTGTTTGATTTGTTTGGTTCCGTTCCTACGTGTCAGCTCATATAACAAGATATTCCCCTACTGTTTACACTGTATCTGGAGTACGTACGGATGTGCGAGTCGCTATCTCCTACATCAAAACACTTTACGAAGAGGGCGAATACAGAGTTATAATGGTCTCCTTGAAATTTAACTTGGTGCACTACATGTTGCAAATACTAGTGACCTAGTGCGGAATACTGCCTAGCTAGTTGTTCTCAAGTGGCTGTCTGTTGTGTAAAACCAAACTTCGGGTTTTGTGGTCCGGGAAGCCTTTCGCTCTTCTTGAGTCCGGTCTCGGTGTGCTCTTCCAGCCAATACCCCTCTTGCACATAGCTCTGCCGTTTCTTTCCTTTGGGCGTACGTCGTTGTTGTAGGTGTCAGACACTGTGGTATATCTCCTTCCCCGACGATTTTGCCGTTTCCCGCCATCTTACAGGACGATGAGACTATCCTGTAATTACACAATGAAGGTAATGAAGGGAGAAAACTACGGTGGAGCATGTGAAATTTAGTTGGAATTGTAATCATCGGGGCTGGTTATTGTACCGAAGCACGGTAATTGAAGCTACTGCGAAACCAGAAATTCAGGCGCGGGAATGAATATCCAAAGCAGAGAAAAGAAAACTTTAAGCCAATAGAGTAATATCATTTTCAAAAGAATCAATATTGAACTTCCTGAATATCTCCATCGTCCGCCCACTTTATCTCCCTCGGAGCTCCGGCTTTGAACATCAGCAATAACCACTGAACTGGGACGTGACTCACTCACTCTCGGTATTTTTTGATGAGTAAACTAGCCTCAGATGATCTCTATCATATAGATCGTTTCTCCATTTTCATCCACAGAGACCTCAATACAGTCGTTAGCGACAGGTGTTGATGCCTCCAGGAATTCTGCTAGTTTTTGATCCCAATAAGAGACAGAAAATTCCCCCGCGCGTCGGTACTGGCCTTGTCTACCTTCGATCGCTTCAAGTATTAGTCCCTTATCTCGCAGTATAGGTAAAACAAAGAATTCCTTTCTGTCGGCCTTTTCTCCTCCTGGTCGTTGATCTTTATCAGGCATTTGCCCCTCCAACGATATTTCTTCCTATTCTTCATCTTCATTGATATCATTCCTGAACGCCGAAGCTTCTAAATGGGGGCAATCGAATTTAAAACTTCCCCAGAACTCATTATTGCCGTCTAGAATCATACTTGGCCCTACGGCGTATTTGACATGACGCTCAAACCTGCATGGTTGGAAGTACTTGCACTTCAGTCGGATGGTACCACCGTTGACTTGTCCAAATGGGCCGGATGAAGTCTATTCAGCGACCAGGCTGCACATTTGTATGTATGGTTCCGTCTCACTCCCATCTATCGTTATTAAAGGGGCATAGACGATGCCTTCAACCGAGGCCCAAGACCATGTCGGTGCTACATATATCTCTGTTCTCTTTGATTTGTGCGACCACCACAGTAGTTGGATCTCCACATCCTTTTTCCATAAGCCTGCAACATATTCGTCTCCAGTCTGGCTTTGAATGAGTTTTGCTAGCCCCCCGATTGCGATGAGCTTGTCGCTGAGCTTGGTTAAACTCATCCTTGAATATCGCGAGACCATTGACCACCACTTGTTACGATTAACCTTCCCGGAAATGAAATTTTCATCGTCTATGGAGCCTGATTCAGCACAGGAAGTCTCTTTGCAATCCCAAAATATCTCTCTTTCATGAAAGTATAAGGTACGAGGAGGTAAATATCGTTCTTGGAGCACCCAGCCACGCCTGAATAATGGCGTTCGTCGAATGGCAAGATAGTTAGGTGACTTCACATCATGAAGTATTGTTCCGGAGTGGGTTTTCAGAGTCAGTTGAGTTCTCCAAGTCCTCTCCCTTTGAAAGAAGCAGCCAACACCGCCATCTTCAGCACTCACTGCTGCTATGTTCAATGCAGAGCCTCCATATACATCGGTCATGAGACTAGACTCCCTTTCCCAGTCCTCTTCGTCATCTTGAATGATACATAGCGAGTCAATCCATATGTAGTCGAAGCCGAGATACCGAGCAATGAAAATTGCATCTTGGAAAGTTTTTGATAGTATATCCAATGGAATACTGAGACAGAAACTTGCCAAGTTACGCCTCTTTAGCTTCAAGAACTCTTTACCACCCCAACAATGGCTTAGAGTTGCGTATTGGATCGATTTCGCTTCCCCTTTTGTTTCATACAAAAGAATTGAAGCCCCGCCAATAGCAAGCAGCCTGGACGGGGGTTTATATTCGCTATTCTTGGAGGAACATATCTTGTGTCTTTCAACACAAGTTTGCAGCCACTTCTTACAAAGATGCATACCATCCAACGTGCTTGGGGAGGTGATGATTGCGTCGTATTCAAATGCTAGACAAAGTGTTTAGTGCACATGTTCATCAAAACACGTAAGGTTGGAGGACTTACCTGGCTGATCGGTTGGAATTAAGTCGATCACACTCATCGCTCCGGGGGAGCGACTAGGAGATTCATTAATGATCAGTCTGAGGTTCCATTCAGATTCGGATCCTAGAGTGGTTCTGTAAATGAATCCTGTCTCTCCTGGTCGATTTTCTGCAAGCGAGGAGGAATGCCGCATGGCGGCAGTCAGAAACTGACGGCAGAGTCCACACCCTTGTAGCGCAGACTGTTCCAATCCGGCCATGGTGTTGTGATGTGCAATGACCCTCCAATCATTACCCCAATTATCTACCATGGACTGACAGAGTTCACACATGTACAGAGGCGCAGTTCTCAATGGAAAAGTGGTGTCGTCACGAAGAGTGTAAGGAGGGTAAAGTATAGGACGATTTCCAGATAAGACTCCTTCCAAAGTTCTCGTGGCCTGATCACCAGAAGACATTCTATTTGCTTCGCCAATGCAGAGAACTTGAAGTCGTAATTTGATTCTTTGGCTGAGCACTTCTTTTCGATAGTCAGAAGGGGGGGCTTTCGACAGAGCCTGACGTCGAGATCAAGATATTTCATGTCACACAGGCTAGGCGGCAGGATCAGCCACAACATAATCTGGCCAATGAAAGCCAGTATGCGAACAAGAAATAGGTGCTAGGTTCCAGATCAATTCAATTTGATTCTTGAGGCTGTGGAAAAGTAATATTTCAATTGGAGCATTACCGCACTGTTATTCTAACTTCAAACTCCACCCAAAACGCCAACCATCATGCATATCTAACCAGTGGCGGATTATTCCTATTCATAAACGTCGTGTACGCGGGGGAGGGGTATGCAGGAGGTGGCGGACCACCCCACGGCTGTCCCATCATCGGTCTCTGTGGTGGAATGGGAGCAGCCTTCCTACGTCTGCTCCTCCGACAACAAGAACATATCCAGCAAGCAAGGATGATCAAGACCAAACTTCCAAGACCAGCCGACAGCCCGATTACCAGATTCCTGTTTCTATCCACCCATGATGAGACGCTGTCTCCAGTTGAAGAGGAGCCACTCGAGCATCTACCACTGTCGCAAAACCCTCCATTACATGGCGTACCATCTAAAAGGTTCCGGTTCAGCTGCGAGCAGAACTGAGTATTTGTCCTCTGGGAGCATCGAAGTCGGCAAGAATCATCGTCGCAGGAGTTCGTATAATTGCCACTCGTTCCCTGAATAACCACCTGTTGACACTGGAGATCTCGGCTCGTACATTGTCCCTGAGCACAGAACTGGTCAGAGTTGTCACCACATGTCTGTCCGTTCGGTTGATAGGCATCAGTGGGACAAGATCCTGACGATCCCGAACAGACTTCCTGGAGATCACATGGACCTCTGCTCGCTCGACAGATTGTATTTGCTGCAGCAAACTGGCAGCTGGAACAACAAGCCTCGTTTGCATCATCACATACGGCGTTGCCTCTGAATTGACAGGTGCTTGGATCACAGCAAGGGTTGTTGCCACACTCTTCAGCAGAGCCACAGTCACACTGTTCTCCGGTTTCCACGATTCCATTGCCGCATTGAGCACCATTGATCGTTGCGACGTCGACGTTGTCAACCAGGCATCTCGAACGGACTGTGTTACTACCCATCATCGAGCAGATGTTGCCGATTGTGCATTGAGAAAATTCTGTCATGGATCTCGAGGATGTCGGGTTCATCAGGAACTGCCCGTTTGCATCGCATCCAGACTGGGAGAAGGGACAACACTGAGAGGATGCACCAGCTGCACAGTAGCTAGCGTCACAGTCGTGAACAGCTCCGAAGGTATGTGCGCTCTCGTGGCTATGCAAGTCAGTAAAGTTCACACCAGTCGAGGGTATCAGTCGACTTACGCGAAAACCTGCCATTCTCCAGTAGTTCTGATAACCACATTCGCTCCAGTCACAGACTGTTGACCAGATCCTCGAAGATTTGAGACGCATAGCTGCCCTAGCCAGGCAATACCGACCGTCCCTCCAGACCGGCAACTACTCATCAGAGTCCAGTAAGCGTTGTTATCACCCCGAGTTCCTCGCCATTCCGAGAACTGCTCCAGCTTATCTTCGATGTCATCAGTCGTCGTACACGCCACGTTCCAAGGTGCAGATTCAGCAGCCGACGAAGGGCACTGCGCATCGCTAATCGTCAAGTTCTGCAGTCCGATCGTGATGTTGAAGGTCCGCTCATACACATCCGAGGCGGTGTTGACCATGGAGATAATATTTTCTCGCACAGCTTCCGCACTTGCGAATGATGCTGTATAGGAACAGTCTGTTGCGATTCCAACCAATGCTACTCGGCCGGATGTTGGGCATCCATCAGTTGATCCAATGCTGTTTCGCAGATCCCCATATCCTGAGTTTCCTCCTGGAATAAGTTGACGGTTTGCGAGAGATCCCAACGCTGCACTGTTCCAGCTCATGCCAGCCCTCGCGGAGAGTGGATTCTCTGGCCCAACATTGAAAGCCAGTTGGTCCGACTGGCATCTTCCTTCATCGCCATCTCTTTTCTCTTCCGAAGCCATGTCCGAGTCCCGGTAAACAATCATCCGCTCCTCCGGCCCTTCGTTAAAATGGAGATCCATGTCGCGTTTCGTTTGCATGTAGCTACTCTGTAGCTGGATATGATGTTGATTTCCAAAGATGCTGAATGCCCCCTCCACCAAAGGCGATGTTCCATCCCTTTTCACATACACTCTTGCCCATCCACCTTCCATCCATTCCCCAGTTATTGATTCTATCCATGCTTTCCCCTTGAACACCTTGTGTACTAACCTATCGATGGGCTCCGCATGCCGTACCTTTCCCTCGCCATCCAGATATTCAACATATGCCTCTCCGCCCAGAATGTTGTGGTTCGGTTCGAGAGATAGCTTCACACGGGGCGCTTCATCCTGCAGCGAGAATAACAAATCAAAGGACGAGTCGTGATTCACTTGCTGATTCCGCGTATTTATTACTGGATTTTCGACCGCATAGACATGGCTAATCCGATCTCGAGCCTCCGATCGTCCTACAAGTAATCAGTAATGCTCTTGCACGCTGCGCAGAGTACTAACCATCAACACCCAGATACAAAACAACAGAAGCGATTACCGCAAAATTAAATAACCTCAAAAACCACATCTCCGAATTTATTCTCCCGGCGCATTCAGTCTCAGCTAAACGCGGGGCACACACAGATATTTATTCAAGAGGCACATCAAACGCTGCTTAAATACGAAGGCGCTGACAATCCTCATTGCCAAGTCCGGCACAGCACCCAGACCACTGGGTATGTCGGAATGTCGTCACGGACACAACGTCCAAGGCTCCTAGAACCCCTCTGAATGGTCACCCCGCCATCCTCTCAGCACTCGCTCGGCTGGGCGGTTCTTGGACGTGTTGCGTAACGCAGGGAGGCGAAGCTCGCTGCTCGTGGTGGTGTTTTCTGCAGCCAAGGCTTGGCCTTGCAAAAAACAGACGCCCGTACTTTTCAGACTTTCAAGATGTTGGATTCATTTGTCGGAGTTACAATAAGAATGAGTGAAGAAATGCCCATGGAGTTTAAGCTTCAATTTTGAGTTGGATATGATTTGTTATTCAAGGACGGACCACGGGGTTTTGGGTGCTTGGGGTAAGCAGGAGAGAGGCTGTGCAGAAAGGTGATTTAAGTTTTGGTGATGCCAGCAGTGTGGTTCGAGTGAGGGAAAGATAGGTTCGTCGGCCAAAATGGGATATCAATACATCTCTTTTCGGTCCTTTCAAGAAGACATGCCTGGAAAGTTGAGGATGCATCACTTCTTCCCCTTCATTCTTTGATCAGTTACAACCAACAAGTCCCGAGAAAATTGGCAGACTTGGCACATGCAGACTGCTTACACCCCGCGTGTTGTCGTCGTCGGTCTTGCTTTGATATCTATGAAGACGTCGGACAAGGTGACGACGACTTCTTCTTGTCTCCCTCTCCCATTGTCGGATTTGTTAAGCATTAAACTCCGATCTCTGGTAACTGATTGTTGATCATCTGAAGAGAAAGGAGAGGAGCAGAATATCCTCGCTTAAGGAAGCTAGCCAAGCTGGCTAAGGAAGCTATTGGCGGATAGATTTGGATTAAGTGGGTCTGTATTTCTCTTTGAATCCACTGAGTTTGTTCCGCCTCAGATGGATAATTAGAATATATCAGATCTCTATCAGTTTCGAAAACTGCAATAAGAGATTGAAAAAAGCGTGGTCTGGATGTGAGAAGCTCGTTCACGCACTTAGCCTAATGGGGCTCCGACTCTGGCTTAGAGTGTGCTTGTTTACGATTTTCATTCATCAAAAGTGGATCCGAAATTGAAAGTAGCACGTATGTTCTAGCTATCTTTGGAAGGAACGATCTGTCATTGGCTCATTCGAAACCCGTCGTAGCTATCTGTTTGAATACGAACGATGTGACTGATAATGGATAAGAGCCAGTCGACTAGCAGAGAACACGGGCATGAATACAATGAATCAAGTATAAGATGAAGAGGAGTGATTTGGTTGATGACATCAAATGCAGACAACACGAAACTCCCAGATAACCAGAATCGCACCCGCATAGCCAAAGAACCACGAAAAATACTACATAACTGACGAAAGATCAGAATATCAAGACTTGATACCAAGTCCCGCTGTCCCAAGTAGAAGGCCAATGACTCTGGCTATGCCGTACTGGTTTGCAATAAAATAGAGTTATACAGAAATGCAAAACGGGAAGCAGCAACATGTAATCTTGTCAATGAGAGCCTAACTTTAGCGGAAAGAACGACTCTGGCATGGGCTCAATATGCCAACGCTCCCCCCTTTCCTCATCCAGAGCATTATCCCAGAACCTCTTCAACTCGTCCGGTATATCCCATCCCAGCTTCTCATTCCTCAAATGCATCCTCACCAAGTGTCGCTTGTGTTCCGCATCATCAACAAACTCGTCTCGCCGATGTAGCAACGCCAGATTATTGACGAAGTATATATCGCCCGGTTGTAGTGCTATCTCAAGACGGCTTTTCTCGGCTAGGGAGTTCAGAACATCAAGTGCTTCTCTTTGTTGGGGAGTGATCGATGGGATGGAGGTAGGACGGGGGTAAAATTCGTTGCCAACGAGGGCGAGGCGAGTGAAGCAGAAGATTATTCTGCTGTGGTGGTAGAAGAGAACCGGCCGTTGATAGTAGTATGGTCTGCAGAGGTCAGCTAGTCTTCATGCAAGCAGTGATGTTGATTTCGACCGCGTACAGGGCGAATGGCCAGTCTGGTGCTGCCAGTGTTGCTATGATATCAGGTCTTGTCCGCGCAAGCTCGTTATAGATGCTGTGTCCCGAAGCTAGCACACATTTTCCACCAGCTGCAGCCACATCTCTTGTCTGGAAACCAAGTATATCCGCGTCAGGATCTGTATGGAAGGGCTTCAAGTCATTAGCAACTGCTAGCTTATGGGTGAGCCGCTGGCTTACAATTGTATCTGTCGAGTATCGCACATGCTTCGATAGTCTTTCATTGCTGGGATCAGCTGTCACATGGACTAGTTAACCACTTAGCACATTTCTCAGAGCTTGAGGAGGTGATTTATACCAAGCATGTTGCCAACCTCATCTTGACGCAACCGCTTCTCCGCAACATAGCTCTGTATTCCCAAGAACACGATCATGCCATCCTCAAGGCAGTACCGATCCGTTTCTAGTCCTCGAAGAACGCAGAAGCCTCGCCCATTGTGTATCTCTGCCGCGACGGAATCCAGAGTTTGGCCAAGTCGATTAAGGGGGAAGTTGTTACGATCCACCAGATTCCCATCGAGGCAAAGAGCTACAAGCAGGTCAGCCAAAGGCAGGTAGGATGACAGCAAGAGCGTAATTCTGTACACTTGAAAGCGTCAAGAGCCTCGTCAAGCTCTTGCTTATCCTCTGCTGTCAGGTTAACAACAAAGCGGACTTCATCGGCGAACTCGGCAGGAGTCCAAACCTGCCCGGTTTCGAGGAATGCTGGGAATCCATGAGGAATGGAAGATGCGGTGAAGTTAGAAGTCCTGGTGAGGCCAAAGTAACCTGCTGTTGTGATCGACTCGAGTCTACGATCAACGAGTGAAGGAGTTTTTCTTATGCTAGCCGCTGCCATCTCGCGTTCGCGTATAATTGGGCGGTGTGTTTTGTTGGCTAACAGATCAGAACCAATAACAGGAATTAACTTTGGCCGGGAATGTGTGCGTAACTCCAAGAAATAGATATCATTTCAGAGAGCGACAGGTCATTTTTGGCCGGGAGCGGACCGCTTTTCAACGATCCATCCCCAGCGGCATCTGAGGAGGGAAGGACTGGTACAGAGTCAGAGGACAGTAGAGGGGTGTGCTCTTTAGCCTTGAGGGGCCGCATTTCAAGGGCCAGCGTCCAAGTCCGTTACTATGTGCATGGGAGACAGCATTACAAGAAGCAAAAGCAATATTCTCATGTTATGATTGCCTCACGCCATCCGCTGAGCGACCCTACCCGCTTTGAGAGTACCACAAGTACCCTAGAGTTTCAACCTTTTCTGGAAGATCCCGCAGCGGAGCCTTGCCGCCACCAACATCACAAGCCTCCCGTCCCCTAGCCGATCCAATGTAACCCCCAGTCACAGCTGCTGCAGAATATATTGAGGCGGATCATTATTGCTTCTGATAAGATCCTATCATTCGCGTGTACTACTACGTGGCTCCCAATCCTGCTCATAAAGTTGAGAAATGAAGTGATGTGGATGGTCGCACGAGGACGGCTGCCGTATCTCTCGATGCTTGGATGCTACGATACCATTAGCTTTGCATTTGGTGTGGTGGGCTTGTCGTACCGTTGGCTTGAACATGAACAGCCGTCCTTTTGAGGAACTTCACTTGGTCATCGTCCAAAATTGCCATGGAAACTGCATCATTAGCATCCCACTCCAGTGAGAAAGGACGTTGACCCCGGCAGGCGTAGTGATAGTATGCAAGAAGAACATTCACCCCCATATGAAGCTCCTCGACCATTGCAGGCATCGCGAATTTCCTCTGCACCATGTTAGAAGAGTGCAAAAGTGGGCCGAAAGAGACTGGATGACATACTGTCAGGCCATGCTTTTTAGCGTATTCAATGTCCGTTTTCGTGATCAAAGATGCGCTGTGGAGCAATATGAAGATGCAGAGGTAAATGCAAAACCAGTTTTGTGGCTTGTGTGCCAATATGAGCTTTTGCAAGTGTTCAAGTATCATTGTCCTGAGAGGCTTCATGATACCTTGAATCAAAATGACCTCTATTTGACGACCCATCTGGACAAGTCAGTATTATCACTTTTATTTTCATTGCATTGTTGGGCGGCGGAAATCCAGTGCGACCAAAGCAGGAAGGATGAAGGAGAGTTAGCTTGGGGACTCAAGAAAGTTGTACGTACAACTGGAGGAATGGGAGTTTGGCCGCACAGTGGACTTGTAGGGCCCATTAGATCAGGAGGCATATCAAGATGTTCACTTCCGACAATTGTTTCCGATCTGCAAGTCATGCGTGCGACAACCCACAGACGGAGGACCATGTTCAGGAGTACACGCTCTTGTTCACTCTAAGAATAGTTAGCAGTGTATCTCCGCATCGTCTCTAGGAAATGTACCATGTGACTTTTGGAGGCTTGGATTGCCATGGTGTAAGTATCAAAGATCAAAGCATCTTTCCGATCCAATGTACTCAGGAAAAAGTGTATCCCCTCCTTGGCGATGTAGTCTCGGTAGGTCCTCTCTGCCTCCTTCATATTTTCGATAGCGAACGGAGGAACAACCGCCTCTTCAAGTTTGCCTGCATGAACCCATTTCCTTGACAGCTTATCTCCAGGGACGGGAATGAACTTTCGAACTCTGAGCACAACGGGATTCGGAGAATAGCCTTGGGTGACTTGAATAAGCTTGATTTTGGGATCGCTCCACGTGGAAATATCGTTCATTTCCATCGCATCCCATCGCCTACTCCATTCCAAGCCTGGAACATAGCCCTCCCTAAACAGCGCGGCATCTGGGATCTTATACCGGAGGCAAGGGAGGTTGACTACTCGTGTGTTCGCAACTTTCTTGCAGGTGAGGCAGACACCGCGTGGATCGAAAGGGTCAGGGATACACTATGAGGATTGTCAGCAACATCATGTTTTACCACAACACACAAGTAGCTCACTCTTGTCCGCTGCATCTTGCATCGAACGCAGGCATTGTCTTTCCTGGTCTGTGCCGTTTGCGCCTTCTCTGCGGGGTTTTTGAAGGGTCCACGTTTGGGTCGACTCGAATCATCATCAATATTAAAGTCAATCAGAGGGCATTCTTCGTAGGAAACCGATGTCTTCTGAAGAGCAGTTTGCTGTGTATCAGTGAGGCCCACTGGTATCAATGGTCCCGATTCTGAGGGCGAAAAGTCGTAGTTGGACAGGTTCGGGTCCAACTGCTGAGCGTATGTCATTCTCGGCTGTGGAACTGGTGGCTTAGAGAGATTGTTGTGGGAAGGTTGCCACGATGAAGAGATGCGGAAAGGAGCATCGCAAGCAAAAATCGACGAGCACTGTGCCAGTCAGCATTGACTTTGAACACAGCTCCGATTCCTTACTAGTGAGTTATCTTCTGGTTCTTGATTTCCGGGGTCATAACTTGTGTCGGCATAAGCTGAGTGATCAGATGAGGTGCTTGCACGATTGGATAGCAGTGGGGCTTGTGAAGGTATTGCGGGTGTGAATCTATTTGTTGACTGTGGTGTGCTCTCAGTTCCGGTGTACGTCATTTGACGAGTAGTAGATGGCACAAATGAATCATCGTCAGCAAGCATATTTGAGAAACAGGTCGACCACGTGGTAACCGGCACATTGAATCCAAAATTCCTATCTCGTGAGGAGCTGCTGCTAGACTCCCACTCGTTACCCATGGCTGCTTGAGAACTAAATGAATCTTCGGAAGTCGACGAAAAGTATGAAAGTGGCTGTTGGATATATTCTGGATGGCTTGGTCTATGTTGGTATGAAGGAGCTACCGAGGATCGTCGTAAAGAACCTATGGCCGCTGCAAGGTCAGATGTATGAATCTGAAAGAATGATGCTGTGTTCTCAATCACTGCGTGTTGCTCTTTTGTGAAAGCATTGTGAATAGAATCGACCTTGTATCTCTTTGTTGGTTGGCAATTGGCGAGGGAGGGATTGGACGAGCGACGTTTGCGTGAGTTGTCCTGAACAGGAGACGTCAGATACATGTCCAGCGAGGAATTCGAAGCAGATAAAGAAAAATAACCGAGGTTTGTGCAACAAATCAAAGACCAAGAAGCAAATAAGGAGCATGCCAGAACAGGAGAAACACTTCAATTCATCATACCATAGCTGACGGGAGGGTGCAGGGCCCGAAGTTGCGGTATACAGGTGGCTAAATGAATCGGTTGTCCAGGGCTACATCTGCGATATCTTCCCGGGGGGTGACACAGATCCCTTGCAAGAATCCGAATTCAGAGGACCATGCAGCCGTTGTGATATGCTTCTCTCACTGTTTCATTTTCCGGTACGATTCAAACAGATTGCAGTCAAATGTCTGCATAGTCCTAGTTAGCTGGGACATCTCATATAAGAATCTAAATACTCAGAGAAAGCTTCAATAGCTCACACGCTAGGTTTTCCTATTTGCAATAACAATGGTGGCCGAGGCAGATTTCGATGTTGTCGTGAGATGTGGTTGGAGTCAGGATGATCTTGATGCCTGACGTTAGACAGGGTGGCGCCGTCGCCCGGCCGCTTGCTGGGACTTCAAGCCACGACGCACGCACAGCAGCTCACCGGTCCCGCTTACATGTCTCAATAATACGGCGTCTCATTGGACAGTTCCCATAAAATAAGGGACGGGAACTAAACGTTATTCTGGCGATCGCGATGAGCCTCAACCGGGGAAGAGCACATAGGACTCGGGGAGAACCTTTACCTTGCTCCACCCACCTATATAGACCTCTTTTCATACAAAAGTATCTCACCGAATGGGTTCCACGACATGTTTCATGTCCAGTATGCAACTCAAGTGCAACATGATATGCAAACATTCACAGAACCGACATTTCTTGATAACGTTTGAGAGTACAATGTTGAGAATGTGCCAATGACAGGAAGGAAGCTGGGTGGGGGGAACCTTCCAAGGAGAGTCCTGGCGTCCTCCGGTGGAAACGACGAGAAAATTTGAACAAATGCAAATGGGACCAAGCGGATATCGAGTGTGGGAGGATGTATCTGCCACCCCTCCGATGTCTTTAAAGACATGGTAAGTTAAGCTCCTCTACGACTCGTTTCGCATGGAAAACGAGGAAAATGGATCGAACAATAACCTTGACTCCAGAGCTTGCATATCGGGCAATATGCCCTTCGACAGCTTTCTGGGACCACGGAAAGTACTCCGGTGGAGATGTAATTGACGCCCAATTGCCTTGGGATCATTCCCCTTTGAACCCGAAAAACAGAATCGACAGTCTCACACCGGTCCGAACACCAAAATGGAGAATTGATGGGTGTACTAGTCTTGGAACTCAATTCTTTGCCGTCCCAATTTCCATCTCTCCCTTGCCTCCTCTGCGAGTAGACACTTTCCTTCCCGATCCAGCTCATTGGCCTGCACAGCTGCGGCTAGACTTGGATTTCGAAAAGGCGTTTCTGTTTCGAGACTCGCGTACAGCATACTTTGGCATTTCGCAACACATCCTCCGAGCTCTGGAGTTTTGGTCTGCTTCGATCGCCGACTTCGAGACTGTTTACCGGGACTTGACGTTTGGATCAAGGATAATGTTCGAAAACATTGCCAAAGATGTCCGGGACATTCGTGTTCGGATCATACGTACGCACGACCTAGAACGTCAACTTCTTTCCCTCGCAGACCTGAAGCTAAATCAACAAATAACATTGCCGGGAACTTTGGATATCTCCCAACTGACCCTTGTTCGACAATTCCAAGACAGTGCTTCTTTGGTTCGGATCTTGGGTTCGGATGATATCAAGCATCCTGTAGTGTTCAAGACTCTTTCAGATACACCAAAATATCTTTATCATGAATTAGGAACCTTGCTTTCCTTGCCCGAACACGCAAACGTCATCTCCAAGCCAGAGCATATCATCACTAAGCAATGCAAGTTCGGAGGAAAAGTTGCTGTGGTAGGATTTACAATTCAATATCACCGACAAGGGTCCCTTCGGGACGTGCTAGCCCATCGACGCCATCTTGGAACACTTACCTGGGAACACCAGATCAAATGGGCCTGTCAAATTGTCATGGCATTGAGGCACATCAAGTCGCAAGGTCCAGGATGGTACTGTGATCTTCGCCTGGATAATGTCCTATTGTCAAACGAAGATGATGTTGTTCTCATCGACTTTGAGCAAAGAGGTGTACTCCCTGCCTTCGCATCGCCATTGGACAATTACCTACAGTACGTCAATGTTCTGGTGAACGAGCCATTACTCCACCCCGCAGCGAGGAAGGAGTATGCAGACCTTTATGATACGCATATCAGACCATTTGTGCCGAAGAGAACAGACCAGCATCGAGGTTGCGTGCCGTGGCTGTGTATGAGTAAGTCTGAAAGGGATGCCTCGGAGCTATACATCTTGGCTCGACTTCTCTGGTGTATCTTCGAAGGTGTCTGTGCTCCGCAGAGAGAACTCTGGATGGAGTATATGTACGAGCCTGATATTGAATTCCCCGAGTTTCGTCGTACCCCCAAGGAGCTGAGAGAGCTGATATTGATCTGTACACCAAGCTGGAATAGGGTGGTAAAGACATTGCAACGGAAGGCATTCAAACTGAATATTCGAGGGTCAAGTGACGATATACAAAAACATGAGAAAGAGGCCCTAGCTGCAATAGTTGACATGTGGCATGGAGAATTGCATCGTGCCAAAGACTTCTTGAGTAATAGACGGGCACGCTGTGAAGATATCAGTGGTGGAAATGTGGGCTGTGGTAGCTTGAAGCTCGATCGTATCTTACAAAAGCTCCAACAACTGTAGATAGCATCTAGGCCTGTGGGACAGATGATCAAATCAATGGAATGTTCTTGGAGAACAGAAGATTTCGTCTGAAAGCTTTTGTTGTCGGTAGTAGGCTGTAGGTAAAGTAATGGAAAGGATGTGGGGCGTGTTGTCAGTGTCACGTGAACCATTTCCATTGGAGAGCCTCAGCTGGCTTTCGCGCTTCACCAACTCAGCGTACGATTCTGCGCGCCGCGACACAACCATACATCAGCCGCCAGCATGGATGGATATACAAGATTCGCCAAAGCTGCCTGCTACCTCGTAGCCATTACAACAGCTCTGCCGACAAACTGGAGCCCATTGCGAAAACGATTGAGACAATCAAGAGACATGAAAGGCACCCGAGTTGATGTGTAGATGTATTGACGGCTGGGTATACAATCGAATAGGCAGTAACTGGGCACCTGGCGATGGAGTGGTCCCGCATATAGAGGAAGCCAGTCGAGGTATGCGGGTCGATATAGTGGAGCAGCGCGCGACGGCGTGATGGTAGAAACGGTCGAAGTTATTGGTCCATCCAGGCAGCGCAATCATGGCAGACGCAGATCTATGCTTAGTCTTTGCTGGTATTGCAACGACTAATATCCATCGAAAACAACTCTGGATCGTTCAAGCTTGGACCCTGGATAGAGAACAGAGCTCGTGGACTACCTCCTTTCGAATTCCCACAGCGAGACGAACACAGCAGTAGTGAGAAGCGGAGATAAGGGGCGGTATTGGCAGAGCGGCAGTAATATTGAAAGCTGGAGGTTATGGCTTCAGGAAGACGTTCAGCCGTATTTGGAATTTGCCTCGCAGAAGCCTGCGTCAATTTCGAATATTGTTATCCTTTTAAACCCTAACAGCTCCCTGCTCCTTTCAATGGTCATGGGAAGCTCTGGAATTTGCACAAGCTTACGAGATGGCCGAACATTCCTGGCCTGAATCTGTTGGAAAATACGCTTACCTGCAAATGAGGGAGTATCATATCCTCCAACCGAAGACCAGTAGGACCATCAGATGAAAGCGGATCTGATTATGTACCCAGGACCAGTGACATTAAGTGGCCCATTTCCGATGGTCGTGCATCGCTGAAGGGCTTGCTCATATTGCTGGGTTGTATAGTCGAGGAGATACCTGCCATACCCATTGCTCGAGTGTGCCGACTATACCCTTTGCCTCCACTCAACATTGCCATCTATGAACGCCGTTGACGCCCTACGTCTGGTGATAACCAATTAAGCGAGACCCGGGAATGGATAATTATAGTGTCAAGCACCAGGCGCTTTCTATCTGGGCTCCAAGTCATATGCGAGTGGGAACTCCGTGTTTGATACTTTCGGAGTCTTGCTCGGAGCTCATTACTGCCAGTTGACAAACCTTGTTCGTTTCCACTTCATCCCACTTTGTTTGTGTGCTGAGTTGTTCGTTTCTTAAGCAGGTTTCATCATGACTCAAAGTGGGTACATAATAAAGCATCTACAAATTCTAGCTCCTCAGCCTCGTTGTCTTTACGCTTCATTCTCATTAACGTGTCATATAAGATGATTAATGTTTGCCTAATTGGCAGTGGTGGAGTTGGGACAATTGCATCCCTGGTTCTGGAAAAATCTAAGCGAGCGAGAGTTACAGCCGTCCTTCGCTCAAATTACGATCTCGTCGCAGAGAAGGGCTTTGACATTGATTCTATTGATCATGGGAAATTATCTGGATGGAAGCCATCCTCAAGTAAGTGAAGTTTCTCCATGAGTTTGGCAAACACTCACAAGGTCAGTCGTACGAAGTGTCGAGGACGCTGCAAAAGAGGGGCCATTTGACTACGTTGTCGTAGCCATAAAAGCTTTGCCAGATGTGTACTCGGTCCCAGATATCATCAGACCTGTCGTTACACGCGGTGTCAGTGCCATTGTCTTAATACAGAATGGCCTCGATATCGAAATACCACTAATCGAGGCATTTCCGGGGTGTACGGTCATGTCAGGTGTCAGCCATACTGGAACACGAATAACGGGCAACTTTGTCTACCACGAGGATGGAGAAAAATTATTCATCGGGGCACATTACCATTCAGGACTACCGAAAGAAAAGCAGGCCGAGACCACGAAACTGTATGTTGAAATCTACGCTGCTGGTGGCCCAACGGCATGCACCTACGCTGAGGACGTCATCTTCTACCGGTGGCGGAAGCTCTTCTGGAATGGCGCATTCAATACCCTGTGTACTCTAACTGGTCTCGATGTGGGATCTCTTCAGAAGGGTGGTGGGACGGAAACACTTCTTAGACCTGCACTGTTGGAGATCTATGAAGTCACGAAAGCTGCTGGCTACATATTTCCCGAAGACATGGTCGAGAGAGCGATTCGCGATACTCCGCCTTCGAGTCCTTTCAAGCCAAGCATGCAGGTTGATCTGGAGAAAGGAAACCCGCTAGAGATTGAGCCAATTCTTGGAGGACTGCTGAAGCATGCGAAAGAGTTAGGAGTTGTGACACCAATTTTGAGCACAGCGTACAAGGTGCTTAAGCTGGTACAGTGGAAACTGATACAGGCCAGGAAATCGGCATAGTCGTAATTGCAAATGGAGAGAGGCTCAGATGGAGCCTTCCCGGGTTATAATTGGAACACTTCATCGACATGTTCTTAGAAACCCCAGTCTCGCTTTCCATGGCACATCGTTACTCCCAATGGTGATGATGGATTGTAGTCATCTGCAGAAGAGGCTATGTTTATTGGCATCACGTGTCGTGGGCTTTTCCCAAGAAGGTAAGGTGAGGTACTGCTTGGTTATGCGATTTTTTTTTCCAAGTGTACCAGCATGAGCCTTGATGACTAGTGATTTTTATGAATCATGCCATGCCTTGAATGGAGTTGGGCACGTATACAATCACCTGATAAGGGACAAGGTTCGGTTACTGAGTCAGAGCCCCGAGCAATCAAGCTATACCCATATACCTCCAAATGCTTGTACATGCAGAAAATGTCATTGAGACAAATCATAGTGCTTCGCTGGTCGATCAGCCGGCGAATATCAACAAAATCAAAGCCTCATCCATGCTGGCGCGTCAATTTCTCGCTTCTCTTCATTTGACATCCGTTCAATGTGTAATTGTCTCTTGGTTCGCCTATGGAACCAGTCAATCTCGTTCTTTCGACGGATTGGATCAAGTTAAAAACTGCTGATTGACAGACAATGATCGCAGAGACTTTTTAGGTAGAAATCAAGTTTAAAAATAGCAAAGCATTCTGGGAATTGTGCGAAACCACGGAAAGCTTAAATCTCTTCGCCTCTTCAAAACGAGTGAAACCTCCGGTTCCACGTCACATGGCAAACCCACTCGAACTTAGCAGCAAAGGTGCGAGAAAATCATCCAAGTGCCCTACCGAGAATTTGTCATCGGGGCATTGTCCGTTCGATGTGGACTCCTGGGAAATGAGGAGACATCCGCTCTTGCAGCCCCTGGTGGATTTTTCGCTTACTGAACCCATGTAAACAAAGCAACCCCTGACCAGGTTTCAACCCCAATCAACCCATAACGATCGCAAGGGATGCAATTTACCAGAGATACAAGAGGATTGATACACAGACGGCCCCCCCACACGCCCCCCCCTTGTCAGACGAATTGGAGGCTTCAAAAACCACGAACAGTTGAAGGCACAATAGGTATTTTAATCACATTCTCCCACGCTTTAGTTAGTAAACCCCCAGAGGGGGCCTCGTGCTATACCTACGCTCTAACCCTAACTAACCTGCTAACCCTAACTAACCCTAACTTCTGGAAATATACTCAGAAGTAGTATAAGTGTGAATGTGCCAAGTAGTATGATAGTGGTCCTCTATTGGTTGCCAGGGGGGGGCCGTCTGTGTATCATTCCTCAGATACAACGTTGCAAGGTATTCGACTCCTTCATATGACAACTTGTCTGTCTGTGTCTTAGATGTCCTCATGAATTTTGTCTCTCAAACTTAATGCGCAGATTGGGGAGTCCAGTACAACGCATATTGGATGGCCGTCAAATATGTCTTCGTTAATTTGTAGGGTAATTTCCAGGAGCACCCCTCGTCAAAGGTTGTCATTCAGGTGTCAGTATGAGATTACAGGTCAATCAAATACGGCTGCAAGTCCGACGATTTCTTCGCCAAGCTACCACTGTGATAGTCGCCCACAGTTACAGCCGCTGAGCCGTACTCGTCCGCTCGTATCGAGCAGCCGCACGGATCACGATGGCGCAAAATCATACCAAACATGACCACCTCGTCCCCAGAGTGATCCGAGTTCTTCAGCACTAGCCCGCGTGGAAGTGTTTCCCGTGCCGTGCCGTCCTTCTCTGTCAGATCAGGGGCCATTGAAGGGGGGAGGGAAGATCAAGACGATTCAAGAGAGACTATTTCCGGGACAGGCCCGTCGCGAGACAACCTGAGCTGGATTAGGCTGGTATGGGGTAATTCGAGCGATACGGGTCCGCTGAGAAGGTTTACATTGTGGCTCGTGTCTTGAACCCTTTTCTCCATATATCACCTCATCTCTGTTTCTCCACCTCCTTGTTGGTTTTCTTTCGTTCGTCGTCGTCACTTCTCTAATTTATCAGAGCTTAGCAGAACAGACCATTGCGGGTATGAACGCTTCGATCAGTCCTGGGCCAGACACCAGGTTCGCTCCAAACTATCTGATTCCATGTGGAGTTTTGGCGGTCGTGGCACTTGGTCTTTGCGTAACGAGGATATATACTCGGTCGCGCCCTGTGCTCCACTTGGCGCTGGATGATTACTTGATTGTTGTTGCTGAGGTACACATTCCTCTCCAAATGTTCAACGATTATGTCTGACTGAACTAGATATTCTCCCTTACCGGGTACTGCCTTGCTTGTGCGGCAGCTTCTCATGGCTGGGGACATCTCTCGTTCTACATTTCTGCAGCCGATCAGAAAATTGCGTACAAATGTATCTTTGCACTGGAGCTCATATGGGTGCTCACGATCCCGCTGATTCGAATATCGGTGGCATGTTCACTTATGCGATTCGGTAATTCGAGACTGTGGATGGGCACACTGTACGCATTGATAGTGATCCAATCACTGATTTCGACGGGATGGGTTATTCTGCAGTTCTTCAATTGTAAGCCATTACGATCATTCTGGGAGCCTGTGTCGAACTTTAAGTGCTGGCCTCGAGATGTCACACTCATATATGGCTGGTTTACTGCCTGTAAGTACCCTACGTGTTAAGCCAAACAAGTCTGACAGACGTAGGCGTATTCATCCTCATGGATTTCATACTTGCAACCATGCCACTGAAACTCATCCGAACACTCAACCGGCCTCTTCGCGAGAAGATACTAATCGGATGCCTGATGGCAATGGGACTTATAGCGACAATCATCGCAGGAATCAAAACAAAGACTTTCAAGAACGTGTACCTGGGCGATCCGCTTTCTACGACGGTCGATAGTTCCATGTGGGCGAAGCTTGAAGAGTTGGTTGGTATCATTGCAGCTTGTATGCCGTGCCTTAAAGCACGAGTAGAGAAATTTCTCCGACGAGCTGGTATTCTGTCAGACCAGCAGGACTCAATGCCGATGCCCAGCTTTGTTGATCCCAACCATCTTAACGGCAACGTCCCCCTAGGAGCAGTTTTACATGTGGATGCTTCAGGTTCGTCACAAACTGCTATGGCCGGAAGCCAGCAGAGTATTCTTGGGAGATCAAAAGAATCGAAGGAGACTGGCGGATCTGTAACTCGTGTGAAAAGCTTGGAGGATAATGGGAGCCTCAGGACGTTTAGAACAGAACCAAGAAAGGAAGAGGATGTAGGAATGTGATATGGGCAATGGATATGGATTAATGATTAAAGTCCTCGATAACGGACTTAACACGAAAATAGGACTGTATGAAGAGAGTGGCTAAGCCAAGAGAGTAGATATTTGTTTCGAGAGCTTACTTGACGCCGGGCTTCTGGCGAAGGAGTATAGGGACTGTACGTAGCATAAGGAATGCCTCCAAGCCAATGCTCGACAGTATAATGGAGGATCCGATCAAAAGGGAATCCAGTAAAAGTATCGAGAGACAAACATGCTTTCAACTTGTAGAGAGCCTTCCATTTGATCTGTAGTTGGGTATCGTCCATACTTCAACGCCAATTCAAGCCAATCGTCCTTGTCACAACGACGTAGACTTTTGGAGCCAACTTAAACAGCTTTTCCGATTCCCATTCTCCTGAACGCCAATTATGCAATGTCTCCAACCCCTCAGCGGTCTGTAGTGACCACTCGCCAGGAGAAGTAACTTGTTTTCATCCCATCCGCTAACATCTTGATCCTCAAGCTCACGACACCGCGTCAAGCTCCATCTGATCCTCCGTCGACTTCTCTGGCTTGGTTTTCGATTTTGTGGTCTTCGGTGCATCTTCGATCCGTCAGCATTGCCCTTCGTCGACTCCAAGTCTTCCAATCAACTCACCTGTCATCTCAACCTCTCCTTCTTGCTCCATCGCCTTCTCTAGCGCTCTTCTTCTCGCATTGTTCTGCAATTTCTGCAACTTTCTGGCTTTCTTTCCCGAGACAGGTGCTAGGGGCCCACTAGTTGGGTGCAGGACATCGCTTCTCGCTGTTCCTCGAGGGTTCTTGGAGACCTTGTTCGCGGCGTTGCGCTTTTGGACTTTCGCGCGGCTAGCGGTCTTGCGCTGCTTGTTGGGAACGTTGGGGTTTCCGCGGGAAGGCATCTTGGGAGTTTGAAAGGCGAATTTGGTATTCGTGGAAGGGGTGTTGTGGTGAAGGAGTGAGTTTGATTGTACAAGGTCGAGTTGAAAATAAATGAAGATCCTTGGCGGAGAAAGTTTGGTGGGGTCGCAGCCAGAAGTGGCACAGCCACAGGAACCTCGTCACCGCAGGCTGGGCTGCCTTCACTTCTGTAATTGCCAACGTCCCCCCACAACAACACCACGTAGCGTTGTCAACAACAGACTTACAATACAGCCTCTTGTTCAATCCCTTTGCGTAAGCACATAGATTCATCTTTACACTGACACGATGTCTTGGGCTGGTACGTCTCTCCCCTTCGCTCAACCCTCTCCTGGCTGCCCCGCTGACTTGTTGTGCTATTGTAGGATTCAAGAAAAATGTTAACCGGGCCACGACCCAGGTGATGATGAAGACGGGACATGTAGAGAAGACGAATGATCGTGATTATGAGGTTGAGGAGCGGAGATACCGGACAATGGAGGCCGCGTCCATGCGATTGCAGAAGGAAGCAAAGGGATATTTGGATTCTTTACGAGGTGAGCACGGATCTGCAGGAGCAGGAGAGAACTAGAGACTGACGGGAACAGCCATGACTGCCTCCCAAATGCGTATTGCAGAAACGATTGATGCTTTCTACGGTGATGCTGGTACAAAGGATGGAGTGAGTAGGAGTTACAAGCAGGCAGTGGAGGATCTGGATGCGGAGACAATCAAGGCGCTTGATGGCCCATACCGGTATATTCGGAGGATCCAGAAGATGAATTTGCCTAACAATACACAGAACGACTGTTTTGGAGCCGATCTCTAGATTTTGCGCCTACTTCCCAGACATCAACGAATGTACGAGCACCTATTCCCCCACCCACTGCCAAGCTGACAAGTCACAGGTATCAAGAAAAGGAACCACAAACTCCTAGACTACGACGCGATGCGCGCAAAGGTCAAGAAGCTTGTCGAGAAACCCGACAAGGACGTCACCAAGCTCCCCCGCGCCGAGAAGGAAACCGAGATGGCAAAAGCCGCCTACGAGCAACTGAACGAGCAGCTCTCCACCGAACTCCCTCAAGTCATCGACCTGCGCGTACCATATCTCGACCCCAGTTTCGAGGCCCTGGTCAAGATCCAGCTACGGTTCTGTGCGGAGGCGTACTCAAGAATGGCGCAGGTTCAGCAGTACTTGGATGCGGATACGAGGGAGCAGTATGCGCAGGGACATCTGGATAGTCGGGTTGAGGAGGTGTTGCAGGAGATTAGGGATTTGAGCATTAGTGGGACGGTTTGAGGTGGTAGAGGGCGGCGGAGAGAGGTATAATATCAGGGTTGGAGTATGGCGTTTTTAGAAGGATTAATGAGCTGAATGCGATACTGTCTACACAAGCTGTTGACGGATTCTGTGACATCTACTTCCTTGTGTAGGAACTCAGTTGTAGAGCTTGGCTAGGGTGAGATATCTGTATCTACAATTTGGGCGACAAGCTCAGAACTGCCCATGCTCCATGAGCTCTACTGGCTCCATGCCTAGGACCATTCTACTTACTTGCAGGAAGCAGAGTACAACAAGATGCTAAGAGGGAGTCTAGAGTATGTGATAGTATCTACAAAACAGCGAGATGATATACATCGGAAACATCCACCTGGAGGAGCAAAGGCATGCCTCTATATGTTAGAGGTCGTCTAAGTCAACACTACCTTCGCCCAAGCGTTTCTACCGGCCGATGGAGAAACAACAAGAGCAGTCGACTGAAAATGGGGGCTACGCAAGGACTCACTGTGTCACTGGGTGACTATAGCCCAGATCTTCATATACACAGGGCGAATTCGTCCTTTCTCCTGGGATTAAGTCGTCTCAAGCAGTGAGACATTCTCCTTTTCTTTTAGTAAGTTGTCTTGCCATAGATATATTTTGGTGACAAACGAGGGAGTGGATATTGACATCGTGTTGGAACTCTTTTTTGTTTGTATTAATATCCTCCTGAACTTTTGGGCTGTTTAGATATTACCGAATAACGCAGTGGATCTCTGACAAGTAGATTTCTCTTGTCTTTGAGCTTTAACATGGCGTGTGAAATAGGTAGTACACGGTCACGTCTTGTATAGAGTAGAGTAGACATTTCCAGGTAGCAAGAAAGCAAACAAGTAGTATTAGAAGCAACCTGATATCTCGATCAACGCCCCTGCTTGAGGAGACCGATAAAAACCCAAGGAAAGCATCATTACCACCCTCAATTTCATCTCTCACTCCCATTCCAACCCGTCGTCAACGATCAACACCAACTTTCCATCACGCCTTCTTAACACCACCACCCTCCACAGCTCCCTGCGCCATCCATACAAAATACGTCCTCGACTTCGCCAACCAAACCGCCAAACTCGGCACCTTGAAACCCATAACCTGCCCAACGCCACCACTCGGCCCTGTAGGCACGAACTGCGTATCCTTGAACGGCTTGAACTCTTTCTGCACAAACAGCTTCTCGTTCCCTGGACCAGCAGCGTTGGCGAGGTCAATGCCGATGCTGGTGCCCAGCGGAGCGACAGAGTTGTTGGCGTCCACCACGCTACCGCTGCTGTAGGACGCAACGTCGCCAATCGCGTAGATACCCGGCTGGTTGGTCCGGAGGGTCTTCTCGTCTGTGAGGACGTGACCGGTGGAAGTGAGCCAGGAGGGAGGGAGGAACGTGGTGTTTGGTTTGGGGCCTGTGGCGTCGATGAAGACGTCTACGATTCTGGAGGAGCCGTCGTCCAGAGTCACGGTCGTGGTTCCATCTGCATTTTTCGTGCTGGAGGATACCTTGATGCTGTGGACGGTCTTCACGCCTAGGGATTTGAGTCTTGATTCCGCGGCTGAGCTGTTACCTGGGACGAGTCTGGGGAGTAATCGAGCACCGCCGGAGAGGATGGTGGTGTCGTGGTTGGGGAATTGAGCACCGATTTCACCGGCTGTTTCGACGCCGATTGCTCCTCCGCCTGCAATCAAGACTGTCTTTGCACCTTGGAGAGCCGTCCTCAAGGCCGAGATCTCAGACTTCAACTTCTCCTCGGTCTCATTCAGCTGCCATACAGGCGACTCAAAATACGAGCCGGTCGCGATCACGAGACTTGAATACGTGATGCTCTCACCATTGCTCACTGTCACGGTCTTCTTCTCTGCGTCAAGAGCCGTGGCTTTTCCCTTGACGAGCGTGAATTGCGCGGCATCGTAGGATGCAAATTCCTTTGCAATGGGAAGGAAGACTTTCTCTTCTGGAATGAGAGTCTCGCTGACGATGAGGCGCGGGGCGGCGATGTTCCAGTAGAAATCGGTGTTGGGAGTGACGATTGTAACGTGGTAAGGAGTTGAGGGAGTCAAGTTTGAGACCTTTGGGATGACATGGCGGAGAAGGTAATGTGCGACATTGATTCCGGAGTGGTGACCTCCTAGGATGAGAATCTCGTGAGTAGACATTGTGGTTAAGGAGTGTGTTCTTTGTCCGGGAGGAGGTTGTGTTTATGTTGTTATGGAGTTTCCGTGAGTCGGGATATCCGAGGATTTGAGAACGTGAGGAGGTGAACAAGGGAGGGGAGAAAGGAAAGAAGGGAGGGAAGACCAAACGGACGCGCGACAAAGGAATGAGAGGCTAAATAGTTACCGATATTATTTCACCTCATTAAACTCAAATATCGCAACATATCGCTTCGTGCATGTGCTTGCAAATCAGATGAAGATAAGACAGCTCTTTGCGACAAGGCCGCGCCGGACACCGGCAACGACAGTGCCCGAAGGGAAGCCATGATGAGATGTGCGATCTGGACGTCCGGGTCCACTTACTTATTCCATATCCTGTCCGTGAATTGAAATATCATGTGTTGGAAGAACCAGAAGCGATTGTTTCCGTCGTTGTTGCTTCGGATAGTACCACTTTACGCGATTGTTGACGTTGAAATAAGTATGGAGATGTGAGTGTCAGCAACGGAGAAATAGTACTTGGAATCATCATGCGTACATGTCAGCATGCTTGTCCGATGTAAACGTCCAAGCGTGCAACGATCTCGTATGATAACTCCGCTCCGAGCAGGTTTGCAATGTGGCAGCCCCTAGCTTCTCCTCAGATTTAACGCGTCTCTAATGAATCACTGGCTATAATGGATTCAAGGTCCTGGATCTCGTTACTACTACGTTCTAAGGTTTCTATACTAGCAGTAATATATTACTATATCCTAGGTTAGTATATTTCTTTATAAACTAACTACTAGAATAGCTATATATATTCCCTATATACTAGAGTCCTTACTTCAGAGATTAGACTTAAAGAATCCAGATACTACTTATTAAGGTCTAATAATAAGTAGAACACTATATTAAAGAGTAATTGTAAAGATACTATAATCCTCGCTAAGTTTAAGTCCGCGGAGGAAATCGAGTCTTAAGAGACTACTCCCGACTCCAGAAGTATATTACTAGTAGTATAAGAATTAAGCAGGTACTTATCCTGGGGCTTTACTATAAGATATCTAGTTTACTATAATAAAAAAGCAAATAAGCGTTAATACACTAATTAATAGGTTAGGATTATTAGAAGTAGCGGAATAGAAATAAGAGAAACGTTAAAAGCTAGTCCTGAAATCTGAGAATAAGAAACTAAAGATTAAAAGTTTATAACTAAAGCGAATAAAGTTATAGCTATAACCTGCTAGTAACTTAGGTCTCTTTTACTATATTAGGATTACAGACGATACTAAAAGAGTATCTTAACCTGCGACTTATAGACCTAGAAGACGGATAATAATACTAATATTACCTAAGGTTTTAAAAGTATCCTTAAGTATATACTTAACGAGTCACTGACTTTTGATATATTACGACCTTTCTTCTAGAATAAGAGAGTTTCTATCTCTTATACTAAAGTTAGTATTCTCTTAAATCACGTTATAACTTTTAGCAGAGCTAGTAAAACTAGTCTTAAAGCTGGATAATAAGAGGTATATATATATGTTTTAGTTAACACTAGAGTTACTGTCGTGCACCTGACGCACCTGAGGCACTCCCTAAGGCGCTCCAGCCAACCAGAGGCTACTTATATAACTAGAACTCCTAGAGCTTCCTCTTATAGGGGAGCTCTAGAATACCTTAATAAATTAAGACTTTCATACTACATGAAGCTCCTCCCTATAGTACACGATAGTTAAGAGCTATATTCGCTCGTTTAAGCTACTATACGAGTATACTACGTAGTATAGGTAGAGTTGCAAGTAGTGTCGAGAGATACTTATACCGCTACTTAAAGAACTCCTTTAAATACCTCCCCGAACTTCCCGAAATACTCTCGACGCTATTAGTTCTATAGAAAGCCTCTCTGATATATCGACGTACTTTTAAAACGAGTTAATTAAACACGAGGGCGATACTCTCGATTAGAGAAAGCAGTGGCCCTAGTAATGAACGACCTTCCGGTACTATACCGAACTCAAAAGAATCTAGAGATTTATTAACCCTGACACTAACGATATTAGAAATATCGTTAAGCAACGACCGAATCTCCCGAGTATTAACGATTTTATACGAGAGAAGACGAATAGTCACCTTAGCAAGTAGATAGCGTTGTTAATACAAGCTAACCTAGATTTACTAGCGAAATAGAACGCTGCTACTACTAAGGAAAGAGAGAGTATAATAGAACCGCCGGCGTCTATAAGTAAGCCCTTGGAAGCTAAGTTTGAAGATATTAAGGTACTCTAGGAAGCTCGAACAAGGGAGTACTTGAATAAGCTAGCTGAATAGACAGCGCTTAATAACTGTATTCAGAACCTCTTTAACTAGGTAAATAGTACTATTAGCTAGTCTATTCTAACTAACGCAATTAATAATAACACGGCTAAGGGCGCCGCAGAACTACAAGTACTAGTCAGGTCTATTAAGCGTGATATAGCACCTTTAGACGCGGTAGTACTAACCTCTATTATTTCGGACTACACTAATACACTTAGCTTGCCGATACGTTAAGATAAGAAGTCGCGAATTGAACCTCGCACGTAGTATAAGCTATAGTAAAAGAACTTCCGTCTTACGAGAGCGTATAATATTCCTAATATATAAGGAGTACGTGATATACGAGCTTTCCTGAACGTAGTATCAGTTTAGTTAGAGACTTAGGCCGCTTAAGTACTCACTGATATTATAAGAGATAACACTTTAGGACGTCAGTATAGTATAACACTAGAGGAGTACGGTCTAGCGTTTATAGCGAATATGAAGGAGTACTACCGGAACGGAGGTAAGGGAGCTAATAGTTTCTACGCCACGCTGATACTAGGTAGTTGTTCTAATATAGGAGGCTCGCAAGACTATTCCGGAAGCTCTCGGAATCGCTCCTATTTAAATTAAGGAGATAAGAAGACTAACTGCCCTTATGGAATCAGACACCGGCACCCTCTAATTAAGTGCTAGAAGCTCTGTTTCGCTTATAATAGCTTTCAAGCTAATAGCATGAGATTCCGTCTAAATAACAAGTAAATTAAGAGGATTCGTGAGACTGTCCAGGCACCTGAGTATATAGAACTACGCTGAGAGATCTCTAAGGAAGGCTGGACTACTATCTCTATAGCTCAGATTACTAGGAAGAAGCCTAGCAAGGACCGAGAACTATCGTCTTAGTAAGCTAAAGGAAAGTACCCCGGAAATATTAACGTAGCTACTATTAATTCAAAGCTCTTAGACCTTAAAGAGACACTCGGAATCTACGCCACGGACTTTATTAATATTCCTCACGTACTCTTAGAGAGTACCTTAGTTAATAACTGCGGCGCCTAGCACTTAGTTAATCATAAGAATAAGCTAGTTCTAGGTTCCTTTAAGAGATTAACTAATAACAACTACGTGGAAGCTAGAACGTAACGAATTCCAGTAGTCGGCAGAGGGAAACAAGTATTTAAGAACTCCTTAGCTAGGCTAAACAGTCCAAATACTTAAGACCTATCACTTAATAACGTCACTATAGTCTGTAATTTCCATGTTAATATTATCTCAGAGGCGTTACTAAAAGACACCGGGCTATAGTACTCAGGGAAAGATACCACTTTATAGTACAGGGAGGTTCAGACGAGTGTAGTTATTAGATAGCTAGTTCGAAAGTTCAACCTAACTTTCTTTGAATATAAGCCTTTCAGATACTCTCGTCGCTCCTATAACCTAGTAACCTTAACACGCATACTTATTATAATGTACCCGACTCTGAGTCGTAGCTTAAATAGGTAAGGTTTCCAATCGTTAAGTTAACTACTTAAGGAGTGTTCCGTAACTCTGTAACTATAGCACCTACGTACCGGCTATTTGGAAGAGAGTGCTCTACGGGCGTTACTTAAAGCAGAGAGAGGCGTATAATTCGACGGAGTATCAAGAATCTAGTATAAAGACTATACTATTATATACACTGGAAACGTCACGTTAAGATAGGAGTTAGAGAATAAGGCAGCTAGGCTATTCTACCAAATCCTCTAGGACTTATTCGACTTTAACGTAGGTTATAATAGCACTCGCTAGCTACTTATTATTAAGGATAAATATAGTAGGAAGCTCTTTAGCTACATATTACTAAGTAAGTTAGCTAGCCACGTTATACTAGTCTTAGAGAACTTTAAGCGTTAGACTAAGTGTTAATATAGACTATTAGTCTATATTATTCAGCATAATAACAACACCTCAGTTATAGCTATTCGAGGCACATCAAGGTACAAGGAATAGACTACAAGAGAAAGAATAGAGGTAGAGAATCCCCCGCTATATACTAAAGAACCTATAGGCGGCGCGGAGCGCGTAGGACAAGAGATTATTACTAAATCTATTAAGATACGTGTTTAGGTAAACCTGCTAGAGAAGCTTTACCTAGAGGTATATTATATAGTAATCTACCTTTACAACATGAGTCCTCTCGCACGCCAAGGGATAAGGAGTCTAAATTAAGTACTCCAGGAATAGTTTCAGAACTATTTTTAGTAGTACGATCTACTAATAGTGAAGAAGCTCTTAACTGACTTGAGACCTAACTGGAGTAGAGTATATATATATAAGGCGCGTGCATATCCAGTTATAACTAATAGAGAGGCTAGAAGGAATCATAGAGGCTTCAAAGTTAGCCCTAGGGCGCACGTTAGATACTTAGTTAGTTATATTACTTCCAACTTATATAGGATCTAGGTGCCCTAGCTACGCCGTGTAGTAATCACATGTAACGTCCGGTTTAATAAGACGACGTTCTATTCCCCTGAGAAAGAGAGGAAGGTCAGCTAACTTACCTCTACTCTAAGGGAGCTTATTAAGGACCTAGAAGAGAACATCGTCGCTCTAGATATAGAGTACGATATCAGTAATATTACTGATACAGTTACAGCGGAATATATAGCTGAACTAAACGAAGCTACATTTAAGGCTAATATTAGTGTTAAGACTACTATACTAGTCGCTAAGGAGGTACTAGAACTAATAGATATTACTCTAACAGAGCTTCCACGAAGCTCAGAGGTAGTACTAGAGGTATAAGAGCTGATAGAAGTCGACTTACTAGAGCTCTCTTAGACCTCTGAATTACCCCCTTACAAGAGTCAGACCTCAGGAGTAGAGAGCAACGATATAATCCTTTACAACAATAACTTCACTAATAGTAGTAGAGATCTGACTCCCTACGAGAGGTTAAGTCGAGGCGCCCTAAGAGATACTAAAGCTACGGAGACTAATTATCTCTTGCCTTAGCACCGGAGGGACGCTATAAGTAGTAATAATACCGGTCTAGGTATTAAGGAGGCGCGTTAACGAATATACCCTTAAGTCGTATTACTTAGCCGACAGCTATAAGACCTTAAGTAATAGGTCACTAAGCTTCTAGAAGCTTCTCTCAAAGCGACAGGGACTGAGTTTCTACAGGCAGCTAGAAATAGCTGCTAATAGTAGCGAGTAATAGAGCGTGATCGAATCTAGGTAACTCAGGAAGCCTAGAGAGAACGTAAAAGGCTTACCGCACGCAGCTATTACTTTATAGTAGTAGCTTTAAGATAAGATAGCTACTCGCGCCTTCAAGAGTTTACTACGACCTTCTGTAGTAAGACTCCGACGCGAGCTAATAGCTATAATACTATCACATTTCATATAGTAGTTTTAAGCGCTATATCAGATATCCGAGTAGAGGTAAGAGCTTCTAACTTATAAAACTAATATTAAGGGAAGCTCCCGAAGCTACTTAAGAACTAGAGGGAGCTAGAGAGTCACTTATACAGCGAGCAGTTTAAAGCTAACGCGGAAAGGGAGATATTAAACTTGGAAGCTCGAGACTATTAGAGACTAATTCCCAGGGAAGACGCAGCTACCTCACCGATTCCCTTGAAGTAGGTGTTTACCTATAAAGTAGATTCTATAGGACAGCTTAAGCGTTATAAGTCTTAGATTATAATGCGAGGTGATATATAAGATAACTCCACGATATTCTTAACCTACGCGGCTATACTCGTAGCGAGGTCGTTCCGAGTCGTGATAGCACTAGCGGCTTAATTCGACTTAGAAGTGAAGTAGTTTAATATAATCAACGCCTTTATTAACGCAAAAAGAGATAAGAGGAGCGCCTCAGTCTCGTGTTTCCCTTCGGAAAGCTAGAAAAGACTAGGAATAATAGTGGAAATTAACTAAGCGCTCTACAGCTTAAGAGACTTACCTACACTCTAGTATAGCGACTTTATAAAGATACTTAGTAAGCTAGACCTATCTCCACTCGCGGAGGAGCCATGTATCTTTACAAACTAGTATAAGACTATCTTTATAGCGTTCTACGTCGACAATATTTAGGTCTTATATTATATCAGACACGCTAAAGAGGGCCAGATAATCATAGACAGACTACACGAGGCGTATAAGCTAATAGTCCTAGGAGACGTGGAATAGTTCTTGGGAGTACGAGTAGTACGAAATAGGGAAAAGAAGACAGTATCTCTCCTACATGATATCTATATCGAGAAAATAGCTCAGAAGTTTGATATAGTAGACGGGAAGTGCCCTAGCACGCCTCTCCTATACTACGAGCTAATTAAGAACCTTAGTATAGTAACTTTCAAGTAAATTAAGGAATATTAAGAGAAGGTTAAGTTAGTGCTATATATAGCTATTATACTCCGGCTAGACGTCACCTTTATAGCCTTTTAACTATTATACTTCCTTACTAACCTAAGCGCGCTACACTTGGAAGCGGTTAATTAGACTATACGATATCTATTCGGCTTAAGATTCCTGGCTATTATCTATAGTTAGAAGGACAGAGAGATACACCTTCTTATTGCCTTAGATACGTCTTTTACAGACGACGCTGAATCGCGTCGTTCCTCCTAAGGATTCCTGATTATACTATTTAGAGGAGCTATTATTTGGAAAGCCTCCTGATAAGACACTATCACTACTTCGATAACCGAGGTAGAGCTTCTTAGTATAGAACGGACTGCTAAGGAGGTGATAGCGCTTTAAAGGTTCTTTAAAGAGCTGAGGCTTAATATAGGAGCTCCGTGGAATATATTCTGTGATAATAAACAGACGATTCAGCTGATAGTTGAAGAGAACCAGCGAATCTCGACGAAGCTTCGGTACGTCGATATACAGAATATATAGCTATGATAGGAGTATAAAAAGGGGAGTTTTCAGGTGACGTATCTCCTGATAAACGATATACCAGCTGACAGCTTAACTAAAAACCTACTAAGGCAGAAGTTTAAAGTATTCGTCGCTCTTTTAAACCTTTAAGACTCTCGAGCTGATATTAAGAAGCTCGCTTAAGCTATATAATCTATATAGACACTTTCTTTTATCACGTTTCCTTTACTTCATATTTACAGTTCTCAAACGCTATTAGAGAGGAGAGAAGAGGTAGAATTATAGGACCCGATCCTAAGCTACTACTTCAGGGTTATAAAGCCGCGCTAAAATAACGCGAAAAGTAAGGAACTTGATCCTAAGCTACGACTTCTAGGTTATAAAGCTGTACTAACACGCTAGCCCGAACTACAATAATAAAGAGGTAACGTTCCCAAGCTGCTACTTAAAGGTTATAAAGCCTATACCACTTACTAAGAAGGGAGGAGAAAGTTAATTAACTGCCGGGTAGCGCCGGCTATAATATTAACCTCCGCTAAGGCAGAAGCACGTAAGGCTAAACGCGCCGCGGGGGTGATAACGGTAGCTCCTATAGAGCCGGAGCTTATTCCTATAGCGCTAAAAACAGGGCGGGGGGGGAGAATAGCGGTCTCTCTACGGAGAGCAGAGGCGGGGGTGGGGGTAGCAGCTAATATCAATAGTTAGATAACATCTGAAATCTATAAGACTACTATTACGACTTACAGATAGCGGTACGGATCTTATCCTTATCTTTATCCTTGTTCTCCTCAGCCTCTAAGGCCTTCCGAATAGCGGCCCGGCGGACCGTGAGAGCTTATATATATTATAGAGTCAGCCTCGCTTAGCACTTCAATATTAACACCTTAACACTTCGTCGTTCTAATACTATAATATAAAGAAATACTTACACGTGTGCCCTCTGGGAGGGCCCGGGCTACTAAGTAGCTAGCGAAGAGTTCAGCGGCGCGGGCGGGGGCGGCGATATAACCCGATTTATTATTTTTATAATAATAAAAATAGCGTGAAGCTATCTCTTCGTCGCGATAGGGGTCGCCCGGCGCACCTTGTAAACTACTGCGAATGCAGTAGCTGTAAGGCACGGCACGGACGGCCCCTGCTATAGCGGGGCGGCGGGCAGGAGTTAGTACTAGTACTAGTAGTAGTGATAGTGATAGTGGTAGTAGTAGAGTAGCGGCGGCGGGGGAGCTACGGCGGCTATAGGCCTATTTTACAAGTATTAGCGTAGTTCTAACGATTCCTTATAACACTAACTACGTTAGAATCTTTAAATTAATAACTTACGGTCTTCTTCTTTACTACGCGAGTAGCAGCGAGGTTAGAGGCGCGCGAAGCGCGAGTAGCGCGAGAGCTTTTAGCTATATTTACTAATATTACGTCAAAGTTATTATTTAAGGAAAGAGCGTTCCAGGGGACTTACCTAGTTTATATATTTAGAGCTACTAGGCGCTTAAGACCTAACGCCGTTAGTTAGTATCAACTCCTATTATAGTTCAGGTAGTATTATCTACACTGTTTACATCGCTTCGCTTACTATTATAAAGCTAAGCAAGGAGGTGTATCATACACCTGACGCACCTGAGGCACTCCCTAAGGCGCTCTAGCTAACCAGAGGCTACTTATATAACTAGAACTCCTAGAGCTTCCTCTTATAGGGGAGCTCTAGAATACCTTAATAAATCAAGACTTTCACACTACATAAAGCTCCTCCCTACAGTACACAATAGTTACTTCCTACTATACTACTTATAGAATTAGTATCTAATCTTCTTACGCTACTATCTCGACTAATACTAAGATAACATAGGATATCAGATACTCTTAATGCCTTTTCTACGACCCTTTTTAGTTCTATAAATAAGAAGACTATACTATTAAAGATTAATCGCGCTTAAAACGTATACCGACGTCTAAACTAGTAGACTAAGTAATATAGCTATAATCTCTCCCTTATTTAATACTATCTGTATTAAGCTATAACTCTCTCTAATATAAACCTAGATTAACTTCCTAGAATACCTAGGAAGGTTTCTAATACACATAAAGTGGAACAGTTAATATATATTAAGTTAAATATATAGAGAGTCCTAGGAGATAAGAAGTATAAGGCTTATAGAAGGAAACATAGGGAATAGTTTAAGGTAGATACTAGTCGAGATAGAGTTAAGAGTATTAATAAGGTAATTAGATAGTAGGTTAAATAGGGAGAAAGAGATACTAGAAGGTAGTTTTATAAATAATAATATATAATTTTACAACAGAATTAGATATTTTACTATAGTTTTCTTATTACAGATATTTTCTAGTGAATACTATTAGATTAAAACTTTCTATTCGATTAAACATTTCCTCTATACTTAATATCTTTTTCTACTATTATCTTTATATTATTAGTACTAGCTTAAGGGAATTTAATGGATTTTAAATAGTCTTTTTACATCGCTATCCGGCCTCTTGCTTAAATCTGTTTATTCTTTAATAGTAATTCTCCTAGTATTATATTTGGAGAAAGCTATATATCTAATAAGTGTACCTTAATTAGAAGCTCATTAGCTATACAGTTTAAATATTTATATAGTACTTACTTAGCACTTCTTAATTTATAAGTCCCAGGGTTTCAGGCGTAGATTCCGAGTATAAGATTATACTCTAATCTAAGTTTCACTTACTTTTTCTATATACGCTTATCTGTTTTTAGTAACTTACTATAACTATCGACTACTATATAGTAAGTAATAAAAGTTTCTGATATACACGATCTAGCACGAATAGGTATATTTAAGTAAGTATATATTATAAAAAACTAATTCTAGAATCTAAAATCTACCTTACGCTTTCACAGTTGAGTATTTCTACTCTTAAAAGTTATTCTAAAGACTCTTATCTAAACTCTTATGATACTCCGGTATACTACTAGCCCTTAGCTTAAGTTAGCGTATAATCTTTTTATCTTATCTGCAATAGAGTAAAAGAGGGAAACTTATAATTTAAAGGCTTAACTTTCCTCCTAGGAATATTTATACCTTAGTACTAAGACTTCGTAAGCGGGAAGAGCGTTTTATCCTATTTCTCTTATATATACTTATACTAATCCTCCTCTGTCTTAGGCGTACTCTCTAATCTAGTGATCCCTTTCATAATAGTAAGCTTAATAGCTTTCTCTATAAACTCGGCTTAGAATTATATATAGCTTAGTCTATTACTAAACGCTGTAAGTGCTTAAGGATTATATAAGAAGAATATATTAGAGAACGTAGGTATTATAATACCTATATTAGTCCTAGTTCCGTTTTTCTAGTGATCTACAATCGTACCTCCTATTATACCGTAGATATCAAGTTAAGCTAGAGAGCTAGTAATAGAGTCGAAGCTTATAGCAAGGACTAGGATATCAAGTTCCTTAAAGCTATCCTTATACTTAAGACTAGTTTCTATAACCTTTATAATAGGGGATTTATTAATATCCACGAGCTTAACGTTATCTTAGTGTAATAGCACGGTTTAGCGTTAGCTAGCACGTGAGCGAAATAACCACGGATCAGGTGATAACCTCTCTATTAGCGCGAATATCAAGCTGAGGAGCCCTCGATTCCGTGGAGGGCGCTCGAGCCTATATAGACAAATTCCCCGGGCTATTCCCGATTAGGCCTAATTACACTTGACGTAAAACTTGACGTAAACTCCCATAGTAGCGTAGAGCTATTTCCCTTTGCGTATAACTAAGTGGGTAACTGTCGGTAAACCCCTTCAGAGTTAACCGAGCTCTACCGAGTCTTACCGAGCTTTGCCGAGCTCTAGACTCTTCCTAATCGGGTATAGTAAAGAAGTAGTTACCACTACCTTTACACTTAGCTTATAACTTCATAGTAATTCTATTCCAGAGAAGGACACTTAGTTCCCTATAGATATAGTAGTTTAGTTAGTACGAGGATCTCTGCTTTCTTAGGATCAGGGATCCTCTCGCGGGTTTTCTTATACTAGAATTTATATACTTTATTGTTAGCTTTCTACTTAAATAGTATATCTTTATATATATTAAGCTAGAAACGGAAGCTACCTTACTCCCAGAGGTCTTTATACTGCTTCTCTCGCTCTTCTAAGCTATCGTTAAAGGTGTTCTTCTTAAGGAAGTTATATATAAAACCGGCGAATATACCGTAAGTAGCTTCGAATTACTTCTTATAGTAGCCGCTCTCTTTCTTACTCTTCTTATCCTATATATCGAGTTAGTACTAGTGTATAGGGAGATAGAAGTTAAGTATACGGATAAAGTATATAAGGTAGTCGACTTTAGGTCTAACTATTACGGACCCCTTAGCACTACAGTTCAATTAGCACCTATATAATAATAAAACCATCAGTAGTACTATAGGGACATTAGTACCAACAAGGGAGCAGTACTATTAATAAGGTAGTACTAGCCAGGGAATAATATAGGATAAGTAAGTAGTACTACTATACACTCACGCTTTAGTAGTAATAGTTACCTGGATTACGGTAGATAATAAGTTATATAATAGATCCCTAGATCCCTAGATCTCCTTATAGGAAAACAGATCTAAGGATCTAAGGATCTAGTATCCTAAGGGATCTAAGGTAAATAAAAGTTCTATATAAGATTAGTATATCTACTATTAGATAAGAGCTTTATACTTAACTTTAAATAGTATTCTAATACTTAGTAACTATCTTTCTATCTATATAATACACTTACCTCTCGATTATCAGAGATTAACTATAGCTTTCTATATTTATAGCAAGTAAATACCGGACTATTACATTTTAAGTACCTTCTCGTTAGAGGTACTGACTTATAAAGATAATATATCCTCTGTTAAAGGATTATTAAATAACTACTCAGCTCCTGCTAAGGTCTTCGACCTAAAGAATATACCTAAGATTACCGCCTCGGATCTCTATAATAGAGACTAATCTAAGCTCAGAGTATATCTCACGCAAGTTAAGCTCTATACGAGCTTTAATAGTTACTAGTTTACTATAGAGACTAATAAAGTCCTTTAAGCTTTATCCTTTCTCCGGGGATCTGCCTTTAATTAGATTAAGACCTTCCTCTTAGATTATATTTAGAACTAAACTAAGAATAAGAGAGTCTCTATAGTAATAACTAAGGAATCCTAGAAGATCTTTATAACCTTTAAAGGTTTTAAGTATAAGATTAACCGCGTCTTTAGCGATATTAATTAGAACTATACCGCTGAATAAAATATCTAGAACCTAAAGTAAGTTAGGTTAGTAACTATATATACTACCGCCTTCTAGTAATTCACGAATCAGACTAGCTAGAATAATAACGCCCTTCAGGTATAATACTATAAAAAGTTAAAAGATAGAGTAAAAGATAAGATAGTAAGATTAGACGCGCTTACTAACTTATAAGAACTTATTAAGATAGCTATTAAGATTAACAACTAAAATTATAAGAAAGCACTTAAGAAAAAAAGCTAATACTACTTCGGAATATATATATACTAAGGAAGAGGAAGTAATAATAAAAAACTATTCTACCCTTAAGAAATAGAACTTAATATAACGTTCCGGAAGCTAAGTTATCAAGGAAAGCTACATAATAGCAGGCTATCTAAGAAAGTTATAAGCAAGTAATAAGAGAAGAAGCTATACTTTAAGTGTAGCCTCCCCGGTTATATAGCTAGCTCTTATCAATAAAAGAAGTCGTGAATAAATAAGAAATATATTAACGTAATAGGATATAGCTCTTATAACGAACTAACTTAATAACTCGCCGTAATATATTAATATATAACTATAGATAAGCTCAAGGAAAATCATATCTACACCTAGTTAAGTAACTCTAGCGATAGTAAGCGGGATTCCGCGAGCGTTATAAGTCCGCTTAAGGAGGATATTATTAGTACGCCTCCTAAGGATTATATATATTAAGATAATAACAGCTCTAGGCCGGATAATAATATAAAGCTAATACTAAGTAATAGTAAGGAAGAAGCCTAGGAGCTAGAGTAGACTCCGGAACCAGGGCTACCTTAACCTGAACTCTTAAGACTAAAAGTAAGTGAAATTTAAGAAGTTACCTAAAGGGAAGAAAGCCTATATCAAGTTAACTATAACACTTACCACTAGATTAATATAGCTACCGGGGTTACTTATTAAGAACCGGGCCTTATCAGCTTAGGGGGTCCACTATAGGAAGTAAAGTATAAAGTAGTCTACCGGGACTATAAGCGTATCAGATAAAGGATAGCTAGCAGCTAAGAAGGACTAACAACCTTTATATAGCACTTACTACTCTAGAATACCGCTATTCTTAACACTAGCGCGCTACTAAGGGTAAGCGAGGAATAGGAAATCATAGCAGAAAACCGATATAATAGGATATAGGTCCATATTAATAATAACAGTTGATACTATTACGAGATATATAACCTAGTAACGTGTACTAAACTCGGGATAGGGCTTATATATAAAGTCAGCCTAAGCTATAGTAATCGAAGGGTATAAGAGAGTATCCTCAACTATAGCGTACACTAGGAGTACTTCTATATATAGTAACTTACTACTATTAAAGATAAATATCTTATATTAGAGGTTAAAATCAAGGGAGTTAAGCTTTAAGTAATAGTAAACTCTAGAGTATAAGGGAACTTTATATCTTTTACTATTATACTTAAGTACTACTTATTAACCGAAGTAAAAGATAAGGGATACTATCTAGTACTAGCGGATAGTAAAGTCGCCTCTAATAGACTAATCGAGGTCTAGACTACTCTAGTTTATATAAGTATCGCCGGACACTTTAAAATAATCTAATTCAATATTATTAGGATTAGAAAGCACGATATTATCCTAGGATTACTATAGATAGAAAAGTATAACCCTATTATTAATTAGCAGATAAGAAAGCTTAAGTTTAGTTATTATTAAGACTATTATTATCTACCGGGAATAGAAGTAGTAAGTATTCAAGAGGTTAGTACTACCTCCAAGGAAGAGCTCAGATACTAAGATAAGAGTCCACTAATAAAAGATATACTATTAGTATATAAGAAGTTTATAGTACTATTTAAGGAGGAATAAGGTATTAAAGCCTTACTGAAATACTAAGACTATAATTATCGGATTAAGTTAGAACTAAGTATTAAACTGATATTCTAACTACTTAAGGAATATTTAGCAATAGACTTAATAATAATTAAGTAATATATTAATAAAAACCTAGCGAAAGAATTTATCTGAGAGTTTAAATCTTTATAAGGGAGTAATATCTTATTTATAGAAAAGAAAGATAAGGGGTAACGAATATATATCAACTACTATCGATTAAATAATACTATAAAGAAGGATCGTTATATACTACTATTAGCTAAGGAGCTACAAGATAGATTCGTTAGAGCTAAGATTTTCACTTAGCTTAACTTATAAGAAGCGTATAATCTTGTTAGGATAGCTAAGGGAGAAGAAGAAAAGATAGTATTCCGCACTTGTTTTAGTTATTATAAGTACACGGTTATACCCTTTAGCTTAACTAACGCACTAGCCATATTTCAGTGTCTAATTAATAATATTTTATAGCCTTACTTAGATATAATATATATATACTATTTAAACGATATACTAATCTACTCTAAATCAGAAGAGTAATATATAAAGAACGTTATAGCTATTCTCTAGAGGCTAGAAGACGCCTACCTATTACTTAAACTAGAGAAGTATAACTTCTATATAGATAAAGTTATCTTTCTAAGCTATATAGTTACTACCGCAGGATTAGCTATAGATCTTAAAAAGATTAAAGTAATTATTAAGTAGATAAGGCCTACGAATATTAAGGAAGTATAATTATTTCTTAAGTTTACTAACTTCTATAGGCGATTTATTAAGGACTACTTAAAAATCACCGGGCTACTTACAGAGTTAATCTATAAGAATAAGGAATTCCACTAGTCTAATAGCGTATAAAAAGCGTTTAAAGCACTTAAAGTAGCTTTTATCACAAAACTAATACTTACTTCCTTCACCTCTAATAAAGAAATATATATAAAGATAGATTCTTCAGACTATACTATTAGAGCCGTGCTTAGCTAGCTGGGCGAGGATAGAAGATAGTAACTAATCGCTTATTATTCACAGAAACTATTACTAGTAGAACTTAACTATAATATATACGATAAGGAGTTACTAGTAATTATAGACGTAGTACGCGAGTAGAAAGTCTACCTTAAAAGTGCTACTTATGAGGTATAGATCCTAACGGACTATAAGAATCTTATTTACTTTATAACTACTAAGGAACTGAACTAATAGTAGGTTCATTAGTATAAAATACTCTCTACTATTAAGCTTTAAATTTCTTATATTAAGAGAACGGAAAATACTCGAGCTAATACTCTAAGCTGGAAACTAGAGTACTTTATAAATAAAACCTATAAATCCTATACTATACTACGGAAGAATAGCGATTTATTAGTTATTAATAACTAATAGCTAGCTATGATAGGATAGCTAGTTATAAAGAAAATCTAGAAAAGCTATACTAATGACCTAGTTATAGCTAAATAGTAACGCTAACTAGGCGAAGGGTTCTCCTTCTTCTTAAAAAGAACTCTCTTATTCCAGGGATAAATCTATATACCTACTAAGGATAGGATAAAATTCGTTATGTACTAGTATAAGCTACCCGCTTATAGATACTAGGGGGTAGCTAAGATACTATCTAAGCTATCTAGGGAATACTACTTCCCAGGTATAAGGAAAGTAGTTAAAGACGTAGTAATATCGTGCGATATATATATCCGGAATAAGGCCACATACTATACTCCGTATAGACTTATAAAGTCACTAATAATACTACCTCGCCTATAGAAATTAATCGCTTTAGATTTCGTAGTCGAGCTACTACCCTTAAGAGACCTAATCATAGGAATTATATATAACTCGATCTATATAATAATAGATAGATTTATAAAGTATATATATATAATACTAGTACTTAAAACACAGGACACGCTTATAATAGCGCAGGTATTCCTTAGAATAATCTTTATAAGCTATAGAATACTAGATAAGATTATCTTAGATAGAGATAAGCTCTTTACCTTGAAGTTCTAGAAAACTCTTATTATACTCTTAGGAATAAAGTAGAAAATATTAACTATATTCTATCCTTAGACTAATATATAAACAGAATAAATTAACCAGATAATAGAGACTTATCTTCAGTATTATATGAACTATAAGTAGGACGACTAGGTGTAACTGCTCTCATTTACCTAGTTTATATATAATAGCGCGGATTAAGAGACTATTAGAGTATCACTGTTCTACGCGAATTATAGGTATAATCCCACGGTATATAATCCACTAATAACCGGTTAAGGAACCGCGCAGGAGGCTATACTATAGGTAGATAGGCTCAAGTAGCTCTATAAAGAATTATTAGCTAATATTCTCTTTATCACACAGAGATCTACGATCTACTATAATAGAAAGTATAATATAAGACTAATACTTAAGAAGAGGGATAAAGTCTACTTACTTAGAAGAAATATTATAACTAAGCGACTAAGTTATAAATTAGATCACAAGAAGCTAGGACTATTTAGGATTACTAAAGTCAAGGGACTAGTTAATTACTAACTAGCTCTGCTAAAGATAATAAATATCTACCTAGTATTTCATATATCTCTCCTTGAACTAGCACTACTAGGAGCACTACTAGCTCCTATTACTAAAATATAACTGATTAATCCGAACGCTAAATATAAGGTAGAGGCTATTCTTAACTATTAGTATTTCTATAGTAAACTAAAATATCTGATTAAATAGAAAGGGTACCTATAATTAGAAAACACTTAGGAACCTAAATCTAACCTCCGCTACTCTAAGCTTCTACAGGGATTCTATTAAAGAAATCTAAGTTTACTTAGAAGGAAGGGGACCTAAGGTTAGGAGCTAAGCCCTCGAAGAAAGACGCTAAGTAAGTGTTAGGTTTAAGAGCAGGGAACTAAGAAGTAGGATTATCCTTAATAGGCTTAGAGGGAGGCGTTAGAGGGTAAGCAGGGGTTATAGTTTTTCTTATCTTAAACCGATATATAGGTTATTTAGGAGTAAACCTCTTAATATACCCCGAGGTATTATAATCGTAACGCTTTAAGCGAATATACTCGGAGTATCGTTTTAAAATAGATAAATCTAAGAAGTAGGTATAGGAAAGGCTGCGGTAGAAGGAATAAGGTTTTATAAGTTATATAGCACGCTTAATATAAAGCGCGAGCTAGATACTCTATTTTTTCTTTATCTAAGTGATACTTGATTTCTTTATAACACTAGATATAATAGATAAGGAAGATAGTTATTAGTAACTATTAATGTTTCTTAAGGTTATACTTAAGTATAGGGACTACACTAGGCTAAGAGAGGGATAGTATTATAGACCTTTTAGCGCTACAGTTCAGTTAGTACCTATATAATAATAAAACTATTAGTAGTACTATAGGGGCATTAGTACTAATAAGGGAGTAGTACTATTAATAGGGTAGTACTAGCTAGGGAATAATATAGGATAAGCGAGTAGTACTACTATATACTTACGCTTCGGTAGTAATAGTTACCTAGATTATAGTAAACGATAGGTCACGTGATAGATCCCTAGATCCCTGGATCCCCTTATAGGAAAACAGATCTAAGGATCTAAGGATCTAGTATCCTAAGGGATCTAAGGTAAATGAAGGTTCTATATAAGACTAGCACGTCTACTATTAGATAGTGTAAAGAGATGGGGTAGTGCTATTAAAGTGTATAGTAAGCAGGGACGTAGAGGATTACTAACTAAACAGGTAGTAAGAGTAGGAGAGAGAAGATGATATATTTGTTACGCGCTATCGCGCTTATCTATATAACCTTACGGAATAGGCTAACTATCTTCCGACTTAGAACTATATTACCCTACTATATACGTCCTCCCCTAACTAAGTAGTCGCCCTCTGATTATATCCCCTGATATATTATATAAATAAAAGAAATATACAGATACTCCTTCTAACTATCTACTTCTATTATATCGCCTATACCTGCCGCTGAGTATTCCTTAGCCTCCTCTATAAATAATAAGCCCTCCTTTAATATGATCTCTATTACTTCCTTACTTAGCTAGTTAGCGTCGGCCTCTACCTCTCCTATTAGAACACCTATAGCCTCTAATACCTCTTTTAGGTAGTAAAAAGACTTCTTTTTAAACGCCTCCTTCTCTACTCTTCTTATTATCTTAAAAGCTTCTATAGCTATAACTAGTGCCTTAGCTCTTTACCTATTAATAAAGCTATAAGCTGCTACTTGATCCCCTCCTAATAGAACGTTTCTCTAAGCTATTACTACTAGCGAACTCTATTATTATCGCGTAACTAAAGTATTAGATAAAGCACTTAACCCGGAAAGCTTAACTATAGCAGCGAACTAAAAGGGAATAGCTTTATACTAATTTGTAAGGCCTAATAGGGTAGCTAGGGGTATAGTGAAATCTTAATAGGAGTTAGCTAGATCTCTCTAAGTTTCCTCTTCTATAACTTCTAAGGTTTCCTTATTGTCCTGAATTGTAATAAACTATAGTAAGATGTAACGTTTCTAACTCGGTCGGTGTCGTGAGTACAGACTCGTCGGTTGGTATCAGCTATGAAGTAAGGTAACAAGACGCTCGATTCTCAATAGGAATTGAGACGTTACAAGCAGTGGTAAACTAGGTGTAAACTTGCTATTTGATTTGAGCACGAAGCTCTACTATCTAGGAAACTACCTACTCGTTATATAGAACTTCCGACTTCCTGTGCAAGCCGTGCAAGACGTCTTGCAGGGCGCGCAAGCCCGCAAGCCCGTCTAGCAAGCTAGCACATCACGTGACCCATGTCCACCGTGATCAACATAACTATTATTATGACAACGAGCGTGGAGTATGGTACTACTCGCTAATTCGTACCATTCTCTTGTTGGTGCCATTCTCTCAATGGTACCATCAACCCTTTGGTACCAAACACCGACTGGTGCCATCCACTTGGTAGTACCATCAGTATTATGGTGCCAACCCGTGACTTGTACCAAGACTGAGCCTGGTTCGTGACATAAGATAGTCTAACGAACTTTTGTCGCGGGCTTAGTTAACTTGTATAGGATCTTTAGTAGTGTAATTTATATATCTCTAGGGCTATAAGGAGTCCTAACTTAATCTACTCTTAAGACCTCTGTATCCTCTCGAGTAAATATTTAGTCTATAATTTAGTGAACATAGTAGTTAGTATCTTATCCTTACTTATAAACACGCGCCTATTACTCGCCTAGCTTATATTATATCCCCGGATAGTAGAAAGTGTAATTATCCTTATCCTCCTGATCTAGCGAGATACTACCTTAAATTATAGTAGCCCCTTAATTAGTAGTAAGTATATTATTAATATTTAAATTAATATAACAGAAAAAGGTTCTATCTCTTAGCATAGTGTATTTGGTATAATAGGGGTAACTAACTAGTCTTTACTTCTTATTAGGATAAAGAGCTGTATATAATATATAATAAGCGGGGTCTTAGTGTATAAGCTACTAAGTTACTAAAAAAAATATATTCCGCAGCTATCTGATATTCTTACGCTTATTAATCTCTTGTAAGTAGTGCTAGTATATATCTAATTTGTTATAGATTTACTTTCTAAGAAAGGAACTAAACTACTATTTAAAGAGGAAGCGAATAACTTATCTATTCTCTTCTTACTATAGTAAGATCGTTAGATCCTAGCTATCTAGAATTAGCTTCTAATTATAATCGAATAATTCGAGCCTCTCTTTCTTATGAAATTTATAAGGTCTAAGCTTATCTAATAAGTAAGGAAGGCGATTAGCTATATAAAACTAAATATAAGTCTCTAGGTCTATCTTTAGCTTTCTGATTTCTAACCTCCTATTATATATAATACGTAGTCTCTATTACGAACCCCTTAGCGCTACGGTTCAGTTAGCACCTATATACTGATAGTACTATCAGTAGTACTATAGGGGCATTAGTACTAACGAAGGAGCGGTACTATTAATAGGGTAGTACTAACTAGGGAATAATATAGGATAATAAGTAGTACTACTATACACTCACGCTTAGTAGTAATAGTTACTTAGATTATAGTGGATAATAGGTCATATGATAGATCCCTAGATCCCTGGATCCTTTTATAAGGGAATAGATCTAAGGATCTAAGGATCTAGTATCTCAAGGGATCTAAGAAGAACGAAAGTTCTATATAAGACTAGTATATCTACTATTAGATAGGAGCTTCGTGCTTAACTTCAAATAGTATTCTAATACTTAGTAACTATCTTCCGTTTATATAATATACTTACCTCTTAATTATTAGAGATTAACTATAGCCTTCTGTATTTATAGCGAGTAAATACCGGACTATTATATTTTAAGTACTTTCTTATCAGAGGTACTGACTCACAAAGATAATATATCCTCTGTTAAAGGATCATCGAATAACTACTTAGCTCCTACTAAGGTCTTTAACCTAAAGAATATACCTAAGATCACTGCCCCGGATCTCTACTATAGAGACTGATCTAAGCTTAGAGTATACTTCACGCAGGTTAAGCTCTATATAAGCTTTAATAGTTACTAGTTCGCTACGGAGACTAATAAAGTCCTTTAAGCTTTATCCTTTCTCTAGGGATCTGCTTTTAACTAGATCGAGACCTTCCTCTCGGATTATATTTAGAACTAAACTAAGGATAAGAGAGTCTCTATAGTAATAACTAAGGAATCCTAGAAGATCTTTATAACCTTTAAGGGTTTTAAGTATAGGATTAACCGTGTCTTCGGTAATATCGATTAGAACTATACCGCTAAACGGAATATCTAGAACCTAAAGTAAGCTAGGTTAGTAACTACGTATATTACCGCCTTCTAGTAATTCGCGAATTAGACTAGCTAAAATAATAACGCCCTTCGGGTATAGTACTATAAAGGGTTAAAAGACGAAGTGAAAGATAAGATAGTAAGATCGGACGCGCCTACTAACTTATAAGAACTTATCGAAATAGCTATTAAGATTAATAACTAAAACTATAAGAAGGCACTTAAGAAGAAAGGCTAATACCGCTCCGGAACATATATATACTAAGGAAGAGGAGGTAATAATAAGAAACTATTTTACCCTTAGGAAATAGAACTTAATACGATATTCCGGAAGCTAAGTTATTAAGGAAAGCCACGTAGTAGTAGGCTATCTAAGAAAGTTATAAGCGAGTGATAAGAGAAGAAGCTATATTTTAAGTATAGCTTTCCTAGTTATATAGCTAGCTCTTATTAATAAAAGAAGTCGTGGATAGATAAGAAATATACTAATGCAATAGGACGTAGCTCTTATAATAAACTAGTATAATAACTTACCGCGATATATCAATATATAACTACAGATAAGCTTAAGGAGAATCATATCTATACCTAGTTAAGCGATTCTAATAATAGCGAGCGAGATTCCGCGAGTGTCATAGATCAGCTCGAGTAAACTGTTATTAGCACGCCCTCTAAGGACTATATATATCGAGATAACAATAGCTCTAGGCTAGATAATAACACAGAGCTAATACTAAGTAATAGCGAGGAAGAGGCCTAGGAACCCGAGTAGACTCTAGAACTAGGGCTACCTTAACTTAAACTCTTAGGACTAAGAGTAAGTGAAACTTAGGAAGTTACCTAAAGAGAAGAGAGCTTATATCAGGTTAGCTATAATACTTGCTACTAGACTAATATAGCTACCGGGGTTACTTATTAAGAACTAGGCCTTATCAGCTTAGGGGGTCTACTATAGGGAGTAAGGTACGAAGTAGTCTACCGGGACTATAAGCGTATTAGATAGAGAATAGCCGGTAGCTAGGAAGGACTAACGACCTTTATATAGCACTTACTACTTCAGAATACTATTATTCTTAATACTAGCGCGCTACTAGAGGTAGGCAAGGAATAGGAAATCATAGCTGAGAACTAATATAATAGGACATAGGTCTACGTTAATAATAATAGCCGGTACTATTACGAGATATATAACCTAGTAATATATACTGAACTCAGAATAGGGCTCGTATATAAGGTTAGCCTAAGCTATAGTAATCGAAGGGTATAGGAAAGTATCCTTAACTATAGTGTATATTAGGAATATTTCTATATATAGTAACTTATTACTATTAGAGATAAATATCTCATATTAGAGGTTAAAATCAAGGGAGTTAAGCTTCAGGCGATAATAGACTCTAAAGTATAAAGGAACTTTATATCTCCTACTATTATACTTAAGCACTACTTATTAACTAAAGTAAAGGATAAGGGATACTATCTGGTACTAGCAGATAGTAAGGTCGCCTCTAATAGATTAATCGAGGTCCAGATTACTCTAGTTTATATAAGTATCAGGGTTTGAGGTTTGGGTTATATTTGTTTCTAACTACGCTAGCTTGCGACGAGTGTTTTTATCTCTCTCTAATAGTCTTGAAATACAGAAGGACTATACTAATAATACAGAGGGTAAGAGCCTGAAGGTGTCAGGGGTACAGAAGGTAGAGTACTAAGACAGAAGGAGATAATACAGGGTAAGTGGAGTGTGTACCAAAGGGTAAGTAAAGTGTGTATCAGAGGGTAGGCGTAGTGTGTACCAAAGGGTAGGTAGAGTGTGTGCCAAAGGGTAGGTAAAGTGTGTACCAAAGGGTAGGTGTAGTGTGAGTCGCAGGGTAGGTAGAGTGTGTACCATAGGGTAGGCAGAGTATGTACCACAGGGTAGGTAGAGTGTGTACCACAGGGTAGGTGTAGTGTGAGTCGCAGGGTAGGTAGAGTGTGTACCATAGGGTAGGCAGAGTATATACCACAGGGTAGGTAGAGTGTGTACCACAGGGTAGGTGTAGTGTGAGTCGCAGGGTAGGTAGAGTGCGTACCATAGGGTAGGTAGAGTGTGTACCAAAGGGTAGGTAGAGTGTGAGTCGCAGGGTCGGTAGAGTGTGTACTATAGGGTAGATAGAGTGTGTATCACAGGGTAGGTGAAGTGTGAGTTACTTAGGGTAGGTGAAGTGTGTGCCGTAGGGTAGGTGTCGTGTGTGCCGTAGGGTAGGTGTAGTGTGTGTTATAGGGTAGGTGTAGTGTGTGCTGTAGGGTAGGTATAGCGTGTGTTATAAGCTACCTACGTGCTAGGATCGAGGTTGCAGCGATTCCTCGAGCCTGAGTTAGGGTGCTAGCGATATACCCGTCTAACCACTTAGCCCTAGAGTGCCCTAATAGGCCCTGTAGGGCCTTATAGGTCTTCGCTGTTTCGGCTTCCATTAGGCCTCCTGCCGAGAAGATCAGGGGGTGAAATACAGGGCCTAAGTCGCTGTATTTAAGCCGTTTAGCGTTTGCTGCCTCTGATAGCGTAGCATAGGCTTCTTCGCGTGCTGAATCCTTGTTGATTGCTACTATTTGAACGTCGTAATAGTGCCTAGAAGTACCTATAAGCACTGAAAAATCCGGTCGTTGGCTGTTTTCTAGGGCTATAGGCGTTCTAGCTGGCGTAGGCTCCGATTCCACTTTAAGGTCTTCCCGGCTAGAAAGGGTAGTAATAAATGCACGGGTAACCTGGTTATGGCGTATAATCCAGCGTCGTTCAGCACCTCTACAGGTGTCTTCGTGGCCTATTTGAGGGTAGGCTCCACAGGCGGTACAGGGCGAAATAGGGGGCTTTACAGGGAGTAAGAGCCTAGTCCGTAGTGCTTCGGTAACTGTAGAATCCGCTAAAAGGTGGTGTTTTTGCGTGGGCAGGGTTCTAAGCCAGTATCGTCCGAGGTAGCTAGCGTTCTCAAGCTTCGATTTTAGCGCTTGTTTTGATAGGGTAGGTAGAATCTTCTCTTCTAGGTCTTGGTTAACGCTAGAGAAGACCTCTTGGGCTGTCGGTACAGGGCGTCCAGGGGGTTCCGGGTAGAGATTAGGGCATATAGCCACTAGAATCGATCGAGAGGCTTCCTTAGCTGCCCTATAGAGCCCTGGGGCTAATAAGGCGTGTATAGGGAGCCCTAAGCCTCCCTCTCTCACTGGAAGAGAGAGTAAAGCCTGGCGAATTAGGGTAGTCTTCTCCCCTGGCTCCCTAGCGATTAGGGCTTGTACAGCGTACTTGATTCGTAAGTCCGCTAACCTCCAGAGGTCTAGTAGGTCTTCCGAGTACAATTGGCGCTGTAAGTGTCGTAGGAGTAGGTGTATACTACCCCGTAAGAGTAGGGTAGCGTGTTGTTTAGGGAGGTCTCGTAGGGTATATAGCGCTGTAGCGAGAGTGTCGATTTTCCCCTGGAGAAACGTTCGGCGGTGTGCTACAGGGCCTATAAAGGTCCCTAAGGCCTTAAGTCCAGTGGTTTGTAACTGGGAGATAGGGCTTTCGGTGCTCTTTTGGCGGTTAAGAGCTACTGGAGAGTCCCTGAAGGCTTCTATAACTACAGGGAGTAGTGCTGTAGTTTCAGGGCTAAGGATATAGATATCGTCCAAATAAGCTATAATTGTAGCCTTCGGTAGGGTCTTTTGGAGGTGCTCTAGCAGGGGGCGGATCGCTAGAGAGAATAAGAGGGGGGCAATAGGGTCTCCTTGGCGTACTCCTTCAGCGCTTGCTAGCGTGTGGCCTTCGTTTGTTACTAGCACTGAAGGCTGGTTATAGGCCCATTTAGCGGTCCGATAGAGAGTAGGGGCGTATTTAGCGACTGCAGCTGCTATTGAGGTTCGTCCGATTCGGTTATAAGCGTTGATAAGGTCTAAGGAGGCGATTTGCTGAGTTTTTAGGGTATTTGGGCCGGTAATAGCGTCGTCAAGGAGGAAGATTATAGGCTCTACACCACCTGGGGTGCTAACGCCTAATTGGCAGGGTAGAAGCATAGACGGCTTGAAGGAGCTGATAAGGATCGCTTTTAGGGCTACCTTATAAATAAGGTCCCCTATAGCGATCGGTCGCACACCTCCGTCAGGCTTCTGAAGGCCTATAAGTCGGGAAGCACATAGGAGGTCGACCCCTGGAGCTGTACCCTGTCGAATCATATTCGCTAGGTGTGTAAGCGCTATAGTTACAGGGGAGTTTTCCGAATTTAGCGCTATATCAAGTAGCGGGCGGGTCCAGCCGCTGAGGCCAGGGGCTTTCTCTCTATTAATCGATCGAATAGCCTGTCGTATCGTTTCAGGGGTGATATTTTGCCCCGGGGAGGGGTTAGCGTTACTGAAGGGGTTATTATGCCCTATAGGGTGCTTCGAGTATAGCGTATTTAGCGTCTCTGGAGTGCTAGGAGCTAGAGGCGTAGGGTCGATTAGGGCTCTAGAGGCACGCCCTATATAGCCTTTTTCCAGAAGCTTAGTCGCTCTTTTGGCGGGGGAGTCGTTTGAGGGGGTAGGGAGTTCAGGGGGAGGTCCCTGAGTTTCAGGGATATCCGGTATAGTCGTAGGGTAGGCTTTCAGCGTTTTAGCGAGCTCTTCCTTCTGTAATCCTAGGCCGAGAACCCTGGGAAGCAGTAAAAAGTCCAGTAATTGCTTCTCTCTAGGCTGCCGTAAGAACGCTAAAGCCGCTCGATTAGCGGCCTCTGTAAATAGCGCTGCTTGCCTGGCGTGGAGACGTGTTTCAGGGACCTTAATAGTGCTATATCTCATGAGGGATTGCATATAGGGGTTTCTTAGCGCTGAGCTTATAGCGTTCAAGTGGTCTTTAGCGCTCTCGTCTAGGGGTGTAGGCGCTGAGGAAGCCTGTGGGTGTAGGGGTGTAGGTGCTGAGGTAGCCTGAGGCTGGGGGCAGTGGATCGATTGTTGTAATCCAAAGGGTAGCTCAGATGTGAGGGGGTCGGTAGGGCGTTTTAGTGTTGACGTTCTAGGGCGTTTAGGCGCTGAAGATGCTGTGCCTTGTGTTGATATAGGGCGTTTAGACGCTGTAGGCCCTATAGTACGGCCCTGGAGTGTTGGGTTAACGGGTAGGCTAGGTGTGGAGGTTTCGCAGGGTAGGTGAGTTGTGGTGTTTTTAGAGGGTAGGTGAGTTGTGGTAGTTTTGGAGGGTAGGTGTGTTGTAGGGGTTGTTGGGGGAGAAGAGCTTATTATTATAGGCTCTTTAGCGTGAGAGGGTGCTGAAGCTTGGGGAGCTTTAGGGGGTGGTTCTAGGGGTGAGTAGCTTCGGTTGCTTATAGGGGAGCCTACTCGTGATAGTCGAGGGAAGTAGGGGCTATCAGAGGGTAGGCTAGGTGTGGTAGGCGTCTTATCGGTAGGTGTAGTTGGTATAGGCGTTGAGATAGCGTCTTCAAAGCTAGGGGTAGGGGACGATAGCGCTGTAGAGGCACTATAAAGATCTTCGTCGGACGAGCTGTCTTTGATTATAGGCTCTATAGGCTGCGTAGGGCCTATCTTTTGGCGTGTCGTAGGGCGTTGAGCCCCTGGGGAGGGTGTTCTTGCAGGGCGTTTAGTGGACGGCTTCGGGGGTATATAGCCTGTAGCGACGATTTGGGCGTATGTAGGTGACGTAGAGCCTGTAGGCGTGGGGGGTCGAGAGCCTGGGAGGGAGTCTGGTTCAGGGCCTGTAGGGCCGTCGTACGCTGGGAGTATAGCGTCTACTTCCCCTGGAATCGAGTACCAAATACCCCGTGGGGTCTGAATCCTTCGGGTGCCTGTAGGGAGGTCGGGGCCTAGAGCCGTAGGGTACTTGGAGCCTGTAGGTACTGACGGTACAGGGGTCTTAGAGCCTGTAGGTGCTGAAGGTGCGGGGTACTTGGAGCCTGAAGGCGTAGGGTGCTTAGAGCCTGTAGGTGTTGAAGGTGCGGGGTACTTGGAGCCTGGAGCCGTAGGGTGCTTGGAGCCTGCAGGTGCTGAAGGTGCGGGGTACTTGGAGCCTGGAGCCGTAGGGTGCTTAGAGCCTGTAGGTGCTGAAGGTGCAGGGGTCTTGGAGCCTGCAGGTGCTGAAGGTGCGGGGTACTTGGAGCCTGGAGCCGTAGGGTGCTTAGAGCCTGTAGGTACTGAAGGTACAGGGGTCTTAGAGCCTGAAGCCGTAGGGTGCTTGGAGCCTGTAGGTGCTGAAGGCTTAGAGCCTAGAGGGGTGGCGGTAACTTGGGCGTAGGTAGGCGATTTAGGGCTATTTGGTGCTGAAGTTACAGGGGACGGAGAGCCTGTAAAGCCTGGGTAGATATCGAATGGGGGGCTTGGTAGGGGTGGAGGGGTACTGAGATTTCGGCTTGTAGGTGCTGGAGGCGACTTATACAGGCCTGTAGCCCCTGGAGCTGTAGGGTATTCAGAGCCTGAAAGGCCTAGAGAGGCTCTGGCCTTAGGGGTAGCGGCTCGAAAGGGTGCTAGTAGCTGAGGGAAATCGATTACAGGGTAGGGGGTGCCTATAGAATCGTCGATTTCAGCGTCTAAGGGTGCTGAGGCAGAGGGGGTAGTATGGATTCGGTGCTGCGTTGATACCCTAGAGCTACCGGTGATTCCGTGGATTTTAGCGCTATGAGTCTTAATCCCGTGGGCTCCTTTACACGCTGTAGCACAGGTAGGGCAGGGAACAAGGCCTATAGGCTGTAATTGAAGCTCTGTAAAGGAATCAGTAGGGTGTTTTTTACGAATATGATCGAGAATATCGATATATTCATTTTTACACGCGGGGCATTCGAACAGCATAGTAAAAGAGGGGTAGAGGGGTAATTGCGGGGTAAAGTGCGGGGTAAAAATCAGGGGAAATATGAAAACTTAGTGATTTATCAGTAGAATTGCGAGATAACTTATAAAAGTGATGATATCTCGAAAACTAGCCGGTAGAATCGATTTTTAGACGGTGGAAATTAATCCTTAGGTGCTGAAATAGGGGGGTAAGTGAAGAATAAACGGTAAAAAATCGGAGAGGGCGACGGTGAGGTAGGCGCTAGTAAGGTAGGCGCTGGTAAGGTAGATAGGAGAGGCCTAGGGTAAGGCTTAGGGCAGGGATAAGGTAAGTATAGGGTCGATAATAGTAAAGTAGTTGAGAGAGTGATAATTCAGAAGGATAAGGTGAGAAAGTAATAAGGTAAGAGAGTAATAGTTTAGAAAGATAAGGTAAGAGAGTAATAATAGTCGAGAGAGTGATAATCGTCGAGAGAGTGATGATAGTTAAGAGAGTGATGATAGTTAAGAGAGTGATGAAGAGTGAATAATCGAAAGGGAATAGCCTTCTATATAACCCTAAGTCTGACCCTAAGCTCGACCCTAAGCTCGGCCCTAAGCTCGACCCGAAGTCCGACCCTAACCCTTAAAATATTAATTTCAAAGTATCAGTTATAAGGTTTAATCTATTGATTTCAAAGTATTAGTTATAAGGTTTAATCTATTGATTTTAAAGCATCGGTTATAAGGTTTAATCTATTGATTTCAAAGTATTAGTTATAAGGTTTAATCTATTGATTTCAAAGTATTAGTTATAAGGTTTAATCTATTGATTTCAAAGCATCGGTTATAAGGTTCAAGTTTTGATTTCAAAGCTTCGGCTCTAATAAATTTTATTCACCTTAAGTATAGCCCTATCCTCTACCCTATCCTTCACCTTATCTCTTACCTTTACCTTTATCTTTATTCTTTTACCTTTGATTCTTCGATTATCCTTTGATTTTCAGCCTTATATCTAGCCCTATCCTCTACCCTATCCTTCACCCTATCCTTCACCCTATCCTTCACCCTATCCTTCACCCTATCCTTCACCTTATCCTTCACCCTAAGTAAGGTTAATATTACTACTGTAATATCCGCTGCGCTAGTAAATTACATAGTATCTATTAGATACTATGTATCTAATTAACCTTATCCTTAACCCTAAGTCTGACCCTAAGTGTGACCCTAAGTGTGACCCTAAGTGTGACCCTAAGTGTGACCCTAAGTGTGACCCTAAGTCTGACCCTAAGTCTGACCCTAAGTCTGAATATTATATTATATATAATACAAAGGGCTACGCCCTGCACGGCTTCGCCGTAAATTTGACGGTATCTTATATATATAACGGCTTCGCCGTAAATTTGACGGTATAATAGGTAAAATCGACCCTAAGTATGACCCTAAGTATGACCCTAAGCCTGACCCTAAGCATTATATATAATATATAATATATAATAAACAAGGCTACGCCTTGCACGGCTTCGCCGTAAATTTGACGGTATAATAAGTGAAATTAACCCTAAGTATGACCCTAAGTGTGACCCTAAGTGTGACCCTAAGTCTGACCCTAAGTGTGACCCTAAGTCTGACCCTAAGTCTGAATATTATATTATATATAATACAAAGGGCTACGCCCTGCACGGCTTCGCCGTAAATTTAACGGTATCTTATATATATAACGGCTTCGCCGTAAATTTGACGGTATAATAAGTGAAATTAACCCTAAGTATTACCCTAAGTATGACCCTAAGTGTGACCCTAAGTGTGACCCTAAGTCTGACCCTAAGTATGACCCTAAGTGTAACCCTAAGTGTGACCCTAAGTCTGAATATTATATTATATATAATATAAAGGGCTACGCCCTGCACGGCTTCGCCGTAAATTTGACGGTATAATAGGTATAATCGACCCTAAGTATGACCCTAAGTCTGACCCTAAGTATGACCCTAAGTATGACCCTAAGTGTAACCCTAAGTGTGACCCTAAGTCTGAATATTATATTATATATAATACAAAGGGCTACGCCCTGCACGGCTTCGCCGTAAATTTGACGGTATCTTATATATATAACGGCTTCGCCGTAAATTTGACGGTATAATAGGTAAAATCGACCCTAAGTATGACCCTAAGTATGACCCTAAGCCTGACCCTAAGCATTATATATAATATATAATATATAATAAACAAGGCTACGCCTTGCACGGCTTCGCCGTAAATTTGACGGTATAATAAGTGAAATTAACCCTAAGTATGACCCTAAGTGTGACCCTAAGTGTGACCCTAAGTCTGACCCTAAGTGTGACCCTAAGTCTGACCCTAAGTCTGAATATTATATTATATATAATACAAAGGGCTACGCCCTGCACGGCTTCGCCGTAAATTTAACGGTATCTTATATATATAACGGCTTCGCCGTAAATTTGACGGTATAATAAGTGAAATTAACCCTAAGTATTACCCTAAGTATGACCCTAAGTGTGACCCTAAGTGTGACCCTAAGTCTGACCCTAAGTATGACCCTAAGTGTAACCCTAAGTGTGACCCTAAGTCTGAATATTATATTATATATAATATAAAGGGCTACGCCCTGCACGGCTTCGCCGTAAATTTGACGGTATAATAAGTGAAATTAACCCTAAGTGTAACCCTAAGTATGACCCTAAGTGTGACCCTAAGTATGACCCTAAGTATGACCCTAAGCCTGACCCTAAGTATTATATATAATATATAATATATAATAAACAAGGCTACGCCTTGCACGGCTTCGCCGTAAATTTGACGGTATCTTATATATATAACGGCTTCGCGGTAAGTTTGTAACGATAGTTAGGGTGATAGTTAGGGTGATAGTTAGGGTGATAGTTAGGGTGATAGTTAGGGTGATAGTTAGGGTGATAGTTAGGGTGATAGTTAGGGTGATAGTTAGGGTTAGGGTTAGGGTTAGGGTTAGGGTTAGGGTTAGGGTTAGGGTTAGGGTTAGGGTTAGGGTTAGGGTTAGGGTTAGGGTTAGGGTTAGGGTTAGGGTTAGGGTTAGGGTTAGGGTTAGGGTTAGGGTTAGGAAGGGTACCGCCGTATGCTTACTCTTACTACGCATCAACTCATTCAATATTAAATGTTGGGCACGACACGGCAAATCGTTGAAGCTGAGCGGCACGCCCTGGGTGGAGTATGTTGAGCCGCGACGAGACTGTATGTA